>NW_026606672.1:920000-1491290 GCF_029890125.1 Rhinichthys klamathensis goyatoka | reverse complement strand
CTGGATTTTTGACATGAAATGTTCAGTAACCACTGACCTTCCTCATCTTGTTTTTCTGCCCTCAAATGTCTCGGGGCGTCACAGCATGTAAAGCACAGAGATGCAAACTGGGTAGGATGGTTCCAAATTCCAAGCACTACTCAAACATAACATTGATATGTAGATGGACGCACATATTTTCTTGAAACACTAGGTGCCGCTGTAATGAGCATATTTGATTTTCACTCATAACTAAGTCCATCTTTTTTTTCTTGAAAAATCTTGAGATTTGCTAGCAAAAAATATTTGAAAAATGAAAACAGTTTAATTGTTTACAAAATATTATTGTAAGGTTTCCCCCCCAGATGGCAGAAAACCAAGGACTAAGTACATTTTTGTAACCTAAACTTGACCCCTTGAAAACATCCCTGTAACTCTGCCTTCATTATATTTTAGTAGCCAGTGATTTCAGTTGTAAATAAAAGATTGTCATGAAATTTTAGAAAGGATGTGCCTTCAAAGGTTTTGCCACGAAATGGCAATTTAAAATTGCTCAGGACCTACAGTATACAGTATGTGTTAGAATAAGCTTTTTTCTTTTTTCCATTAATTAAAGGAATAGTTAACCCAAAAATAAAAAGTATCCCATAATTTACTCACCCTCAAGCCATCCTAGGTGTATATGAGTTTCTTCTTTCAGCCGAACACAATCAGAGTTACAGTATATTAAATAATATCCTCTTTCCAGCTTTGTAATGGCATTGAAATTTTCATTGAAATTTTCTTTGTAATGGTCCGAGTTTTTTCATCATCCATCATAAAAGTAATCCATACGACTCTATGGATTAATAAATGCAGTCTGAAATGAAGCGATGGGTTTTTGTAAGAAAAATATCCATATTTAAATCTTTATAAACTATAATCACTGGCTTCTGGCAACGGCCGAACGCCCGTTCACGAGAGAATCGAGTTGGTCGCGGGAGGGTGACCTGTCAAGTCAAGTCAAGTCACCTTTATTTATATAGCGCTTTTTACAACAGAAAGCAGCTTTACAGTGATAACAGGAAAATAATGCAACAAAGTTTGTTTCTGCTGTACAGCAGATCTAGAAGAAAATAGCATCATATCCATCTTAAGTAAGTTGACCCGTCGAATGACGTAGGTGTAGCATAAGCTTAGGTGAAAATTGACGAACGCGCAGGCACAGAGGATAGAGCAAGACAAAACGCTGGTCACGAATTCGAAGTCTAAAATGAGAAGTTTTAAAGAATTTTTTTGGAGGATTTCGATATTAGAGAAGAGGAGCGACGTCAAACGTTGGGTGGGTCAGAGGTCCCCCTTCCGCCAACCAACTCAACTCTCTCGGGAACGTGGGTACGGCCGATGCCGGAAGCCAGTGATTTAGTTTATAAAGATGGATGCATATTAGTAACGGTTCACAAAATTCACGATTCGATATGACAGTGTCACGGTTTGGTACGTTACACATTAAAAATAACATTTAAATATGATCATATTTGAGTTTTGAAGTGCTGGGAAGAGATGTGTGACGTACTTGAAAGCATTTTACCATTCCTGCCAAACTTTCATGGTTATGATTACAGTTAGTGTTACTACATTAAATCTATGGTGAATGTTGCTCATTTGTGGACTTAAAGCCTATTCATTGGCACAATGTTTCTCTTGGTTTCCACGTCAGCGCTGTTTGATCTAATAGAGATTGATCTAATAGGTTAATAACAGAGAAATTTGAATGCTTTTCACTAGATCTCGCAGCGATGTTATTACTTCTGTGGCAACTTCAAATGCATTCTTTACTGGATCTCTTAGCGCTGTGTAACAGTGTCGCTTGATCAAGATCGGCTTGCGCCGCACAGCACTGACAATGGTCCAGACCAGAACGGATAAACGGTTTCGTTCCGCTTTCAATACGTTTGCCATTTGATGTTGGGCAACGTTGTGGTGGTGGCGCCAGCGCGACTGCTAACACAATTTTGGTCGCACCGGCAGGAAAAATGGTCCAATCACAATCCAGCCTCGTACCGAACGGAAAATTCGGGACAGTCCCGAAATCTAAGCTGTTGTCCCGAATCCCGAAACCGGCCTTAATTGTCCCGAAAATTATACTAGGCCTAAAGCAAAATCTTGATATAAAACATTAAAAACTGTCCGTGGAAGTTGAGTCGTACTGCAGCCAGCCCCCTCAAGTTGCAGCTGCCGCAGCCACGAGGACCGTGAATGTGCAGGCAGCCAGTCTAAACTTTTGTTTTTTACGCGCGTCAATTTCGCTCTTGACGCGCGAATGGATTCTGACGGTAGACGGTAGAGATCCACTTTTGCGACACGACAGTCGCGTGGTGTCGCGACGCCTCCCCACATTTGTACTTTGATGGGCGCTCCTCAAGTTTACCGCTATGGGCGTGGTTTTGAGCCTTCCCTCCGTCTCCATATGCTCTACTTCTATTGGATAGTCGCGTCGCGTTCAACGGAATTAATTTGCATAAAGATGGGCATCGGCCAGCTTTTTGACGCGCAGCATTTTTCCAAATGAAGTGCCGCCTTCCCGGGATGCTTTGCGGGCGCGTTAAAGTCGCGTGACGTCACCCATAGGAATAAAGCGGAGCGCGGCGCGACAGAAGTATCGCACGGACAAGTGGATCTGCACCCTGACGGTAGAGATCCACTTTTGCGACACGACAGTCACGTGTTGTCGCGACGCCTCCCCACATTTGTACTTTGATGGGCGTTCCTCAAGTTTACCGCTATGGGCGTGGTTTTGAGCCAGCGGCCAGTCTAAAACAGAGGACCTGCGAGAGACTTCCCCCCGTCTCCATATGCTCTACTTCTATTGGATAGACACGGCGCGTTCAACGGAATTAATTTGCATAAAGATGGGCATCGGCCAGCTTTTGACGCGCATCATTTTTCCAAATGAAGTGCCGCCTTCCCGGGATGCTTTGCGGGCGCGTTAAAGTCGCGTGACGTCACCCATAGGAATAAAGGGGAGCGCGGCGCGACAGAAGTATCGCACGGACAAGTGGATCCGCACCCAAAGTGTCCACGCGTATAACTACGCGTAGGCGCGAATTTGACGAGCTATTCGCGTCTGGTGTGAACGCAGCATTAAAGGAGTGATTGATTGGTCGCGTCACTGTGTGCAAAAAAATACTTCGGCCGGGCCTTAATGTCTGATGTCTGGTTACACTTGAAGCAAATCATCTACACAATTATTTAGTTTTCCTATTTAATGACCGACAATTTAGTTGTAATGATAATTTTGGCATAAGGCTTATTAGCGTTAGGCTATATAGCCTGAAAGGTCTGATTTAGCCTGTGCACTACAACAGTAACACATTTTTTTTTTCACAATGACAATTGAGTTTATGATTTTAATGTTTTTTATTAGACTAAAGACTAATGACAGACTGTTGATCTTTGAATAAAAATATATGTTTGGTTCAGGTTTGAACCAAAACATATTTTGAACTAAAACCTGGTCACCCTGGTTCAATACGAATACGTGTATCGTTACACCCCTGCTATGCATATGGTTAATATGGATAGTTTCATACAAAAACCCATTGCTTCATTTCAGAATTTAACCTACTTGTGTCTTATGGATTACTTTTATGATGGATGAATGCACTTTTTGGAGCTTCAAAAACTCTGACATTATTCAATGTTATTACAAAGTTGAGAGAGACAGGATATTTTTATATTTATATATATATATATATATATATATATATTGATATGTATAACTCTGATTGTGTTCAGCTGAAGAAAGAAAGTCTTACACACCCTTGAGGGTGAGTAAAAAAAGAAAAACCATTTTTTTCTTGGCCATTTTAAGTTTTATGAAAAGGATTTTCAGCCAATTAAAATAAAACTAGTGCAGAAAGATTCTCTGGGGTCCCTTTAATTATCAAAAACATGTTGAATTTTTAATCACACATACCAGCAACTAAAAGTGTTAGACATTGCATCATTTATTCAAATGGGTATACCACCTGAAAGGAATGAACGATTGTATTAAATGTAGGACATATATATGTTTTGACTCTGAGGACACAAAAATGACATAGATAATGATGCTAAATCTAAAAATGACTAGAACTTGTTGGTATGATCGACTTGAAATGTTGTGTCTTTATTAGAATTTCTCTGTGGACGAAGACAAATAAAAAGTGCACTGACTGGCATTTTAAAAAAATATCTGTGTATTTTGACAAAATAGAAACTTCATCTAACTGGACCAAGCCTACCAAACATTGACCCCTTGACCTGACTCAACTCTTGTGTACGCAACACTTCACCACAAGATGGTAGTATCACAAACATATTCAACACATGTATATCACATGCCTTCATATCACTTTTAGTCAGAATGATCTTGTGAAATTGAACAGTTCATCTCTCACTCTGAATTAAATTTCTGAAAGTGTTGTTTTTTGTTTGTTTTTTTACATAAAAAAACATTTGTAGTTATTCTACTCTATACAACAAGAGAGCTTCAAACAAGATGAAGATGGAGAATACTATACAATACTGTTTTTTATTTATTTATTTATTTATTTTGAATTTGAAAGTGTACACTAATTCCAAATGGACAAATTGTTATCAGTATACATATTGATGCAAAATACATATTGTTGGTGTGTTTCACTGATTATCCACTAGATGGCTCCCCTGACCATTTCCCGAAAGGAATCAAAAAGCAACAAGTGTGTTTTCATTTATTTGCACAGAACGAGTAAGTTAGTTAATGAGCAGAATAGAACAAAAGAATGTTACAATGATCATCACTGACTAACAATAGCAACCAAAAAAAAAAAAAAAAAAAAAAAACGAGCATTCAAGACCAAGGATTCAGGCCAATTAGACGAAAGATCAGTCTTATTTTGGAATGCCTGCAAAATTAATTACTTCCCTCCTTTCTCTTCTGTTTGTGTACATTTAGAAAAAACACATTCCTTTACAGGTCCAAAAAACAATTTTAGAAAGTGCATGCCTGACCTGAGCTAAGCATGCTTATTCTTTCAACCTTCTCTACACACACACACACACACACACAAACGGGATGCTCTTAGCAGACGCCACGTGTCTGGCTGGCCTTAGCTGAGGGAGAAGCAGACTACATAAACAAATAGCTCTTGTCTTTTTGGCACATTCAGTTGGGTAAGCTATACAACTGAATAGTCGATAAATAATCTTAAGACACTATTTTTAGCCCCTACTGGATCAGAGCCACATACTTTTATTAAACAAACTCTCACTCTCTCTTAAGGGCATGGAGTGATTTAGTACACAACTCAACTTTGTCCAGTTTAGCATTTTTTGTTGTTTTTCTGTTGTATAGTAAGGATCTTAAAGTTCTGCGGAGCAATTTATGCTGAGATGTATATGATATAATTGCATCTTTACTATTACCTCTCTGTCTGATGTATTCATGTGCAATACAGCTGCCAAATTTCCCCTTATAAATGTTCTAATACTTGTTTCCCATAACCAAATTCTACATGAACCCATAATAAAATTAATACCTCAAATAATCTCAGCATAAAGAGAGGTTATTCAAAACCAGCTAATCAGGTTCCAGCAGGAATGCAGAGGATGAGTGTTCAGTTGACCTAAAGCTTCAGTCATGAGCAGATTTCACTAGCCCAGAGGCCATTGGAAGAAACCTAAAAGCTGGACAGTTTCACAAATTGCATTTGCATAAAACAGATTCCAAAATGTTTCTTATTTATTTGATTTACACCAAACAAACCCACCAAAAGTATCAAAAAGCAACTGGTTTCGTGCTGCTGTATTTACCATGCACATCGCCGCCCAGGTTGGGTGTGAAGTGGAGTTAGTGCACGGCTCGGAGAGCTGAGCTGCTTAATGGCTTTAGATACCAGGCGGCAGCATTAAGCCCATGTGCTCGCTCTTCTACTCTTTCTGGACTGATCTGGCTGTGGTTAAGCTGAACAGGTTTGAGACCAGTTCTTTCACAGGTCCAGAGCGCATTCACTTATATTGCTGCTGCCACTAGAAAAACACAGCCAGATGTATTGGATCTCAGATGGCTCCAAAAGTGTCATGGGGTGTGGGGCTGCGTCTGTTGTTTTGACACTTGATCATTTCAGTGTGTCCTTTTCTGTTTATGTTATGTTATAATAGGAGTCAATGCAGGGCTTTGTTTTTCTGGAACTCTTCCCAAGCACTGAACAAAAAGTAAACCGAACCAAGGCGCTGCAGACTTATGCAATCAGTAATGTTATTGTGAATGACAGGAGAGTTACATTGTGTATATTTTTCAAATGCAATCTATGGCCCAAATTGTTAAAAACATTTAGATAATTTAAGACGTGTAAAATCCTCAACTCCATTTTATACACTTAATGACTTTTAGTGCATGTGCTTATTTGTCAACTAAAACTGTCCATTACAGTTCTCTTACGAGAGGTTCTCTCGTATTGCGTACCTTACGCTACGGGAAAGAATCATCTTTTCGAGATATTGAAGCCAAAAAATTATCCTTAATTTTGTATTTAATGTCAACGCAGTGCAGCAGCTAGCGGACCTAGAGCAGGCTGTCTATATTTATATTATATGTATATTTTCAGTATTATTTTAAGCTTTTAAGTAACTAGTTTAAGTTTTAGTATTTTGTTATTTTTATTAGTTTTTGTATTTTTCTAAATAGTTTTATTTTACTTTTATTTCAGTTTTAGTTCAGTTTTACTTTTATTTTTCAGTTAGTACTTTTAGTACTTATTTAGGCAACATTTAAATTTTTTGTATAGTTTTTCATTAATTGTATTTTATTTTAGCTTTATTTCAATTAACAAAAATGTTTTGTAAAAGTTGTACTTATAGATAACAATAAAGTTTACGGACATTTCCTTTAACCCTAAAACAAAATACAATGCGATGTGTAATTCAAAAGACGTGGAAATCAACTGCGCAAATTCAATATGGAAAAGTCCTTCATATTAGCACAATACATTGGGTCCTTTTTTTACGGACTTTTCTTTGCAGAAGCTTTTATCCAAGGTGACTGACATTAGACATTTTATCCAAGGTGACTGAAAATGCAATGTCAGAGACATTGCATTTTCAGTTCATGCTTTCCCCAGATATTGAACCCATGACCTTGCCGTTGCTAGCACCATGCTTCTCAGTTTGAGCCACATGATGTATAATATATTTGACAGTGGCTTGTAAACCAATGCAACTCAAACTGCAATTAAAAAGCATACATTTGATCAGTTCTCTTACATTCCATGGGAATTGAACATATGACTTTGCTGTAGTATAATGCTCTACTGTTTGAGCTAAGGATGAAGAAATTAGATGCAAATGACCTTTTTAATCTGTCCTTTCATTTTTCCAGAACAAGTTAAAGGCACACTATGCAAGAATTGTACCTTGATATAACAGCTTCAAAGTCATTTCGGTGGTAAACAAACTCATAGTAGGGCGAATCATCCTGGTAATAAAGCTTGGCGGGGTCGCCGCTGGAAAAACCAGCAATGCAAGTTTGAGAGGAGCGCCCCCGACAAATCTCGCGAAAATCACGACTTGCTTTACGGCAACGACGTCACACACATCAACAACCACATATGAAGCACGAAGACACTTGCGCGCATTTCAGACGTGATACTTGACGATGGAAAAAGCAAAGAAAACGCGGTCGGAAGAGACTTGGAAAAGGAAAAGAGAATCTGACCGCGTGAGGAACCGGAAAAGAGTCCCTGATTCGCCCTCGCTATGTGTGTGCGTGTTGTGTGAGTGAGCGCGAGGGCGGGCGCGGCTGATGAGCTGATCAGCGCCAGCTGTTTTGAATGAGGATGTCCGATATATTGTTTGTTACCTCGTCCTGTCTATGTCAGTTGGTTGTTGAGGCTACCAGGGTTCTACTCGCCGTGTTCTCCTGCATTCCACTCCTGTACCATGCTGTGGTTTCCTGAGATTTTCCCGGAGGAATTTCTACCTGTTCCTGCATCTGTGTCTGCCCACTGCGTCCCTGCTTTGCCGAGCCTGAGTCTTCTTCTGTCTGCTTCCATTTTGACCCACACGGATATCTACTATTGTGCTCAATAAATTACTGTTTACTCGCAACTGAATCCTTTGACGTTTTCCTTGTGACAGTCCCACTCGGTCGGGCTTTCACTAGTTGGCGCGAGCTAAAAAGCAGCACTGGATTCAACCGCGATGCTGACCTGGCGATCTTGTTGATGGATTAAGTAGCCTAAATCTCTTATTTCTAAACTTGATTGCGTTCTATGTTGTTGAGCTTGCTTGTAGTATGCCATTTTTTTACGATGCTGTTCATTCATCCATTGTTGATAATTAGACCAGTCCAAAAATGTCCACATATGTCTAGATAGCTATTTACGACAGTGTAAGTGTTCCACAGCGACTATAGGGGTCACTGTTTGACTAAAACACAATTTCTGCATAATGTGCCTTTAACCTTCACAGTAATGTCAAAAAGTGAGTCTGTTTGGTTTGAAACTGTAATCTAACTAGACCTGTCTGAGATGCCTTCAAGATGTTCCATTTCAGTTACAAATGAGTTAGTCAGCTGGTGTCTAAATTTTAGGTCACATTGTTTTATCTGTGCCCCTGATGTGACCTGGCTCATTTGCCATTGGTTACCCATTCTAATCCTTCCCACTACAGTGGTCATACTCCCATCATGTGGCCTCCTTGTCCTGCCAGATACCTCACCATCATCACCCGACATACTACTTCATCCATCTCATCATTGCATTCTTACTGCTTTCTCTCTTCTCTCCTCACTATCTATTTGGACCGATTTTTCGATGTGAGAATAAATGCAGAAGGAGTGATAAAAGGCCCAGATGGATGGAATGAGCAAAATAATGACCCCCATACTGTTCCTTAAAATATCACAAGTTATATAAAAGACATAAAACTACATGCAAGAACAGGCAGAGGATTCTGGAAAGTCCATGACGGGAGTGAGAGTTTATAGAGAAGAGTAACTCAGATTCAGTATCAACACTGATTACATCTTTCCGAGGACATACTGAGGAAACGGCAGAGCACCTCACAAAGGCAGGCTCACAATAGCAGACATAATTTATGATAGCTTTTCTTTGTGATTTTATCATAAACGCTTCAGCTGAATCTATAACAATGAGTCCTCCCCATGACTCGGTGCGATAACATCATGTATAGGAAGTTAAGAGCATTTGCAGGGCCTCAATGTGGCGACTGCGAGAGACTGAACTGGAAAAAGGTGACAACGCCAGGCTCCTTTCGCTTCCTGCATACTGTATGTCATTGGTAGGTTCAAACCTGTATATTAGGATCTTATTAGCATGCGTTTCTCTTATCAACCTCCTATATTAAACAGAGCACAGCTGTGTAGTTCTAAAGAAGTCGCACCTTAATTGATGAGAAAACTTTGTATTAGCCAAGTTCTCGATTATGAAATACACAAATGTCAGTGTTACACGCAGATATTCATGAAGGCATAACATGGGAACACACCTGTACTGAAATTGTGTGCGCAAAATGTTTCTGAGATGCACTGTTCTCTCTATCTAGCTATTATCTGAGTATTTTTGTATGAGGAGGATGAGGTGTTTTCCCTGAGTCAATAAAATAATTGTACAAAATCTTATTTTGTAATATTTTTTGTTTTATTATTTTCTTTGACTTTTTTTTTTTTCTTTTTCTTAAAAGAGGCCTCTCAGGGGAACACCTCACGAAAAGTGACTCAGATAATGGCAGGTGAATTTCTGAAGGAGTGTTTTCAGACTTTGAGATGACTACAGGATGTACTATGAAATCATTTACTGTAGATAAATAAGTAGCACACGGCATTTACCAGGTTCCCCAGACAACGCTCAATGAGTCATTGAACAAGCCACGTAACAAGGGCCAAAAAACAGCCTCTCTGATTTGCATAATGCTGATGTGATGACATCTGTGATTTAACCAGGATTCTAGTATTCTGTCTAACTAAGCCACTAGACACTGGCTGTCTGTCAATAGAAAACGTGTTTAGTGAAGACTCCAAGAGTTCGCACATCTTTATATCTGACACACACACGGTTGACACAGTGCACTTTGCCAACAACCACAAGATTAAAGCTTAAAAGTCTTTAAAAGATTAAGACAACCGTCTGACGATGTTTATCCTGTCATCAGTTTTGAAACAGACTGTTACCTCATTCGCCTTGATGAAACACCGAAACATTTTGTGACGTGTCTATCCTCGAGTGAATAATATTATCAAGAGCTCTTACATCATGTGTGATTTATGCAGTTTCATTTAATCATAAAATGTTTAAACATTTAAACATTGTCTTCTGCTATAAAACCATTTTGGCATAAAGGATTTTTAAAATTGAGTCAAGAGCCTTAGGGTTTTATATAGACACTAAATATCATATACACGTATGTATGTATATATATATATATATATATATATATATATATATATACATTATTAAATGTATTTGTTTAACAAATGTGGGCTAAATACATCTGTTTAAATACATCAGCAAATTTTATTTAGAGGACCAATACCTAACATTAAAGATTCATACATTTATCTGTATGGCATTTATCAAAATTACACATATAACCGCCAATATATTGTGCATTTCTAAGAAAAAGGCTCTAAATGCTTTCAATATATAACCAACTGTATATAAAAGTTGTTTGTCTCTCTATATTAAGTAAATATTAGCCCATTATTATTAAATCACTTCTTCTGAGCACAATTAACAGCACTCCAAAAATACCCAGGAGAATAAATAAATAAGCAGAGAAATGGATATATAAATAGGAGGGCTGTTCTGCCATTGTGTGGTATTGAGAGGGCTTCCTTCTCAACACCTGCAGAGAAAAAGGAGGACATAGGGAGTGGGGAAAGAGGTGGAGAGGGGAGCAGGACAAAGGAGAGGAGGGATAGAACAATGGCAAGGCCGGCCAGTGGAACAGCAACGAGACAGAGAGTCTGCGGCCCGAGACAGCCGCCCTGCCCGGGGCAGCCAGAAGAGCCACACAGGAAGAGGCTTCACTCCTCTGTCCAGAACACACACGACAGGGAGAGAACAATAGAGAGGAGATCCCCTCCAGAGAGAACGCATTTGATGACTGAGTCTATCCGAGGTCCTAGAGAAACACAAGGTTAAAGTGCAATATGGGACAGTCAATGTAAATTATTGCATGCTGCAAATGATTATTCTTTCAGATTTACCTGGAACATTGTTAGGTAATTTAGTTCAAATACTTACATATATTTTGTGCTTAAGCAAAATCTGAAAGAAATCATTTGCCATTTTTGTCACAGTAGTCCTTTTTAATTGAAATCATTTTTATAGTTCATATTGCTCCATAGAAAGAAAAAAAGCCAAGAGCATTTGAGGTTAAGAATACATTTTGATGTCACAGATATTCTTTTCTCAGCTTGCAGATTTAACACAGAAAAACTTAATACGATTAGAACGTCATAATAGAAGACTGGAGGACAATGTTTCTTTAATAAAATGTTCTCTCTCAAGATCTATCTTATCGTCGGAGGCATTTTGTATGAGTGTGACAAATGGTTGCTTTTACAGTGTCTCCTCAAAAATAATAGTGTGTAAAGCATTCATTTTCGAAAATAACACTTTCCAACATCAACAGTAGCATATACACAGTATTTTCCATTATATAAGACAATTATATAATTTTATGACCCCTAACAAATATGCATGGGATTTAAGCTTGTGTCAATTAGTCATTTAGATTGGCTTAAACTGTTTCCTTCATTCTCAAAACATAGTCTTGTACACTTGTTTTTTATTTTCTCTGTTACATTTTCATTTGTCGACAGCAAAAATCATCAAATCATCACTTTTGATGGAAATAAGTGTACAGGAAATTGCAGAAATATGACTGAAATGTCCCAAATATTTCGCTTGGGATTTGGACTTTGCGTCAACACAAGTCAGCAGAGCTGTTCTCGAGTGACGTCGGGGCTGTAGGGGTCAGATAATATACTGCACTGACGTACCACATATACGCACCAATGTAGACATACACATACAAACAAACACAAAGAATTGATTCATCCATTGGTAACAATGGGCTTTTCATCAACGTTGTGGGCCACCTCTCACTCAGCGCCATCTAGCTTGAAGTGACTTACAGAAAAAGTATGTGCTTTTAGGAAACAGAGAATCATGTCCGCATGCGTAGCGGAAAGCAGTCTGAACACACCACTTAATGCCTTCCCCACTTCTAACCCCTTCTTTCCTGTAAAACAACCATTTCTCATCCTGCTTGACGTCTGTTGGACAGCTGCGGTGTGGTGGATGTTTCCCTATCACCACTTTCATTATAGGTTCTTTGATGCCAATAGAGGAACCTGGTCATAATGAGCATTACATGAGCATTAGTGTGTAGAGAAGCTAGTCTGTCAGCAGCTGAGCTGGACTGGTGACATGACAGAAACTAGACTTCTTACTCAGCTGAGGAAAAATGTGTACAGAAGCGTCTGGTTCTGCTTTTGTGACAACCACATTTGTTTCAGAAGACAATAAATGGAATCACTTTTATAATGTTCGTAGCTTTATCTAAAACAAAAATAGCCAATGGCATGCCAACTTAAGAATGATTTTGAATGTTACACCCAGATATTAAATTCTCAGCCTAAAGGTACACTATAAATGGGAAACCTCTTGCAATTGCAAACTGAAATTATGTGCGCATGCAGAAATCCATTAAACCCCGGAGGACAATATGTCTGCGATACCCTGTTCTCTCTGATCCACTTAATCAAAAGTACAAAAAATAAACCAGAGCTATATTAAAAGATAACTACAAAATACAGATGAAAATTCAAGTGCGTTTAAACTCAGCATTTTCAGTCAACAAAACTCCCTGAATGGGTTAAACTGCTGGAAATGGACAGACTAATTACAAACTCAACCACTCTGACATCACTATTTTAGATCATTGAACTGATTATCAGATGCATTTTTAAGTGAACAGTCACCTCAGTAAAAAGGTGGACACTCTGCGACCTTCAGTACACCTGGACTTACTGAGGATTTCTGACTAATATAAAAAAAAAAAATAGGTGACTATTAATAATTTTTTTTTTTTTTTATAAATAACGTCCAAACAACAGCTGTTAATAAATTAAAGATACAATTTTTTTATTGATATTGGTTATTATTTAAAAAACAATGGGCTAAAAACATATAACCATATAAAACATATAAACTTGAATTTGATGTGACTTGGTATAGCCTGTCAGTGTACTGGTAGTGGTACACTTGCCGTGCTATTTTATTGACTTTTTTCCCCATCAGATTTTTTTTAGTAATCATATATTGGGTAATCATAAACTTAAAGGAACACCATGTAATTTTTCGCCACTAGATGTTATTTATTCAAAACAAAAGCATAGCTTGATGACGCCTTGATTTCGCGGAATCATGGGAGTTGTTGTATTCACCTTTACAGCCGGTGGAGAATATGACGGGACTCGGGCAGAAATCATATTCATGGATTACCGGTAATGTACAGGTATTAAAGATTTATTAACGTTACAAAAAGCCGTTGGAGCGGAACGAGGCAGCTGGAGCAATTGCTAATGTGAGACAAGCACGACATGAAGTTTTATTAAAGGTCCCGTTCTTCACGTTTTTTTGAAGCTTTGATTGTGTTTACAGTGTGCAATATAACATGTGTTCATGTTTCGCGTGTAAAAAAACCCAGTATTTTTCACACAATTTACTTATCTGTATACCGCTGTTTTCACTGTCCAAAAAACGTGCAAAACCTTCTTCTCCGTGGGAGCGCAACAAGACCACGCCCCCTTTTTTTGTGTATTCCTGTGGGCGGAGATTAGTCAAAAAACTGTTCTAGTTACGTCATTAAAAAAGGAAGTAGAGGGATGTAGTCCAAACCGGCCGTTCGCTGTATGCTTTGAAAGGAGACTTCTGTTAAATAAAATATCTTGCTAGGCATTGAACTTTGAGCTTTATAATTTTACAGGTATTATTTATGCTCTACCAGCAACATTACACACTAATTAAAGTTTGAAAAATGGAATCGCGAAGAACGGGACCTTTAAAGGTACAATATGTAAGAATTTTTCGCCACAAGAGGGCGCAGTTACCAACAATAACAAAGGCGAAGCTTGGTGACGCTATGAGGGATAACGATGGGAGATGTCGTTTTCACCATCCAGAGACGTTATGGAATTAATGAATCATGATCACGGATGAGGTAATTTATTTGTTTTTGTATTACCTGTATGTCTGATCGCAATATTTTATGTCACCATAATGAATTAACTGCAAGGAACGCGAAATGTTATGCTATATTATCCTGTTACAGCTATTTGTCAAATGATTTGTTGGGTTAATGCTGCGCAGTTTTACGTGTTTATGGTTAATGCCGTGTTGTTTTACGTGTTCAAACCAATCGTACTCAAAGTAAATTTAAACGAACATTTTGCAAGTAATGGCTAAATATTGTTTAACAACACATATCCGATTGTATTTAATTGCACTGCCATAATCTCAGTCAAAACACAAGTGATAAAAAGCATTAACAAAGTACAAAGAGCAATATAACTGTGAATTTTCATCAGCATAACGATCACTTGATAGTTTTTGAGGTGAATCAACATATGCATAATGATTGATCTGACATGTCATGTAGGCGTATGTATCTCGCATTATTTATAAGTGATATTATTGACAGTTGCATGTGTTGCAAGGAAACACAGATACATCCTTTTGTTTTATGTACATTTGCTCACATGTCTAATAAAGTATAAGAGCGGTGTTATTTTTGGATATTTTATTACAAAATTCCTACATATTGTACCTTTAACTAAGTCCGGGAGGAGCACGTTCAGATAATTGGACAGCACTCAGCAATAGACTCAGCAGTCTTACCTCGATCCAGTTTGCAGCATCCCCCCACCACCCCTTCTCCACACTCCTAGTTCTAAAACACTTACAGGGGGGAGTACTCTGGGTTCGGGCTGAATTCCAAGCTCGGAGCTCTCCCTCCGGACAGCACGCCAAATACGCATTACATCTTACTCACTCAAAATTATATGTAAGTGTGAACTCGTGAAACACATGCAGCTTGTGGTAATGCAATTGGACATTGCATTACCATGGTAATGGTACTTTAAACCATTTAGTGTTTCGACTTCAAATTTGGAGTACAACTTGGTTAGACAAATGACTTTGATTTGATTTTGTTTAAAATAATTTGTTTAGTTCGGTACATTTGCTTTACAGTAAACGTAAACTACTATAACTTTTCTACACCGCGTCTGCATCAGACATAATACCAACCTTATGTCTGTATTCCAAAGCATTCATGAATTACAACCAAGTTCAGATCTATGCTGAAAAGTGGGGTGACAGTTAACAGGTTAAATATATAGTATGTTAATGCAAACATTAAAATATTCCACTTGCTATCTGGAAACCATGTTAACACCAAATGGACCTGGGACATTAATTTATACTGGAACTAAAAAAAACTAACTCAGAACAGAACAGTGGACTTTACTTTAAGTCCACAAAATGCCACTTTTTCTTGTTCACCTAAATTAACCTTTTTCTTTTCACTTTTCTGATGCAACACCACAAGCAGTTTTGGTTCCTTTATCACTTGTCAGTCTCAACCAGTTTGTACCGGAGAGGCCTGAGTCCGGTGTAAACTGATAAACGCTTTGCTGTCAGTTCTACTTTGCTCCTTCTGTCACTATAGAAACTTACACACACACACACACACACACACACACACATATTGCTTCCATGCAGTCTATTCGCTTCAAAGTTCCCTGTTCTGAACTCACTGAAAGACAGGAAATGGGTGGGACAGAGAGGAGAATCTTGTGTCAAGCATATCATACAGCACACAAGACAGACAGGACAATTGGCTTAAATATTTAGCAGTAGTAGACCTAAACAATCATGTTACCGTAAAAGGAAAAAAACAAGGAAATGAATGCTGACAGACAAATTGAAAAAAAAAATAGTTGTTTGCTTAAACGGAAAGTTGGATGCTGCAAGGCGTGCAAGCTGACAGCAAATAACTCAAACATTAAGCACATTGCATCTGCGTTCTAACAATGTCATGTTGAATGTCATTATTTTATTAAACTCCCACAGCTGCTCTAGTTCAAAAGGTTTTAATAATAGCTCACAATGTGTGTGCGTGTGTGTGTGTGTGTGTGTGTGTGTGTGTGTGTGTGTGTGTGTGTGTGTGTGTGTGTCTCCACCACATTCACCTTTGCCAGGTGAATGTGGTGTGTGTGTGTGTGTGTGTGTGTGTGTGTGTGTGTGTGTGTGTGTGTGTGTGTGTGTGTGTGTGTGTGTGCGTTGGTGCGACCGGATTATGAGGACAAAAACCATGGATACATACCGACTCTATGAGGACATGCCGTAACTACGAGGACAGCACTACTGTCCTCATAAGTCGAGCAGTGTAGAAAGGCATTTCACGCTGCGCCTAACCACCTCCCGCTTTTTCTCAATATGTCCTTATAAATCCGTTGTACCCGTTTTTCAGTGTGTGACGGTGTATGCTCAGAGTCGCTCAGAGTGTATAATCTCCCTCTATGTGAAATTCGACGCTACTGCAGTATCATACACATTTCATACACCCAGACCACGCCCAAGCGCGATTCATTGGTGGAACGCTGGAATCCTCGTCAGTGATTGGCTGCTGGAATCCTCGTCAGTGATTGGCTGCATTTCACATCCGTCAAAGTCAGCGCGCCTGCGCCTCTGATCTTCTATCGCAGACGTGTGGTGTGACGGTGTGATTAATCAGAAGTTTAATCATCATCATGAAAGATTAATTAGCAGAATTCGAGCGAAGTTGACGAGCTATAGTGGGAGATTTTCACTTTATCACGAGGAAGGTAAGTGCGTTTATTTATATATTCTACCTTTATGGAGTTAAGTGTCATGAGTCAGACAGTTTTTAATAACGTTAGTTAACCTACATTACTTTAAACGTGGCCACTAATCGGGCTAATATAAGTCCATAAGCAGTTAAAATGGCGTCTCCAAACAACTTGCACATGCTATTCACGCTTTTTGTTTTGTTTTGTTTTGTCTACAATACCTTTAAACGAAATTCTCTTGTTGTTCATAGACACATACAAGTATTAGTTGATGAAAGATACATCTCCATGGATGCTTGAGAGACTTAATTTACATTTTGAAATAAATCAAATCTATGTCGTCATCATGATGACTGGTAAAGTTGAGTAGATGAATTATCGGGGTAAAGTTAGTTTTGTTTTCGATATTCCCCAGACATATTCGCTGAAAAATGGCAATACCTCCTAAACGACTTGGCCAAAAATGATTTAAACCCTATTGCCGCTAAAAAGGCAAGGCTAACAATGTTTCACAAGCTTAATTTTCTGTATTTTCGCTATATATAATAAGCACTGCCCCTCAAAAGCCGCCGCAATGTGAGTTTCGCCGGGAAAGCTCGCTCTAGACGGAGATGCGAGTAAGGGACCGTGGGGAAAGTGCACTTTTTCTTCGTTTTTAAAGAAAAAGCAGAGTGTTTTTGTAATGGCTTTTTAATTTGAAAGGGCCTATTGACATGAGACCAGTGCAGTTTGGTAGGGGGCCTCAGTGGGCATCTTTAACAACCTCTCCTTTACCCCTACTGTCTGAAATGGGTATCACATGTCCAAAATTAACATTCTTTTTGTAATAGCTTTGTCCAGCAGTCAGACAGAGACATAAAACCAGTGTCATTCAGTAGAGGAGGACAGAGGACAACTTTCACAACCTTTTTTTTACCCATACTGCTCTACTTTCACCCCTACTGGCGGAAATCGGTTTTGCATGTCCAAAAATAACATTCTTTTTGTAATAGCTTTGTCCAGCAGTGAGACAGAGACATCAAACCAGTGTCATTCAGTAGAGGAGGACAGAGGACAACTTTCACAACCTCTATTTTTACCCATACTGCTCTATTGTTATCCCTACTGGCGGAAATCGGTTTTGCATGTTCAAAATTAACATTCTTTTTGTAATAGCTTTGTCCAACAGTGAGACAGAGTCATCAAACCAGTGTCATTCAGTAGAGGAGGACAGGGGACAACTTTCACAACCTCTATTTTTACCCATACTGCTCTATTGTTATCCCTACTGGCAGAATTGGGTATTGCATGTTAAAAATTAACTCTTTTTTTTGTAATATCTTTGTCCAGCAGTGAGACAGAGACATCAAAGCAGTGTCATTAAGTAGAGGAGGACAGAGGACAACTTTCACAACCTCTATTGTTACCCCTACTACTCTATTTT
Organism: Rhinichthys klamathensis goyatoka; assembly: GCF_029890125.1. Classification (NCBI taxonomy): domain Eukaryota; kingdom Metazoa; phylum Chordata; class Actinopteri; order Cypriniformes; family Leuciscidae; genus Rhinichthys; species Rhinichthys klamathensis. The sequence continues at coordinate 1,472,982 of NW_026606672.1, read as the reverse complement.
CACCCCTACTGGGGAGAAATCGGTATTGCATGTCCAAAAATAACATTCTTTTTGTAATAGCTTTGTCCAGCAGTGAGACAGAGACATCAAACCAGTGTCATTCAGTAGAGGAGGACAGGGGACAACTTTCACAACCTATATTTTTACCCCTACTACTCTATTTTCACCCCTACTGGGGAGAAATCGGTATTGCATGTCCAAAAATAACATTCTTTTTGTAATAGCTTTGTCCAGCAGTGAGACAGAGACATCAAACCAGTGTCATTCAGTAGAGGAGGACAGGGGACAACTTTCACAACCTATATTTTTACCCCTACTACTCTATTTTCACCCCTACTGGGGAGAAATCGGTATTGCATGTCCAAAAATAACATTCTTTTTGTAATAGCTTTGTCCAGCAGTGAGACAGAGACATCAAACCAGTGTCATTAAGTAGAGGAGGACAGGGGACAACTTTCACAACCTCTATTTTTACCTCTACTGCTCTACTTTCACCCCTACTGGTGGAAATTGGTATTTCATGTCCAAAATTAACATTCTTTTTGTAATAGCTTTGTCCAGCAGTGAGACAGAGACATCAAACCAGTGTCATTAAGTAGAGGAGGACAGGGGACAACTTTCACAACCTATATTTTTACCTCTAATGCTCTACTTTCACCCCTACTGGTGGAAATTGGTATTGCATGTCCAAAATTAACATTCTTTTTGTAATAGCTTTGTCCAGCAGTGAGACAGAGACATCAAACCAGTGTCATTAAGTAGAGGAGGACAGAAGACAACTTTCACAACCTATATTTTTACCCCTACTACTCTATTTTCACCCCTACTGGGGAGAAATCGGTATTGCATGTCCAAAATTAACATTCTTTTTGTAATAGCTTTGTCCAGCAGTGACACAGAGACATCAAACCAGTGTCATTCAGTAGAGGAGGACAGGGGACAACTTTCACAACCTATATTTTTACCCCTACTGCTCTATTTTCACCCCTACTGGCTGAAATCGGTATTGCATGTCCAAAATTAACATTCATTCTGTAATAGCTTTGTCCAGCAGTGAGACAGAGACATCAAACCAGTGTCATTCAGTAGAGGAGGACAGGGGACAACTTTCACAACCTCTATTTTTACCCATACTGCTCTATTGTTATCCCTACTGGCAGAATTGGGTATTGCATGTTAAAAATTAACTCTTTTTTTTGTAATATCTTTGTCCAGCAGTGAGACAGAGACATCAAACGAGTGTCATTAAGTAGAGGAGGACAGGGGACAACTTTCACAACCTCTATTTTTACCCATACTGCTCTATTTTCACCCCTACTGGCTGAAATCGGTATTGCATGTCCAAAATTAACATTCTTTTTGTAATAGCTTTGTCCAGCAGTGAGACAGAGACATCAAACCAGTGTCATTCAGTAGAGGAGGACAGGGGACAACTTTCACAACCTATACTTTTACCCCTACTGCTCTATTTTCACCCCTACTGGCTGAAATCGGTATTGCATGTCCAAAATTAACATTCATTCTGTAATAGCTTTGTCCAGCAGTGACACAAAGAAATCAAACCAGTGTCATTCAGTAAAGGAGGACAGGGGACAACTTTCACAACCTCTATTTTATCCCTACTGCTCTATTTTCACCCCTACTGGCGGAAATTGGTATTGCATGTACAAAATAAACATTCTTTTTGTCCAAAATAAACATTCTTTTTGTAATAGCTTTGTCCAGCATTGAGACAGAGACATCAAACCAGTGTCATTAAGTAGAGGAGGACAGGGGACAACTTTCACAACCTCAAATTTTACCCCTACTGCCCTATTTTCACCCCTACTGGCTGAAATCGGTATTGCATGTCCAAAATTAACATTCTTTTTGTAATAGCTTTGTCCAGCAGTGAGACAGAGACATCAAAACAGTGTCATTAAGTAGAGGAGGACAGGGGACAACTTTCACAACCTATACTTTTACCCCTACTGCTCTATTTTCACCCCTACTGGCTGAAATCGGTATTGCATGTCCAAAATTAACATTCATTCTGTAATAGCTTTGTCCAGCAGTGAGACAGAGACATCAAAACAGTGTCATTAAGTAGAGGAGGACAGGGGACAACTTTCACAACCTCTATTTTTACCCATACTGCTCTATTTTCACCCCTACTGGCTGAAATCGGTATTGCATGTCCAAAATTAACATTCTTTTTGTAATAGCTTTGTCCAGCAGTGAGACAGAGACATCAAACCAGTGTCATTCAGTAGAGGAGGACAGGGGACAACTTTCACAACCTCTATTTTTACCCATACTGCTCTATTTTCACCCCTACTGGCTGAAATCGGTATTGCATGTCCAAAATTAACATTCTTTTTGTAATAGCTTTGTCCAGCAGTGAGACAGAGACATCAAACCAGTGTCATTCAGTAGAGGAGGACAGGGGACAACTTTCACAACCTATACTTTTACCTATACTGCTCTATTATTATCCCTACTGGCAGAATTCGGTATTGCATGTTAAAAATTAACATTCTTTTTGTAATAGCTTTGTCCAGCAGTGACACAAAGAAATCAAACCAGTGTCATTCAGTAAAGGAGGACAGGGGACAACTTTCACAACCTCTATTTTATCCCTACTGCTCTATTTTCACCCCTACTGGCGGAAATTGGTATTGCATGTACAAAATAAACATTCTTTTTGTCCAAAATAAACATTCTTTTTGTAATAGCTTTGTCCAGCATTGAGACAGAGACATCAAACCAGTGTCATTAAGTAGAGGAGGACAGGGGACAACTTTCACAACCTCAAATTTTACCCCTACTGCCCTATTTTCACCCCTACTGGCTGAAATCGGTATTGCATGTCCAAAATTAACATTCTTTTTGTAATAGCTTTGTCCAGCAGTGAGACAGAGACATCAAAACAGTGCCATTAAGTAGAGGAGGACAGGGGACAACTTTCACAACCTATACTTTTACCTATACTGCTCTATTATTATCCCTACTGGCAGAATTCGGTATTGCATGTTAAAAATTAACATTCTTTTTGTAATAGCTTTGTCCGACAGCAAGACAGAGACATCAAACCAGTGTCATTCAGTAGAGGAGGACAGGGGACAACTTTCACAACCTCTATTTTTACCCCTACTGGCTGAAATCGGTATTGCATGTCCAAAATTAACATTCTTTTTGTAATAGCTTTGTCCAGCAGTGAGACAGAGACATCAAACCAGTGTCATTCATTAGAGGAGGACAGGGGACAACTTTCACAACCTCTATTTTTACCCCTACTGCTCTATTTTCACCCCTACTGGCTGAAATCGGTATTGCATGTCCAAAATTAAAGGTGTTCTAAGCGATATCGGTTGGCGTAACCTCTTGTTGATGTTTGAATTATTATCAAACAAACAGAGGCTAGCTAGACCCTCCCTCCTCCTCATCCACGCAATAACCCCCTAGACCACACCCCACATCATTCTTGTCGGTTATTGGCTGGGACAGTTTGTTATGTTTCGTGCTTCGGGTCGCTCTGTTTATTGCTCAGTTTGTTTTTGCTGCCGTTTGTGGAGCCTGGGGAGTCTGCAGAGACCGCGTTCTTTTACAGTGTGTTCAGGGGACAGGCAGCTAGCGGATAGTGAGGAGATGTTTGTGATATGTGAAAAAAAATGTTTTGGCCTAAAAAACGCGTGACATCGCTTAGAGCACCTTTAACATTCTTTTTGTAATAGCTTTGTCCAGCAGTGACACAAAGAAATCAAACCAGTGTCATTCAGTAGAGGAGGACAGGGGACAACTTTCACAACCTCTACTTTTACCTATACTGCTCTATTTTCACTCCTACTGGTGGAAATCGGTATTGCATGTCCAAAATTAACATTCTTTTTGTAATAGCTTTGTCCAGCAGTGAGACAGAGACATTAAACCAGTGTCATTAAGTAGAGGAGGACAGAGGACAACTTTCACAACCTCTATTGTTACCCATACTGCTCTATTTTCACCCCTACTGGCGGAAATCGGTTTTGCATGTCCAAAAATAACATTCTTGTTTTAATAGCTTTGTCCAGCAGTGAGACCGAGACATCAAACCAGTGTCATTCAGTAGAGGAGGACAGAGGACAACTTTCACAACCTCTATTGTTACCCCTACTGCTCTATTGTTATCCCTACTGGCGGAAATCGGTTTTGCATGTTCAAAATTAACATTCTTTTTGTAATAGCTTTGTCCAGCATTGAGACAGAGACATCAAACCAGTGTCATTAAGTAGAGGAGGACAGGGGACAACTTTCACAACATTTGTTTTTACCCATACTGCTCTACTTTCACCCCTACTGGCGGAAATCGGTATTGCATGTCCAAAAATAACATTCTTTTTGTAATAGCTTTGTCCATGAGTTAGACAGAGACATCAAACCAGTGTCATTAAGTAGAGGAGGACAGGGGACAACTTTCACAACCTCTATTTTTACCCCTACTGCTCTACTTTCACCCCTACTGGCGGAAATCGGTATTGCATGTCCAAAAATAACATTCTTTTTGTAATAGCTTTGTCCATGAGTTAGACAGAGACATCAAACCAGTGTCATTAAGTAGAAGAGGACAGGGGACAACTTTCACAACCTCTATTTTTACCCCTACTGCTCTATTTTCACCCCTACATGCGGAAATAGGTATTGCATGTCCATAATTGACATTCCTTTTGTAATAGCTTTGTCCATGAGTTAGACAGAGACATCAAACCAGTGTCATTAAGTAGAAGAGGACAGGGGACAACTTTCACAACCTCTATTTTTACCCCTACTGCTCTATTTTCACCCCTACATGCGGAAATAGGTATTGCATGTCCATAATTGACATTCCTTTTGTAATAGCTTTGTCCATGAGTAAGACAGAGACATCAAACCAGTGTCATTAAGTAGAAGAGGACAGGGGACAACTTTCACAACCTCTATTTTTACCCATACTGCTCTATTGTTATCCCTACTGGCATAATTCGGTATTGCATGTTAAAAATTAACACTTTTTTTGTAATAGCTTTGTCCAGCAGTGAGACAGAGACATCAAACGAGTGTCATTCAGTAGAGGAGGACAGGGGACAACTTTCACAACCTCTATTTTTACCCCTACTACTCTATTTTCACCCCTACTGGGGAGAAATCGGTATTGCATGTCCATAATTGACATTCCTTTTGTAATAGCTTTGTCCAGCAGTGACACAGAGACATCAAACCAGTGTCATTCAGTAGAGGAGGACAGGGGACAACTTTCACAACCTCCATTTTTACCCTTACTGCTCTACTTTCACCCCTGCTGGCGGAAATCGGTAATGCATGTCCAAAAATAACATTATTGTTGTAATAGCTTTGTCCAGCAGTGAGACAGAGACATCAAACGAGTGTCATTCAGTAGAGGAGGACAGGGGACAACTTTCACAACCTCTATTTTTAACCCTACTGCTCTACTTTCACCCCTGCTGGCGGAAATCGGTAATGCATGTCCAAAAATAACATTATTGTTGTAATAGCTTTGTCCAGCAGTGAGACAAAGACATCAAACCAGTGTCATTAAGTAGAAGAGGACAGGGGACAACTTTCACAACCTCTATTTTTACCCCTACTGCTCTATTGTTACCCCTACTGGCGGAAATCGGTATTGCATGTCCAAATTTAACATTCTTTTTGTAATAGCTTTGTCCAGCAGTGAGACAGAGACATCAAACGAGTGTCATTCAGTAGAGGAGGACAGGGGACAACTTTCACAACCTCTATTTTTACCCCTACTGCTCTACTTTCACCCCTGCTGGTGGAAATCGGTAATGCATGTCCAAAAATAACATTATTGTTGTAATAGCTTTGTCCAGCAGTGAGACAGAGACATCAAACCAGTGTCATTCAGTAGAGGAGGACAGGGGACAACTTTCACAACCTCTACTTTTACCCATACTGCTCTACTTTCACCACTACTGGCGGAAATCGGTATTGCATGTCCAAAATTACAGTTTTTTTCGATTGCTAAACGACAGTGAGCACAACTGGAGCTACATGTGCAAAACTCTAACTCCAGTCTGCACAGCAGCAGTTCATGTGGACCAAACTCTAGTTCGTTTTTCATTGCTTGAACACAGTTTTCAAAACTCTACACACTTATCCCATGACTTTAACCACAACCTGCACAACACTGTGGATTTACAGCACTTTGTTCAAATGCTAAAACACTGCTGTCAAAACTGTGAACCACACATTCAAAACAGAATAGATTTCTGCCTTGTGCCTTTCAAACACTGCTGATTGCAATTTCAGCTGAAAGGCTGGAAACCTGTGGCCTGATGCTAGAGAGAGGCAGGATTAGCCCCTCAATTATTTGTTCGAATTACAGTATGTACTTTTAGTTTCTACCTTTTTTTCTCATTACTGTATTTCTGTAAATTACTACAGACTATTGAAGCAAACTGCTAATTTTCATTTACCTTAAAGAATTATGTTCTAAAAATTTAAATAAATCACCTGAAAGAATGTCACTCTTTTCTTTGAAGAAAATATAACTTTGTATGAAGTCACTGAAATTGTTCAAATTGTAAAGATGAAAAGTTTGTATTTTCTGTATTGGTGTTTGATGCTAGTGTTTTTCCTCTCAGTGTGTTCTGAGTGACAGTGTGTGTTATCTCAGTGAGGGTTGTGCATAGTGTTTGTCTGCATGAGCCTGTTTTGAGCCATGTGTTAAGAGTTGTGTTGCTTGGAATGAGTTTTGCAGGTGATGTGAACTGTTTAGCTCAGGTGACTGTTGGTAGTGCAGACTGTAGTTATAGTTTTGCACACGTAGCTCCAGTTGTGCTCACTGTCGTTTAACAATCGAAAAAAACTGTAACATTCTTTTTGTGATAGCTTTGTCCAACAGCAAGACAGAGACATCAAACCTGTGTCATTTTACAGGAAAGCTGCTTTAAACAGTTAAAAAAAATTAAAAGTGTTGTATACATAACGGTTACTTGACTTGATATTAAACTAAAAATGATATATATATATATATATATATATATATATATATATATATATATATATATATATACTGTTATATTTAAAAGTCAGAGATTTCACCCAAAAAAAGTTCAGGACAACAGCCATGTTGACAGAACTCGTGTTTATGCAAATTGGAGAAGACTGAACAAAATGATCAAATAACATTAAACATAAAAAATAAAATAAAAAAACATAAAAGAGTAAACAATTTTTTGTACATGTACAATTTCAACCGTTTTGGTATTTTTTATCTACAGAATGCACACAACCACATAACATTCTTAAATTTTGGAATGGCTCTTTTAGGAATGTTGACACAGACAGAGTGATACCACCTTTCGCATGTGCTGCACTGAATCTGGTGAGGGAAAATTGTGACAATTAAACTTTGTATACTTTTATATTAAATCAAACATTAATTTACAAATAAACTTTAATTTAAAAAAATCTTGCGACATGAATAATAAAGTAATATTATTTTCAACTTGAAAACTTCTAATTAAATAGAAATCAAATATACAGTACAATAATGAAACTATTTTATCTTTATTTACATACAGTTTTTCACAGCTTTGGTGCATTTCTCAGATCAGAAATTAAATTCTCAAAACTACTTGTTCAACCTCCACATACTCTATTCACTTGTTCATTTTATAAAACTAGTTTCTCATTCTTTCTCATTAAGTTGTTAATGCTTTGGTACAGTCTTGATATTGATTATGTACAATTGTCTGCGGCTTCCAACATTATTTATCAGTTGCTAATGCCATGTTCCTTAAAATGTATTAAATATTTATCCGTGCAATATCTTACACCTCAAAACATCAAGTCATTAGTTAATTGTATAAGTAATTAAATGCAAAATGGTTGATCTAGAAGTTGTCATAAGTATATTTTCTACACATTTCTATTATACTTTTTGTAAATGTGCCATGAATTGATGAATTGTGCAGGTGAATCTTGACTTTCACTGCTGAAGATAATGTAGATCAACCAATGATAAACCATTTCTCTGAAATAGCTCAAATTTGAACCTTCAATACATACTTCAACCCTCAAGTATATACACACGTGCTGTTGGATGCAAAAGAAAAGTTCAGCCTGAAATTGGTCTTTCCTGTGTTTTCCATGATAATGTTCTGTTTTTGCCTTTGGGTGTATTCTCTATATCACAATAATATTGTAATTATTATTATTATTTTTTTTGCCTGACCAATTCTAAAAATGTCACTTTGAATCATATCCAGTCTCTTTCAATCAATAACTTGCATACCGTGGTGTGTAGATTTGTACTGTCTTATCCGTAGCCAATGGGACAAGGACTTGTCTAATGGCACTGACATGGTCATTGACACAGATATTTACTTTTGAGAGATGAACTAAGGAATATGAGCAAGAGACTGGCTTTTGGCTAATCCATCGTGTTTTTCTATTTGTACGAATTGTTTTGAGAAATGCACTTATTATTTTACAAATGTAGAGGATGATTCGAGAAATGTATCAAAGCGAAAGATAAAAACTGTCTAGAAAAGTACTACAGTAAATTTGCTACAAAGTTATTTCAAAGTTAACTGCATACTAATTACATAATTATCTGGATACTAATTATTTAAGTAATTTAAATAATTTTACACTTTGAGATGCATTTCTAATAGATTTAATAAAAAATGTAATAATAAAATGTACTTAGAAACAGATACAAACCCATGTATTCCGACCCACAAGTCCAACAGGAGAATCTTGTCCACAAAAGGAGCAATGATCTTTGGGGTTGAAAACTGTAAACACATTTTTTGCAAATCAGTGCTCTATTTGAACTGTTTAACTGACAGATAGACAGTTAATTCATGGTTTATATATTAACTTTAAACATTATAAATTTATTACTATAGTATATACAAATAGTGAATTCTTCATTCCTTTTCAGGGTAGAAATCTAATTATTTTAATTAGGTCATATATAAAGACTAAGATATTGTTTGAAGATATTATAGGAACCGATACAAATTTAAACTTTATGTTTTCATTACCATTGTAAAGCCAACATAATAATACGAATCAAACTCGCTGCTCAAAAATGACTATAGATCAGTTTGTGGGAGCCTTGGCTTTTCATGCCCATGTGTAGTATAGAGCACTTACACTGAAGGATCAGTGCAATATTCTCCTTAATGGTGTGCTTACAATACATACCTGATGCTTCTAAGATTGTTCCAGCCACCCCCTTACGTAGCTTGGAAAGGAGACGCATACGGGAAGGTATCATTATTTCAGATGGTGTCACTGGAAATGCCTCCACCACCTCCTTAGCCATCTGTTTGGTAACATAAAAAGCATAAAATAAAATTTCAAAATACATTAGCCATAGCATAATAAGACATTTAAAAATTACACTGTCGAGGTAATGTAAAATTTTGTCTTGTTTCAAGGTTTCAAAAATTTTACCTGCATGACATAAACTCCACAGCTGCAACCATCTTGCTGTATGCTGTGGTTCAAGACACCATGTGTCCATGTCACATCCACCCAGTCGGTCTTACCATAAAGTTCCTGCCGCATTTTGAAGAATTCTCTAAATGCGTATGAGAATTGTATTATTGAATTTGTAACCAGGTATCATTTCACTAAACTGTCACCAAAGCTGATAATAACAGTACTTGATAATGTACTGTGTGTTCATAAAAAAAGAGAAATATTATAATACAATACCTGAATCTTTCAGCAGCAAGTTTAGATTCTTCTTCTTCATCTATCCCTTGGGGATCCACCACAAAGACTTTCTTCAATTTCTTATCAAGATACTGTAAAAACATTTTGTTTGGTTAGTTTAACAGTTAGTTAGTTTGTCTATGTATGTAAGTAATTAACTATGATTTGGAAATGGTTTTACACACCAGAAATTTCCAGTGGTTTTTATGCACTTGCATGAAGCCAATCATGGCATCATATTTGTCAAAGTTGACCTGTAAAGCAGATGAAATATTATTAAACTTGTCTTTCTGACCTTTTATTTTTGCACTAAATAACAACTGTAAAGACTAACCTTTCGAAAACTGTGCCTTGGCAATTCAGACCTCTCCCCAAACACAATCACACCGGCAGAGTAGTGGTTCAATAAAAACAAATGTCTTCCATTTGGTTGTGAATTCAACAGTGCTTGGATGTAACTTTCAATAATCTGCAATTATTAAATAAAATGAAATGTATTAATCCATGTAATCCCAACGGTCACAATAGTGACCGTAAAAAAAAGGTTTCATTTCTAAAGCTATAGAAAATGTTACTGAATAATCTATCAATGCATTTCCAGCAGATATTGAAATATTAAAGGGTCTCAATGAAATATGTGCAGTGTCGCATGTTTACTGTAAATAGTCACATGACCAGAGCTGTTTATTTCCTGTTTGTGCCTTGACAAGAGGATTGCAGCAAGAAAGCTCCCAAAGAAAAGATTAGTAAAGTATGTTAACATAAAGATAGGACATAGTTATTTGGTACACGTCATGTTCAAGGTGTCTAGTATTGATATATGCATTTGCAATTACTCAACTTTGTTTAATGTGTTCACAGAACTCACAAACATGTCAACAGCAACAATAGTGACTGGTGGGATAACACATTGTATCTAAATGCCAATACACAATACCTAACTTTATACGTAATTTTACATACAGATACATACACAGAAACATACACTCACACTCGCACATCACACACACCACGCACGCCACACACTCCACACACCCCACACACGCGCACAACACACCCCACACGCACACCCAACGCCACACCATGCACACCCCACACGCACGCACACCGCACACGGACACCGCAACACCCCACACGCACGCACACCCAACACCCCACAACCTACATGCACACGCACGCACACACCGCAACACACCCCACACGCACATCACACACAGTCAAATCACACACTACACACCCCACACGCACGCACAGACACATACACACACGCACATGCACACACACACAAACACACACACACAAACACTGCACTGTCAAATAGACCTATATTCAGTCTGTCCAATGGTTGATACAACACAGTATCCCACCGGTCACAATTGTGACCGATCATAAAACTCACTTTTTCACACACGTTTCCATGAAAAGTAAAAAAAAAATTTGATTGATTGTTTCAAAGGGATACTAATGACACATGATTTGGATATTTGTGTGTCTGTGAAAAAATTGGGATTAAATGGGTTGACCCTAAAATGTATTATAACAAATAAACTCATATTTGTCAATGTCTTTATTCATTAGCCTACCAATAGTGATAGTGAAAGTTCATGCACATTATAGTTACTGTTTAACATTTTATAAACATGAATATATAAATCCACACTCCAGCAGTACAAATATTTAAATGCATCCTGAAATGTTTGTTACAGTTTTTCTGAATTGCTAAAACACTAAACCCCTCTGAACCAAATTCTCAAGAGGCTAAAAAAATAATTGTCGAATAAATCACTCTTTCTGTAAAACATTAAACAAAGTTCAGGTGTTTAAAACACTGTTTGCAAATCTCGACTCAAAATTGTTCACACTTATTTCTAATGATGTGACCAAACCAACTGTACATAATACAAGTCAGTTCAGAGTCCCACAATTGACTCAAAATGTTGCACTGAATGGTGATACCAACAATGGATGGAAACAATATAAGAGGGAGAGAAGGAAGAGTATGTGTGTAAGAGGTGGTGAACAAGGAGGAAGTGGATGAGGAAGAGCAGGTGTGGAGAATGTTGTCAGTGCTGACTCTGCTTTAGGGTTTTTCCCTTTACCTCAGAGATGACAGTGTGTGTGATGAGGAGAAACTCCTCCGGCCGGACCAACATGAAGACATTATGCTGAAGCAGAATCAATCTCTCTCACTGACTGTGATTCTGCAGTCTTCTGAGTGTACTTTACTGTAACATGCTTTTCATTGAGAGTTTTTTACTGTAAACTTTTTGGCTGTTGTAGTCGGGTCGCTGTATTTTCACGGTATGCAAGTGGTGAATACTGTATACAGACATTTGACAGGCCTACTATTCAATATTCAGTGCAATACTATACTTGCAGTGGATACAGTATACAATTTATTCACCTTATTACTGTATTGTCATTATACTTTTTTACGTAATTGCAAAATTTGTTTACTTAGTTACAATATACTTTTTTCTGTAACTGCATGCTTTGAAGTCTGTCTTCTCCATTTTTTGATGTTGTGTCTAATGAATGATCTGTAGTGTTTATAATTTTGACTTGCCGTGTGTATGATCTGAGAGCATGGTGTGATTTTGAGCACAGGTAAAATGGTTTTGAGGCAATTGTTCGATTTTGCCAAAAGTGTCAGAGGTTCTGTGAATTTTGGTGTGAAAGTGTGGTTTTGTGTTTAAGGTTTTGAGAAAGTGAGTGATGGGTTCAAGAAATGTGTTTTAGCAATTCAGAAAAACTGTAAAATAGACCATTTTGTCATTTAATGGTGTTTAATGTAAATCCTTATTTATGTAACTAGAGTATATCAATGTTTGTTATTGTAGACATATGTTTACCTCCCCTTTCAACCAGTTGTGTGGTTTCAGGCTTTTAAATTCTGTCAGACGGAGTGTATACGAGACATCCTTGTCAACTGATTGAATTACTGCAACCACGACTTCGCTGTCTCTTGAATTCCAAAAAGCCTATAAAAATTAGATTGGAGAGAAAAACAATCAAGATTCACTGCACACCAATAAATTCCTTTGTGCTGGTTTTACTTTGTGTCCATTTTCATGAACATATACAGGATAGACAGTTAACTTTATAAAGACAAGTACAAAGCTGAATTAAATGTATTTGTATATACTTATACAGACAAGAATTGATACATATTTTTATATTTTTTTTATGCAGAAATGTAATCAAGTTGTTTTGCGTTAAACGGTGAATGTTTCAAACAAACACATCAACGGTGTCGAGCGGAAGTAATAACAGTTACAGGGAACATAGACATGGATTTTAAGTTGACAACTCAACTTAAAAGTAACTACATTCTCATGTTAGTGGAATTAATCCTTAACAGAAGTACATTCACACATACAAATAATATAACATGCACATTTTTTTTTTTTTTTACCTGTATAATGTCCTCATTACGTACATGGCCTGTGGCCTCAGTGACAATGTCCGTTTGAGCTTTTGATGTCTATGATGAGAATACAGAAGACATCAACATTTGCATGTTGTTGTGAAAAACTTTAATAATGTTAGGGTATTTATACACTTTAAAAAGTAGTCGTGGCCTTGAATTTGCCTTAAATTGACATCGTCTTACCTGGGAAGGGTCAGACACAGCTCTGACACTGTCAGTCGTCTTTACTTTCGACTTTGGCCGTCCGACAGGATTTTTAGATGTCTATAATGAGAAAACAGAAGACATCAACATTTGCATGTTGTTGTGAAAAACTTTAATAATGTTAGGGTTTTTATACACTTTAAAAAGTAGTCGTGGCCTTGAATTTGCCTTAAATTGACATCGTCTTACCTGGGAAGGGTCAGACACAGCTCTGACACTGTCAGTCGTCTTTACTTTCGATTTTGGCCGTCCGACAGGATTTTTAGATGTCTATAATGAGAAAACAGAAGATATCAATATTTGCAGGTTGTTGTGAAAAACTTTAATAATGTTCGGGTAATTATACACTTTAAAAAGTTGTCGTGGCCTTGAATTTGCCTTAAATTGACATCGTCTTACCTGGGAAGGGTCAGACACAGCTCTGACACTGTCAGTCGTCTTTACTTTCGACTTTGGCCGTCCGACAGGATTTTTAGATGTCTATAATGAGAAAACAGAAGATATCAATATTTGCAGGTTGTTGTGAAAAACTTTAATAATGTTCGGGTAATTATACACTTTAAAAAGTTGTCGTGGCCTTGAATTTGCCTTAAATTGACATCGTCTTACCTGGGAAGGGTCAGACACGGCTCTGACATTGTCAGTCGTCTTTACTTTCGACTTTGGCCGTCCAACAGGATTTTTAGATGTCTATAATGAGAAAACAGAAGACATCAACATTTGCATGTTGTTGTGAAAAACTTTAATAATGTTCGGGTAATTATACACTTTAAAAAGTTGTCGTGGCCTTGAATTTGCCTTAAATTGACATCGTCTTACCTGGGAAGGGTCAGACACAGCTCTGACACTGTCAGTCGTCTTTACTTTCGACTTTGGCCGTCCGACAGGATTTTTAGATGTCTATAATGAGAAAACAGAAGATATCAACATTTGCAGGTTGTTGTGAAAAACTTTAATAATGTTCGGGTAATTATACACTTTAAAAAGTTGTCGTGGCCTTGAATTTGCCTTAAATTGACATCGTCTTACCTGGGAAGGGTCAGACACGGCTCTGACATTGTCAGTCGTCTTTACTTTCGACTTTGGCCGTCCGACAGGATTTTTAGATGTCTATAATGAGAAAACAGAAGATATCAACATTTGCATGTTGTTGTGAAAAACTTTAATAATGTTAGGGTATTTATACACTTTAAAAAGTAGTCGTGGCCTTGAATTTGCCTTAAATTGACATCGTCTTACCTGGGAAGGGTCAGACACAGCTCTGACACTGTCAGTCGTCTTTACTTTCGACTTTGGCCGTCCGACAGGATTTTTAGATGTCTATAATGAGAAAACAGAAGATATCAATATTTGCAGGTTGTTGTGAAAAACTTTAATAATGTTCGGGTAATTATACACTTTAAAAAGTTGTCGTGGCCTTGAATTTGCCTTAAATTGACATCGTCTTACCTGGGAAGGGTCAGACACGGCTCTGACATTGTCAGTCGTCTTTACTTTCGACTTTGGCCGTCCAACAGGATTTTTAGATGTCTATAATGAGAAAACAGAAGATATCAATATTTGCAGGTTGTTGTGAAAAACTTTAATAATGTTCGGGTAATTATACACTTTAAAAAGTTGTCGTGGCCTTGAATTTGCCTTAAATTGACATCGTCTTACCTGGGAAGGGTCAGACACGGCTCTGACATTGTCAGTCGTCTTTACTTTCAACTTTGGCCGTCCGACAGGATTTTTAGATGTCTATAATGAGAAAACAGAAGACATCAACATTTGCATGTTGTTGTGAAAAACTTTAATAATGTTAGGGTATTTATACACTTTAAAAAGTAGTCGTGGCCTTGAATTTGCCTTAAATTGACATCGTCTTACCTGGGAAGGGTCAGACACAGCTCTGACATTGTCAGTCGTCTTTACTTTCGACTTTGGCCGTCCGACAGGATTTTTAGATGTCTATAATGAGAAAACAGAAGATATCAATATTTGCAGGTTGTTGTGAAAAACTTTAATAATGTTAGGGTAATTATACACTTTAAAAAGTAGTCGTGGCCTTGAATTTGCCTTAAATTGACATCGTCTTACCTGGGAAGGGTCAGACACGGCTCTGACATTGTCAGTCGTCTTTACTTTCGACTTTGGCCGTCCAACAGGATTTTTAGATGTCTATAATGAGAAAACAGAAGATATCAATATTTGCAGGTTGTTGTGAAAAACTTTAATAATGTTCGGGTAATTATACACTTTAAAAAGTAGTCGTGGCCTTGAATTTGCCTTAAATTGACATCGTCTTACCTGGGAAGGGTCAGACACGGCTCTGACATTGTCAGTCGTCTTTACTTTCAACTTTGGTCGTCCGACAGAATCTTTTGATGCCTACGTGGACCAGCAGAAATTAAGGATGTGATGCAATGTGTAACAATTCACTTTTTTGTTAATATTAGAAATACTTATAATAATACATTGTTTTTTCATGGTCATGTATGTAATCTTTATTAATGGCCATACTACTAACCTTTTCATTAGGAGAAGGTATAACCTCTGGGGTATGAAAGTACTTGGATTTTTTTTCTTTAGGGTCGCTCATGCTCTTCTTAGCCCATTTCTCCTCAAAGTCCTCCAAACTTTGTTTTTTTACATTTAAACGCTTCAGCAACATCCTGTCTGGAAGGTCATGTTGCAGGATGTGTTCTCTGTACCTTCCCTGCAATGACGCATACATTTTTTGTATAAATGTTGCTGGGCGATGGTACAGTTTTTTCTGTAGGATTTTGTCCTTGACTATAGAGAACCAGTTTTCAGCATGACAGTTTGTGTCATGTGTTTTCTGTAGGTCATCTCTGATAAACTCTCTGTCTTTGAATCGTTGCAAATCGCCAAGCATTATCCCTGACCAGAGTGGAAAAATCGGCATGTAGTCTTTAATCAGAATATCCAGGATCACTGGACAATGATATTTGTTACTGTCCATTTCTGTTTCTTCCGCAGGATCTTGAATAGACATGACAGCCTCAAGTACAGAAGTGAACTCATATGTAAATGGTGACCTGGCCAATATTGTGTTTGCCTCTGGAGGGATGTAGTCGTCCACTGCCTGCTTCTCATCCAGAGCGTCTTGTGGAATTTCTGTTCCCCGAATGTGGTCATGGAGTTTTTGAAGAAACTGACTGACACGCTGTGTGTTTGCTTTGGTATAAAAGACATGGCACATGCACTCAAAAATGTCTATTGCCGTCTTCAGACTGGTGGTGTTTATTAGTTGTGCCACACAGTGAGTAGCAAACTCCTTCAATCCCTTGTCTTTTGTTCTTCTGCCAATTGCTCCATGGACAGCCTTAATTAAATGGGCAGAACATAAGTGAAGAACAGTGAGTTTCCTGAAGTCTGCCATGGTGTCATTTCCTGTGACTAAATTGTAGCTGTCCTTTAGGTAGGTATGTATATCTTGTTTGTTGAAAGACAAAAGGACACTCTGGATGAGTGCCCAACTATAGTCGGTTTCAACGCGATGTATGTTGTAGATAGTGAGTTTCCGTAATTTTGTTACCATCTGGTGCAACCAGAAAGTAATGTTTGGGATAGTGTGATCATTTGTTACCATTTCAGAAACAGGAAGAGGAGGCTTGTCTTTTCCATGTCCTGGTAGGTTGATGCTGTAGTACAGCACTCTCTTTGCCTGACTTGGAACTCGACTCACAACCCCTCCAGTAGCATCCAAATACAAGGTAACAGGATTTCCTTTTCTGAGATGTTGTACAAGGATGTCCAGTCCTGTCTCAGTGAGAAGATGCACTCCAAATGGATCCACTTGCAGATGTTGGACATACCCTGGCCAAAATCTGTATGACAGATCTGTGTCTTTGATTATTTTCTGTGTCAACATCAGCTCCAGGATCACATCATCATGCAGTCTGCAGCTTTTTTTAATTTCACTAGAAATTACTTTGAGTATGTTTTTATTTAAACTTCGAGTGATGTTTCCAGCCATCAACTCAGGAACTGGTGTTTCCCTGAGATTGTTGTAGTACAGATTGCTTACTCCTTGTACCACTTCTTTGGCAATCTTGCCTCTCTTCTGGTAACTAGCTGGCCGGGACCTTATCTCCGGTCTCAAATGTGTTACCTTACCAATTCTTGTAACCTGAATTGGAATTTGTTTGTCACAGCCCAATGGTTTGTGTGAAATATGGAAAATATAATGGGCATTGCAAGATTTGAAGGAACATGATGCCTTAACTGTCATAAATGGGCACCGATACTTACGACTGTGAGTGACCTTTAAGTGCTGGTATTTAAAAACAAGTGTGCAGCAGGGATTTGTTTTCTGAAATTTTTCATAAATGACATGTGTCCATGATTTTTGCAATTTTCTGCTACCTGGCAAAGGCCTTATCTTTCTCCATTTACGTGTGGATATGTACATTGTAAAGGACTTGGGTCCTGGCCTTGTGTTTCTATATGGCTTCTTTTGATGTTGTGGTTGGTCTGCCGATGCTGCTTCTACATCACGCTCTCCATCGCTGTCTGTTACAACAACAGGTGACAGATGGGCCGCAGATGTTGCATCACGCTCTCCATCGCGCTCTCCATCGCGCTCCCCATCGCTGTCTTCATCATCTACTACAGTAACAGGTGACAGATGGGCCGCAGATGTTGCATTGCGCTCTCCATCGCGCTCTCCATCACTGTCTTCATCATCTGCTACAGTAACAGGTGACAGATGGGCCGCAGATGTTGCATAACACGCTCTCCATCGCGCTCCCCATCGCTGTCTTCATCATCTACTACAGTAACAGGTGACAGATGGGCCGCAGATGTTGCATCACACTCTCCATCGCGCTCCCCATCGCTGTCTTCATCATCTACTACAGTAACAGGTGACAGATGGGCCGCAGATGTTGCATCACGCTCTCCATCGCGCTCTCCATCACTGTCTTCATCATCTGCTACAGTAACAGGTGACAGATGGGCCGCAGATGTTGCATCGCGCTCTCCATCGCGCTCCCCATCGCTGTCTTCATCATCTACTACAGTAACAGGTGACAGATGGGCCGCAGATGTTGCATCACGCTCTCCATCGCGCTCTCCATCACTGTCTTCATCATCTGCTACAGTAACAGGTGACAGATGGGCCGCAGATGTTGCATCACGCTCTCCATCGCGCTCTCCATCACTGTCTTCATCATCTACTACAGTAACAGGTGACAGATGGGCCGCAGATGTTGCATTGCGCTCTCCATCGCGCTCTCCATCGCTGTCTTCATCATCTACTACAGTAACAGGTGACAGATGGGCCGCAGATGTTGCATCACGCTCTCCATCGCGCTCTCCATCACTGTCTTCATCATCTGCTACAGTAACAGGTGACAGATGGGCCGCAGATGTTGCATCACGCTCTCCATCGCGCTCTCCATCACTGTCTTCATCATCTACTACAGTAACAGGTGACAGATGGGCCGCAGATGTTGCATTGCGCTCTCCATCGCGCTCTCCATCGCGCTCTCCATCACTGTCTCCATCATCTGCTACAGCAACAGGTGACAGATGGGCCGCAGATGTTGCATCACGCTCTCCATCGCGCTCTCCATCACTGTCTCCATCATCTGCTACAGTAACAGGTGACAGATGGGCCGCAGATGTTGCATTGCGCTCTCCATCGCGCTCTCCATCACTGTCTCCATCATCTGCTACAGCAACAGGTGACATATGGGCCGCAGATGTTGCATTGCGCTCTCCATCGCGCTCTCCATCACTGTCTTCATCATCTGCTACAGCAACAGGTGACAGATGGGCCGCAGATGTTGCATCACGCTCTCCATCACTGTCTCCATCACTGTCTGCTACAACAACAGGTGACAGAGGGGCCGCAGATGTTGCACCACGCTCTCCATCGCTGTCTTTATCGTCACATTTTTTTGTTTTAATGAAATGTGATCTGACTCCTCTTCTATTTTCAGTCCACACAACATAAAGCCATTTACGGTATTGTGCATTATTAATTCCGAACACAGATATAGACAGTTCTGGCCATACCTCTGAACTCCATTTCGTTTTCTTCTTCGTTATGTTTACATCTTGGAACTTTTTTATCAGTTGAGCAAATCCTCCACATCGACTCCATAAATCACATTTTCTAATCTTTTGACCTCTCTTCACTCTACCCATGTCGACATGAAACGCATTCTAACGCAATGTGTTTGTAATAACGTTAAAGCTCCAATCACCTACTGTTCACGATTGATTTCAAAACTTAAATGACAGTCTCAAATTTCAGCACGTGCAGAATGAGTGACAGTGTCATGTCATGATAGCCTCCGATGTAAGATAACTATTTTTTTTAACGATTTCAATATGCATAAAACAATTTTTTTTTTTATGTGTATATGCTACATATTAGTATTTGAAACGTATTTATTTAAAAATATAAATATTTAAAAGAAATGCTGTAAGATATGTTTGGCGGAATTCCAAATAAGGTCAGTTTGTGTCACCAACACAATGATTAAAGTGTGTTTGCGTGCGTGCGTGCGTGCGTGCGTGTGTGTGTGTGTGTGTGTGTGTGTGTGTGTGTGTGTGTGTGTGTGTGTGTGTGTGTGTGTGTGTGTGTGTGACACAGTTATTCCCTAAGTTAAGGAGTCCATTTAAACAAGTATAGTAATATAATTATAATTTTTCTTTTTGCATGACAGGTATGCTTATAGGTAGGTTTCATTTAATAGGACAGAATAAACAGTTAGGAATACCTATGGAATATCCCTTGAAAAACATGAAAACCCAACATTTTATTCATTGGAACTCAGTGGTATTGTAAATATCCAGCCCATAAATGAGAAATCTGTTAAAATTGATGATTATAAGTGTAGTTAAGTCAACCAGAAATATATTGACTTGCAAGGGATTGGTTTGAAAAGTAATAGAAAACTCTCATGAGACTCTATATTACCCAAATTATTCAGAGTAAGATAAAATAAGAATCACTTTTCATTACGCAATAAATATTTTGCATAATGTATATTTCAAAACAAATGACAGTATTGTTTTCAAACATGTTTACTATTTCTAATTTTCAACATAAACAGTTTGTAGTAAGTGACAGATTTAGATATTTATTTTGAATAATGAAATTCATTAACTAATTTATTGTGCTCCAATGCATATGGAAAAATGACTAAGTCAAAGCATATTTAAAGGTGCTCTAGTCTAAGCCATGCCGGGTGACGTGACTTCTTATTGACGTTTAAAGTATTTTCAAACAAAACGGAGGCTATATAGACCCTCCCTCCTCCTCATCTGCACTGACCCCCCAAATCCCACCCCCAGGGCCTTCTTGTCAGTTATTGGCTGGAACAGTTTGTTATGTTTCGTGGACGGGTCGCCGCAGTTTGTCTTTGTTGACATTTGTGGAGCCTGGGTTGTCTGCATAGAAAAATGTTTGGGCCTAAAAAACGTGTGACATCGCTAAGAGCACCTTTAAGTGCTTCCATTTCTATTCCATTCTAAAACAGTTCTTTATTAGGGTAATCCTTACTCACAATCCAGTACAGGCAAGGGTCAAAATCCAAACAAGTAAATCCAAGAACAAGAACCAAACCAGAAACAAGCAAAACAGACTTCCAAAAGGGATGTGACATATAGCAAGGATTCCATGACAAACACTGAAACAGACAGGGTATAGATGCTGGTCATAATTAGAATATCATAAAAAAAAATTTTTTGTCAGTAATTCATTAAAAAAAAAGAAAGTTGTATATTATATAGTCTCATTACATGCAAAGTGAGAAATCTCAAGCCTTTATTTGTTATAATTTTGATGATTATGGCTTACAGATTGTGAAAAGCAAAAAAACAAAATCTCAGATAATTAGAATATTACATGAAATTGCACAGTAATCCCATGGTCATTGAACCAGGATTTGGTTATTTTGGCAGAGTAGGCAGGTGCAAATCCTGCTGGAAAATAAAGGAAGCATGTGCTCTGAAAATGTCTTGGTAGACGGCTGCGTTTACTCTGGATTTAATAAAGCACAGTGGACCATTAGTCCTCTTTTCTGAAGAGAGACAATTTTGCATCTCATCTGGAAACCAAGGTCACAGAGTCTGGAGAAAGAATGGAAAGGCACACAATCCAAGATTCTTGAAGTCCAGTGTGAAGTTTCCATAGTCTGTGTTGGTTTGGGGAGCCTTGTCATGGGTGGGTGTTGGTCCACTGTGCTGTCCACTCAACACAGCCGTCTTCCACGACATTGTCATAGCACTTCATGCTTCCTTCAGCAGACAAGCTGTATGGAGATGCTTCCTTCATTTTCCAGCAGGATTTGCACCTGCCTATTCTGCCAAAATAACCAAAACCTGGTTAAATGACAATGGGATTACTGTGTAATTACTTTGTGATTTCATGTAATATTCTAATTTTCTGAGATTTTGATTTTGTGGTTTTCAGCTGTAAGCCATAATCATCAAAATTATAATAAATAAAGGCTTGAAATATCACACTTTGCATGTAATGAGTCTATATAATATACAAGTTTCTTTTTGAATGTAATAACTGAAATAAATCAAGTTTTTTGATGATTTTCTGATTATATGATCAGCACCTGTATATAGCCTATATACACACACACACACATATGTATAAACATCTTGCCCAGACTTCAAAACAATGCACAACCACAAGTTTATAAACATTTTATTTAACATTTAGTTGTTGTAAAAGAAACAAGAGAGTTTGTCAATGTCAATTGTTCCCCTTTACTGAATGATTTTTATATCTCTCCCTTCCTGATGGATACAGTTTTTAATTTGTTTTATTTTGACATGGATTATTCACATAAAAGGAGGGGTTGTGAAAATTGTCCCCAGTCCTCCTCTACCGAGTGACACTGGTTTTATGTCTCTGTCTAACTCATGGACAAAGCTATTACAAAAAGAATGTTTATTTTGGACATGCAATACCAATTTCAGCCAGTAGGGGTGAAAGTAGAGCAGTATGGGTAAAAACAAAGGTTGTGAAAGTTGTCCCCTGTCCTTCTCTACTTAATGACACTGGTTTGATGTCTCTGTCTCACTGCTGGACAAAGCTATTACAAATTTTTTTTTATTTTTGGACATGCAATACCAATTTCCAGCAGTAGGGATAACAATAGAGCAGTACGGGTAACAATAGAGGTTGTGAAAGTTGTCCTCTGTCCTCCTCTACTTAATGACACTGCTTTGATGTCTCTGTCTCACTGCTGGACAAAGCTATTACAAAAAAAAGAGTTAATTTTGGACATGCAATACCCAATTCTGCCAGTAGGGATAACAATAGAGCAGTATGGGTAAAAAAAGAGGTTGTGAAAGTTGTCCCCTGTCCTCCTCTACTGAATGACACTGGTTTTATGTCTCTGTCTGACTCATGGACAAAGCTATTACAAAAAGAATGTTATTTTTGGACATGCAATACCAATTTCCAGCAGTAGGGGTGAAAATAGAGTAGTAGGGGTAAAAATAGAGGTTGTGAAAGTTGTCCCCTGTCCTCCTCTACTGAATGACACTGGTTTGATGTCTCTGTCTCACTGCTGGACAAAGCTATTACAAAAAGAATGTTAATTTTGGACATGCAATACCGATTTCAGCCAGTAGGGGTGAAAATAGAGCAGTATGGGTAAAAATATAGGTTGTGAAAGTTGTCCCCTGTCCTCCTCTACTGAATGACACTGGTTTGATGTCTCTGTCTCACTGCTGGACAAAGCTATTAAAAAAAAGAATGTTAATTTTGGACATGCAATACCAATTTCCAGCAGTAGGGATAACAATAGAGCAGTAGGGGTAACAATAGAGGTTGTGAAAGTTGTCCTCTGTCCTCCTCTACTGAATGACACTGGTTTGATGTCTCGGTCTCACTGCTGGACAAAGCTATTAAAACAAGAATGTTATTTTTGGACATGCAAAACCGATTTCCGCCAGTAGGGGTGAAAATAGAGCAGTATGGGTAAAAAAAAGGTTGTGAAAGTTGTCCCCTGTCCTCCTCTACTGAATGACACTGGTTTTATGTCTCTGTCTGACTCATGGACAAAGCTATTACAAAAAGAATGTTATTTTTGGACATGCAATACCAATTTCCAGCAGTAGGGATAACAATAGAGCAGTAGGGGTAACAATAGAGGTTGTGAAAGTTGTCCTCTGTCCTCCTCTACTTAATGACACTGGTTTAATGTCTCTGTCTCACTGCTGGACAAAGCTATTAAAAAAAAGAATGTTAATTTTGGACATGCAATACCAATTTCCAGCAGTAGGGATAACAATAGAGCAGTAGGGGTAACAATAGAGGTTGTGAAAGTTGTCCTCTGTCCTCCTCTACTTAATGACACTGCTTTGATGTCTCTGTCTCACTGCTGGACAAAGCTATTACAAAAAAGAGAGTTAATTTTGGACATGCAATACCCAATTCTGCCAGTAGGGATAACAATAGAGCAGTATGGGTAAAAAAAGAGGTTGTGAAAGTTGTCCCCTGTCCTCCTCTACTGAATGACACTGGTTTGATGTCTCTGTCTCACTGCTGGACAAAGCTATTAAAAAAAAGAATGTTAATTTTGGACATGCAATACCAATTTCCAGCAGTAGGGATAACAATAGAGCAGTAGGGGTAACAATAGAGGTTGTGAAAGTTGTCCTCTGTCCTCCTCTACTGAATGACACTGGTTTGATGTCTCTGTCTCACTGCTGGACAAAGCTATTAAAACAAGAATGTTATTTTTGGACATGCAAAACCGATTTCCGCCAGTAGGGGTGAAAATAGAGCAGTATGGGTAACAATAGAGGTTGTGAAAGTTGTCCTCTGTCCTCCTCTACTTAATGACACTGGTTTAATGTCTCTGTCTCACTGCTGGACAAAGCTATTACAAAAAGAATGTTATTTTTGGACATGCAAAACCGATTTCCGCCAGAATGGGTGAAAGTAGAGCAGTATGGGTAAAAATAGAGGTTGTGAAAGTTGTCCCCTGTCCTCCTCTACTGAATGACACTGGTTTGATGTCTCGGTCTCACTGCTGGACAAAGCTATTAAAACAAGAATGTTATTTTTGGACATGCAAAACCGATTTCCGCCAGTAGGGGTGAAAATAGAGCAGTATGGGTAAAAAAAAAGGTTGTGAAAGTTGTCCCCTGTCCTCCTCTACTGAATGACACTGGTTTTATGTCTCTGTCTGACTGCTGGACAAAGCTATTACAAAAAGAATGTTATTTTTGGACATGCAATACCAATTACCAGCAGTAGGGATAACAATAGAGCAGTAGGGGTAACAATAGAGGTTGTGAAAGTTGTCCTCTGTCCTCCTCTACTTAATGACACTGGTTTAATGTCTCTGTCTCACTGCTGGACAAAGCTATTACAAAAAGAATGTTAATTTTGGACATGCAATACCAATTTCCAGCAGTAGGGATAACAATAGAGCAGTAGGGGTAACAATAGAGGTTGTGAAAGTTGTCCTCTGTCCTCCTCTACTTAATGACACTGCTTTGATGTCTCTGTCTCACTGCTGGACAAAGCTATTACAAAAAAAAGAGTTAATTTTTAACATGCAATACCCAATTCTGCCAGTAGGGATAACAATAGAGCAGTATGGGTAAAAATAGAGGTTGTGAAAGTTGTCCCCTGTCCTCCTCTACTGAATGACACTGGTTTGATGTCTCTGTCTCACTGCTGGACAAAGCTATTACAAAAAGAATGTTAATTTTGAACATGCAAAACCGATTTCCGCCAGTAGGGGTGAAAATAGAGCAGTATGGGTAAAAACAAATGTTGTGAAAGTTGTCCCCTGTCCTCCTCTACTGAATGACACTGGTTTTATGTCTCTGTCTGACTCATGGACAAAGCTATTACAAAAAGAATGTTATTTTTGGACATGCAATACCAATTTCCAGCAGTAGGGATAACAATAGAGCAGTAGGGGTAACAATAGAGGTTGTGAAAGTTGTCCTCTGTCCTCCTCTACTTAATGACACTGGTTTAATGTCTCTGTCTCACTGCTGGACAAAGCTATTAAAAAAAAGAATGTTAATTTTGGACATGCAATACCAATTTCCAGCAGTAGGGATAACAATAGAGCAGTAGGGGTAACAATAGAGGTTGTGAAAGTTGTCCTCTGTCCTCCTCTACTTAATGACACTGCTTTGATGTCTCTGTCTCACTGCTGGACAAAGCTATTACAAAAAAGAGAGTTAATTTTGGACATGCAATACCCAATTCTGCCAGTAGGGATAACAATAGAGCAGTATGGGTAAAAAAAGAGGTTGTGAAAGTTGTCCCCTGTCCTCCTCTACTGAATGACACTGGTTTGATGTCTCTGTCTCACTGCTGGACAAAGCTATTAAAAAAAAGAATGTTAATTTTGGACATGCAATACCAATTTCCAGCAGTAGGGATAACAATAGAGCAGTAGGGGTAACAATAGAGGTTGTGAAAGTTGTCCTCTGTCCTCCTCTACTGAATGACACTGGTTTGATGTCTCTGTCTCACTGCTGGACAAAGCTATTAAAACAAGAATGTTATTTTTGGACATGCAAAACCGATTTCCGCCAGTAGGGGTGAAAATAGAGCAGTATGGGTAACAATAGAGGTTGTGAAAGTTGTCCTCTGTCCTCCTCTACTTAATGACACTGGTTTAATGTCTCTGTCTCACTGCTGGACAAAGCTATTACAAAAAGAATGTTATTTTTGGACATGCAAAACCGATTTCCGCCAGAATGGGTGAAAGTAGAGCAGTATGGGTAAAAATAGAGGTTGTGAAAGTTGTCCCCTGTCCTCCTCTACTGAATGACACTGGTTTGATGTCTCGGTCTCACTGCTGGACAAAGCTATTAAAACAAGAATGTTATTTTTGGACATGCAAAACCGATTTCCGCCAGTAGGGGTGAAAATAGAGCAGTATGGGTAAAAAAAAAGGTTGTGAAAGTTGTCCCCTGTCCTCCTCTACTGAATGACACTGGTTTTATGTCTCTGTCTGACTGCTGGACAAAGCTATTACAAAAAGAATGTTATTTTTGGACATGCAATACCAATTACCAGCAGTAGGGATAACAATAGAGCAGTAGGGGTAACAATAGAGGTTGTGAAAGTTGTCCTCTGTCCTCCTCTACTTAATGACACTGGTTTAATGTCTCTGTCTCACTGCTGGACAAAGCTATTACAAAAAGAATGTTAATTTTGGACATGCAATACCAATTTCCAGCAGTAGGGATAACAATAGAGCAGTAGGGGTAACAATAGAGGTTGTGAAAGTTGTCCTCTGTCCTCCTCTACTGAATGACACTGGTTTGATGTCTCTGTGTCACTGCTGGACAAAGCTATTACAAAAAGAATGTTAATTTTGGACATGCAATACCGATTTCTCCCCAGTAGGGGTGAAAATAGAGTAGTAGGGGTAAAAATATAGGTTGTGAAAGTTGTCTTCTGTCCTCCTCTACTGAATGACACTGGTTTGATGTCTCTGTCTCACTGCTGGACAAAGCTATTACAAAAAGAATGTTATTTTTGGACATGCAATACCGATTTCCGCCAGAATGGGTGAAAATAGAGCAGTATGGGTAAAAAAAAAGGTTGTGAAAGTTGTCCCCTGTCCTCCTCTACTGAATGATACTGGTTTGATGTCTCTGTCTCACTGCTGGACAAAGCTATTACAAAAAGAATGTTATTTTTGGACATGCAATACCGATTTCCGCCAGAATGGGTGAAAGTAGAGCAGTATGGGTACAAATAGAGGTTTTGAAAGTTGTCCCCTGTCCTCCTCTACTTAATGACACTGGTTTGATGTCTCGGTCTCACTGCTGGACAAAGCTATTAAAACAAGAATGTTATTTTTGGACATGCAAAACCGATTTCCGCCAGTAGGGGTGAAAATAGAGCAGTATGGGTAAAAAAAAAGGTTGTGAAAGTTGTCCCCTGTCCTCCTCTACTGAATGACACTGGTTTTATGTCTCTGTCTGACTCATGGACAAAGCTATTACAAAAAGAATGTTATTTTTGGACATGCAATACCAATTTCCAGCAGTAGGGATAACAATAGAGCAGTAGGGGTAACAATAGAGGTTGTGAAAGTTGTCCTCTGTCCTCCTCTACTTAATGACACTGGTTTAATGTCTCTGTCTCACTGCTGGACAAAGCTATTACAAAAAGAATGTTAATTTTGGACATGCAATACCAATTTCCAGCAGTAGGGATAACAATAGAGCAGTAGGGGTAACAATAGAGGTTGTGAAAGTTGTCCTCTGTCCTCCTCTACTTAATGACACTGCTTTGATGTCTCTGTCTCACTGCTGGACAAAGCTATTACAAAAAAAAGAGTTAATTTTTAACATGCAATACCCAATTCTGCCAGTAGGGATAACAATAGAGCAGTAGGGGTAAAAATAGAGGTTGTGAAAGTTGTCCCCTGTCCTCCTCTACTGAATGACACTGGTTTGATGTCTCTGTCTCACTGTTGGACAAAGCTATTACAAAAAAAATGTTAATTTTGAACATGCAAAACCGATTTCCGCCAGTAGGGGTGAAAATAGAGCAGTATGGGTAAAAACAAATGTTGTGAAAGTTGTCCCCTGTCCTCCTCTACTGAATGACACTGGTTTGATGTCTCTGTCTCACTGCTGGACAAAGCTATTACAAAAAGAATGTTATTTTTGGACATGCAAAACCGATTTCCACCAGTAGGGGTGAAAATAGAGCAGTATGGGTAAAAAAAAAGGTTGTGAAAGTTGTCCCCTGTCCTCCTCTACTGAATGACACTGGTTTGATGTCTCTGTCTCACTGCTGGACAAAGCTATTACAAAAAGAATGTTATTTTTGGACATGCAATACCGATTTCCGCCAGAATGGGTGAAAGTAGAGCAGTATGGGTAAAAATAGAGGTTGTGAAAGTTGTCCCCTGTCCTCCTCTACTGAATGACACTGGTTTGATGTCTCTGTCTCACTGCTGGACAAAGCTATTACAAAAAGAATGTTATTTTTGGACATGCAAAACCGATTTCCACCAGTAGGGGTGAAAATAGAGCAGTATGGGTAAAAAAAAAGGTTGTGAAAGTTGTCCCCTGTCCTCCTCTACTGAATGACACTGGTTTGATGTCTCTGTCTCACTGCTGGACAAAGCTATTACAAAAAGAATGTTATTTTTGGACATGCAATACCGATTTCCGCCAGAATGGGTGAAAGTAGAGCAGTATGGGTAAAAATAGAGGTTGTGAAAGTTGTCCCCTGTCCTCCTCTACTGAATGACACTGGTTTGATGTCTCGGTCTCACTGCTGGACAAAGCTATTAAAACAAGAATGTTATTTTTGGACATGCAACACCGATTTCCGCCAGCAGCGGTGAAAATAGAGTAGTAGGGGTAAAAATAGAGGTTGTGAAAGTTGTCCCCTGTCCTCCTCTACTGAATGACACTGGTTTGATGTCTCTGTCTGACTCATGGACAAAACTATTACAAAAAGAATGTTAATTTTGGACATGCAATACAGATTTCCGCCAGTAGGGATAACAATAGAGCAGTAGGGGTAAAAATAGAGGTTGTGAAAGGTGTCCCCTGTCCTCCTTTACTTAAAGACACTGGTTTGCTGTCTCTGTCTCACTGTTGGACAAAGCTATTACAAAGAATGTTAATTTTGAACATGCAAAACCGATTTCCGCCAGTAGGGGTGAAAGTAGAGCAGTATGGGTAAAAACAAAGGTTGTGAAAGTTGTCCCCTGTCCTCCTCTACTGAATGACACTGGTTTGCTGTCTCTGTCTAACTCATGGACAAAGCTTTTACAAAAAGAATGTTATTTTTGGACATGCAATACCGATTTCCGCCAGTAGGGGTGAAAGTAGAGCAGTAGAGGTAAAAATAGAGGTTGTGAAAGTTGTCCCCTGTCCTCCTCTACTGAATGACACTGGTTTGATGTCTCTGTCTCACTGTTGGACAAAGCTATTACAAAAAGAATGTTAATTTTGGACATGCAATACCGATTTCAGCCAGTAGGGGTGAAAGTAGAGCAGTATGGGTAAAAATAGAGGTTGTGAAAGTTGTCCTCTGTCCTCTTCTACTTAATGACACTGGTTTGATGTCTCTGTCTCACTGCTGGACAAAGCTATTACAAAAAGAATGTTAATTTTGGACATGTGATACCCATTTCAGACAGTAGGGGTAAAGGAGAGGTTGTTAAAGATGCCCACTGAGGCCCCCTACCGAACTGCACTGGTCTCATGTCAATAGGCCCTTTAAAATCAAAAAGCCATTACAAAAACACTCTGCTTTTTCTTTAAAAACGAAGAAAAAGTGCACTTTCCCCACGGTCCCTTACTCGCATCTCCGTCAAGAGCGAGCTTTCCCGGCGAAACTCACATTGCGGCGGCTTTTGAGGGGCAGTGCTTATTATATAGAGCGAAAATACAGAAAATTAAGCTTGTGAAACATTGTTAGCCTTGCCTTATTAGCGGCAATAGGGTTTAAATAATTTTTGGCCAAGTCGTTTAGGAGGTATTGCCATTTTTCAGTGAATGTCTGGGGAATATCGAAAACAAAACTAACTTTACCCCGATAGATGAATTTACAGTTTAATACAGTAAGATACAGAAATATATTAAATAAACAGAAATGAAACTAATGTAAAAGTATACTTTCATTAATGTAACGTTACTGTCATTAGAATGACTTGCCAAAAATATTTAGTTGATTCATTTTAGGGCTGGATATTAGCAGACATTTTATGATTCCATTCAATTTTAATTCACATGCTTACGATTCTATTTCCAATTCGATTTTACATTTATTATTTTAATGTAAAACTGTTGTTATACATGTAACATTTTCTAAAACTTTCTCTCTATAGTTAATTTTTCTAAGTAACGAGTTTAGCTTCGTTTGATCTGAGGCGCCACATTAAAGAGTGATAAAATGGTATTAAAATGGACTGAATTTGAAATCGGAGACTGTTTCTTATCAAAAGTAACAAGCCTCAAAACCTCACTGATCAACTATTTCTGTGTAAAATGTTGTATTTATTGATATAGACTACAGTCTGACAAGAATGTACTGTATATAAAGCATCTATCTATATTAATAAATACATACTAATTATGTTGTCTGGAATGTTTTCAGTCAACATGTTAAGAAAGAAGAGAATAAAACCTGAGCAGGATGCAAAAGAACACATATTGTCGGGCAAAGACAAAGCCTTCATTGAGGGACGACAAATCAACACATTCAAAGGTAAATTGTGCACCACAAGGCAATTTGACTATGTTCAGACTGCAGGCAAATCAAATCATAAAGTAGGCATGCACTTGTAAGAATGAAAAGTAGGCCTATTGCTGGCAGTCTGGACATGATCTTTCACATTCACACATTTTACCCTTGGGTAAGCCGCTCATTTTCATAAAGGTTAAGAGATGAAAAAAAAAAACTTTAAACAATTTTTTTATTATTATTATTTTAAAATAAATACATAAAACTATGTATACAGAGAATAGTGTAACCAAATTCAACTAGTAGGCTATATCACAGTGAAAACCAATGCTTGATTTATTTATTTTATTTTTTTTATTTCCTGCACCTCATATTACATTACACAGTTTTACAGGATTTAACTCTTTAAAAGGATAGGTTGGTTAGCTGTGTAACATATAGGTGCACTTGGATTCATGTTTTATTTGTATTATTATATATTATTTTGCCCTTTCAGGGAGAGGTGTGTTTGCACTTGAGCACATTGAACCATCCACCTTTGTTGTTGAATACCGTGGGATTCTCTCTCAAAGTAAACATGTTAAAGATGTTCAAGGCAACTACTTGTTTGACTTCACATGGAATGGAACACGTTATTGGTAAGCTGGCTGTTTCTTTTTTGGTTCATATTCAGAGCAAACTAGTTGCATGTCATTCTAATAAAAACAGTTATGATTATGATTTATTATTATTACTATTATTATTACAATATAGGGCTGCACGATTTGGGGAAAATGTCATATTGCGATTATTGAGGTCAATATTGCAATTGGAATATGCGATTGCGATATAATAAACAAATGGTTTCATGAGTCAACTTGCTTGATTCTAAAGCAAAATGCACACACAGATTGTAATTCTGAAATGTGTATTTCTCAACTCAAACTAGCAACAACAACTAAATGATTGATATCATCTAAGCCATTGATGTCTGGATACAAATTAATCCACCCCCATTTAAAACATTAATTATAGCCATCCAACATTACAGTGATTCCATCATTACAATTGAAAGCTATAATTTAAAAAAAAAAAAACATTTATTAGACGTCAAAAAATATAACGGCTTTTAATTTAAGTGAACTTCAAATAATCCTCACATAAACCCATAATAAATGACATGTCATATTTACCTGTGCCCTTCCTGTCTAACAGGTATGCAGAAATTTAATAAAGTTATCAAACAGTCTGCGGCTCTGCGCTGCATAAATAATAAATAGACTAATCCTTATTAAAGCTACATAAGTTCTTTAGTCAAGAGCAGTGAGTAATTTTCTCTGTCCCCTTTGTTCTGTGATTAACTTTACTGACAGAAAGCTTTGGCTGCTGGCCCTTTAAGAGCAGCCGCTGCTGACAGAGACGCGGATCTCACATGCGCCTCATCCTCTCACAACTCTATACGTCCATCATAAGACTGCTCTTATGTTATGAAGATACTCGACAAACGACATTTTGGCATAATTGTGTGTTGTTGTTCGTTCAAGCGCGAAAGAGAACTGTATTCTGGCGCGTGTCTTTCTGTGTGTCACAGTCGGACATTCAGCGCGCTCTCTTTTGACTTGTCTCGCATGAATGGTTTTAAGCAATCGCATGAGAGCATTATCATGTAACTCTAGCCAAAGGATAACAAAAAATAACAGATGCTGCGTTAATTGCGTTAACAGCCCATTTAGGGATGCAAATTATCGATTCATTCATTAATTGATTGACCTTATCGATCGATTAACGATTAACTGATAAGCGGCTATTTTCCTGAGAATGTACATTTCTCATGGTATCAATAGTGGCTTTAACATAAAAAGCAACATATTGCTTTATATATAAAAATGCATGTTATATTGCTCAAATTATGTTTTATTGTAACAGTTGGGATACGGTACAGAATGGCATTTATGTAGTTTAACAAAATAAATTATGCACAGAAAATTAAAATACATAAAAAATAATTGTGCACTGGCTCACCTGTTGCAAACATTAAGAAACATAAAATACATTTTAAATAAAAATCTATGGGTAGGTTTAGCCTAAACTATATTAAGTCTTCATATAATAATCTATCTGGTGAACTACTCGTATGAAAAACTTGAAACATTAGCAGCAGCACTTATAATCCCCCTTGGTCTGAGAAAGCCAACAGTATCTTACTAGACCTGGAAACTTCAATTATAGAACTGAAGGGATGTCAATTTTCACAAATTCCCATGATCGATCGTCATTTAAATTAACAATCAATTATGCGTCTGCTGCTGTGGCATATGGCCAACAGCATGACAGGGTTTGCAAATGCTGCTCAAAACGCTATGTTCCTCACCAAATTAATGAGAATGGTTTTTAATCTAAATAAAGGGCTAGTAGGATTGTAAAATGTTTCGATGTGATTGATAATTAAATGAAATATAACGACTAATACAACGTGTCACCAAAGCCGCCTCAGATGCGTGCTTGTCAGAATGTGTTGTGGACGTGCACTGAAACGCACTGAAAACGGCAACTAACGATTTAATAAATTAGTGTTCCAATGTTATCTAATATGACAGTCCCAAATTAATCATCGTTATTAGTCGTGCATTGCTGCTTGAGTGGCGCGCGCTGAATGAATAACCGTTGAGCACTTTGCTAGCTCGTTCGCAACCTATATGAGATTAGTCAGATATATACAAAATAAACATAATATTACAAATTATATCTTCACAAAATGCCGTGAATGCACAAGTGAACTTGAACTTACGTGCCATTCAGAATGACTCATGTTGTGCACGCGCTCTTATTGGAACAACGCGACACAGCAACTGAACCCAAATAATTCACAATGTTTTTTTACAATATTGTTCTCTTTATAATGTAATATGACAGTTCCAATAGTCATTATTAGTCATGCATTGCCGTTTGAGCAGCGCGCGCTAAAGATCACGCTTCAATTCTTAACCAAATGCATCCAATATGAGATAAATCAGATATAGAAATGCGCACACATAATAAACTATTACAACTTACATTTGCACAAAACAAAAGGCTGCGAGTTCACACGCAAATACACCTTCATGATGAAGGTGTAAAATAGTCCCAAACATAACTCCGGCGCGCTCGCTTACATGTTTAGCGGTTGAGCAGCACACACGCGCATGAACCTGCTTAATCGATGATCGATCAGTTTGACCGATTAATGTATTATCGACAATTAATCGATCGTCGATTAATCGTTTACATCCCTAAGCCCATTGTTTATTTTACATAAAATCGCAGCATTTTGCGCCATATAATCGCACAGGCTTGACATCGTGATTACGATTGCGATAAGATTAATCGTGCAGCACTATTACAAAAGCAGATTTGCTAGTGTTCTCATAACATTAGGAACTTATTAGTTAGTGATAATCAATAAAATGGTTATTGTTCATTGGTATTATTGGTTATTGGTATTATTTTTTTTACCTTAAGTGGATCATCTGACCTATTAAATTCTTAGGAAGTCAAGTTAACTTTCACAATGTGTATTTGAATATAGGTTAAATAGGCCAAGGTTAGCCTAACCCAAATGTTCAGTTAGAACCGTATGTTTCAGTGTGTGTCTATGTTTTAAGTTTCTTACTGCACTATTTTTATCACAGCATAGATGCAACGAAAGAGGACAGTGGACATTCGCTTGGACGACTGGTGAATGATGATGACAAAAATCCAAATTGCAAAGTCAAGACAATCATTGTTGACGGAAGGCCACACCTGTGTCTGTTTAGTATAAGACATATCTTTCCAGATGAGGAGGTCACATACAACTATGGGGATTCCTCTTGGCCTTGGCGTTTAAGGGTGAGTCTCTTAAAGACTTTATCACTGAAAGTCAACCATGTTCTGTATTTCATGAATGTTAGTTTTTTATATGATGCAGATTATTTTAAAAAATTCTGCATGTCTGCTTTGTGCACGACGGAGCCATGAAAGGGACACTAGATATTTAGTCTTTGGTTGATACTAGAATTAGTTGCGGTGACCAATTGGCAAACATCCTTGCCTCAGTGTTGTACCTGTCTTTCTCATAATTACAGGAATTGTGTGACGAGACATCAGTGGCTGTGACTGAATGCAGTGTGAATCCTTCCTCATCAGTGAAACAGAAAGTAAGTGAGCGCATGTTCCTTCATTGTTTTCTTCTCTTTGACACAGGCAATGTTAAGTGTAGGATGGTTGGGCATCATGCTAGACTGGTTGACGTGGACTGTCGTCTTAAAGACGCTGTTGTGACGTCTCAAATTCGAGTAAAATGTACCTTGCTCGGTTCATACATTTTCATAACTCGAGCGTTGGGGGATGGGCATGACACTGACCTGAAATGTAAGGACAGTTCTCCACTACGAGGACCATCATGTCAGGGTTAGGGTTTGTTGAAAAGATGTTGCTTTGGGTACAGTTGGTACTCAACAAGAGCGGCGGTAAAATTTGGATGTGTATTTGCTGCCTTTTACCGCTAAGAGGCGCTACAATCACAGACTTTGAAAGGTGTCCGTTTATTCTCTCTATTGCGTAATCTACCGCCGCGCCGCGGCTCATTCAGAGCGATTGAAAGCTGGTAACAGATTAATTCAAGTGAAACATTGTAGTTAAACGAATTCATAATCACAATACTGAAATTAAATTGAATAAATAGTGAAAACATTACAACATAAAACATAGCAACAGAAATATATTAGGCTATCAATGAGGGTCTGGAAGAGCATAAGACGTAATTTAATAGCGTTCAGACGGTAGCTCAGTGGTTAACGCAACAACACGAGCCTCACGGAGCTTCAAGCGATCCGAGATCGAATGTCAATGTAGCCAACATGCTGTTGGCCGACTTGATTTATGTTTTACCGTTCTTGATGCTTAAATAGGTAACTGTTTATTAGCGAGTTCATTAACTGTTTATTTATTTAATGTCAAGCGTTTTGTTTACTCTTAACTCTTAAAGGGGAAACACCTCCAAAACAGACTGTTTGAATCAGAGGGGGAGAAACAGGGTGGGAAAAGGTCATAAATCACTACATTTTTAAAGGTTTTTTTTGTACAAAAAACTATAGTATTACTATAATTGCACATAAGGGAACATAATAAAAAAAAAAAAAAAAAAAAAACATGTCATGACCCCTTTAAAGGGTCATGAAACCCTAAACCAAATTTTCTGAGATTTTAACAGAGGTATGTGTGTTGAACAACATTGAAGACAATGTTAGCATCTGTTAGATTTAATAGTAGGGCGAAAATGGTTAAATTTTATTTTTTTCCAGCTATTTTCGTCTTCCGGGTTTAAAATCTTCATCGCAGGCTGTGACGTGGCAGTGCACAGTGTAGTGCGTTGATGACTCATCGGTCTCTCATAATTATTGATGAGACTGAATTTTTATATCCTATGAGAAGACACTGTCTCTTAATTATTCATGACACCACGTGGATCTTTCCACAGACATGTCAAACTGTGATATCGCGTACGGGTAGTAAAGGAGAGAGACAATCATGGGACGCAAGTGCCGCAAACATTTTACCCGAGAGAGCTTCGAGAATTGGAGAATGGTGGACTTCAGCCTTGTCGATGACCAATGCAAGTTACGTCTTGCGAGTAATGCGGTACCAAGTCCTGAGGACTTTTCTATCCCTTCAGAGTGTGTGTCTAAAATGTAACCCTGCTCATTTTACTTGCCTTTTCTTAAATAAGCGGTCGTTATGAACATTTTAGATATTTCGATAATATATCAATTGTATGCTTAATGCGGGAGACTTGTGAATGTGTAGTGTTGACGTGCGAGCCGGGCGACACCGTGTTGTGTGTGTGTGTGTGTACGTACGTGCAGGCAGGCGAGCCTGCGAATTGATTCGGGGTCAGAGAGAGAAGCGGTAGGATGTGTGTTTGGACGAACGACTGAAAACTCTGAGATTATTGTTCATTATTGATCGTACATTGCACAGAGGTCAACATTATTGTACAAATACGATAATTATCGTACATCTGGCAACACTGCTGGCTGATGGCAGTTCCCCCTCTCCCCTACCGTGCCACACCCACTCCCTCACTTCTTCTCACAGCCATCCACGCCCATTTAAGTTGCATTTTTCAAAAAGATTATGAGCTAGACTTGAGCTGATAGAGGGGGGTTTCATGACCCTTTAAACAATTAAAACAGTACAAAACGAAAATAGTCCAAAGCCACATAAATTAAGAACATGCGTTTTTCTTTGCCTCTCTCTCACGCTTGATCTCTTTTTAGCAAGTTTATTTTGTCTCCCTCCCTCCAAAAAAACAAATTATTTAGCCTTTGTTGCTTCAAAGACAAAGCATGCCTTGTTGAATTCACTTTACAATAAAACGAGGTTGATCGCGAATTAAAGAGCTCTGTATCTGCTGTGGCATGAACGTGTTTAGTCAACAGTTAATGTTTAGATAATGCCAGATTGTTGACAATCATACACAGTGCTCAAACATTCTAAAACTATAAAAACCAGTTGAAACAACTGGATTGAACACTTTAATTGAAATTTTGTGTGAAAACTTTAAATACAAAAAATAAACTACAATATTTATAATTTAATAAGATATAGGGCCTACATTTGGACACACCGAGAGATTTATAAGAATTTAGCCTTTGCCTGCTCATCAGGCTGGCTATCCGACATCTCCATATGAAAGAGGAACATTAACACCTATTGTGCACACGCGATAAAGCCACTGTCCCTCCAACCCCCCACAGGCTCTCTGAGTCTGAGACTGACTTACAACAAAAAGAAGTCGCAATTCACACTTAAACCGCCATTCTAGCATTAGACTATTAAAGTGTTGATAATGAAGGAATTAAATAATGTAAGCTACATGTAGTGATATTTCTGTCATGAAACTTTATTACTAAATATTTCATTTCAATAATTCATTCAATTTCAACAAGTTGTTCTTTTTTATTCAAATAAACCTCGAACCACAGTGCTTCATTGTGCTGCTGTTAAACTAAATAACATTTATAGAATAATTATGAACTTAAATTAAACAATATAGCAACATTTCGACAAATAAATTATTTGATCTGCTTTTACATTTTAATTCAGGGCGATTTAGCCTACATTTAATTAGAGCGAGATTTTCCCCCTTGTCCTTTCCTCATTGGGAAGCGCTCACATCATAGCTAAACATGTTTGAGTAGATCATCTGTACCTCAGCTTTAGATGGATTACATAATCAGATAACATTTATTAAATATTTAGACATTTAAAGGCTTTAGACATAGCCGATTTCTTATCGTGACTGAGCTGAGGCAAGTGGCTTTCGGTTCATTTTTGTGACGTGCAGTTCCCGGAGACAGAGACGAGACGACAGCTAAAATGTTGTTGTTAGCCTAATATGAATAAAAGTTTACAGTTTTGAACGATGTAGGCAAAAAATACGGAGTAGCCTATTAAGCTATTTTAGCTGTTATGAGAAAAATAAATCCAAATGAACGCGCCGCCGCGTTTGTCGAACTCTAATTCAACATGCCAGAATAAAACCCGACTTTAGAACAATGTAGTATTCCGCCACTCGGCGTGGTGTGCCAAAACACTTAATTATAAACTTCAATATTTCATTCAAAATAATCTCAAAACGCTTTGTGATATTTTGAAAAGCCGTGCATGCATTAAGGCCACTGGAACTAATGAACAACTGAAACGCTGGTTTTGATTTTATTGTTTGTCGTTTAAACGTGCCTGTTGCATATCTCTATTTTATATATTTTATATGGTATATTGGTGAAGTAGCCTATAGGGAATCCCAAAAATATATATAGTGTATAGCTATTTATAAATTACGATTGGTATTATTAAACAGATGTAAAGTCATTCTGTTGGATACTATTTGTTCCAGTGTAAAATGGAAATGCTTGGCAATTTTATTTTATAAAAATAAGCAAAAACTATATGGTGTAACAGAGTTTTAGAACTAGACAAATCTCTCTGCATTAATAATCGGATATAAAATGCATTAATAGGCTAATATAAAATTTACAAAAGTCTCAAGTTTGTTCGGGATTTGAACCCGTGTCATCTAAATGATCGAACAGTAAGTTCTACCACTCGGCCATGAATTTACTCACTGTGAAATGACCAAACGTTTGTTTCTCCAGTGTGTTCGTTCACATGAGCGAGAAAACGTTTTATCGTTAGCATATTGTAGACCTTTTACAGTTTAAAAAAAGATGATATCTTATCTGTATGACCAAAAATTGCGGAGTAGGCTAGCCTTTTAAGTTCTTTTAGCTGTAATGAGAAAAAAATAAATTCAAGTGAACGCGCCGCCGTGTTTGTCGAACTCTAGTTCAACATGCCAGAATAAAACCCAATTTTAGAACAATGCGTAGCGCCACTCGGTGTGCCAATACACTTAATTATAAACATCAATATTTTGTTCAAAAACATCTCAAAACGCTTTGTGACATTCTGAAAAGCCGTGAATGTATTAAGGCCACTGGAACCAGGATCGTAGCTGAAACGCGCTGCATGTTATCTCTCAATACAGGAGCAGAAGCGCCAGTTCAGATTGTATTGTTTGTTGTTTAAACGTGCGTGTTGCATATTTTTAAAAATATATAATATATTTGATGTGGTCTATTGGTGAATTAGGCTATAGCATTGATTACTGTGGAGGGGGGAAATCCCCCACCAGCATATCGCACCTTGTTACACAACCATGCTTTTAAAAACTCTTTCTGTAGCCTATATGGAACCCCATTAAGTTTTTTTTTTTCTATTTTTTTAACATAACTGCTTTTGAAATTACGATTGGAATTATTATAGGCTACAGATTGATATAAATTCAGTCAATCTGTTGGATAATATTTGTTCCTTTGTGTAAAATGGAATTGGTTTCTTTCATTTTCATAACTCGTGCGTTGGGGGATGGGCATGACACTGACCTGAAATGTAAGGACAGTTCTCCACTACGAGGACCATCATGTCAGGGTTAGGGTTTGAGGCAAAGATGTTGCTTTGGGTATGTGTCGGCTGCTTGCTTCTAAGCTGTAGACCCAATATGCACACTTTTCAATCTGGATATGCTTTGTGACTTTCAGTCACAGAGACGTAAACTGTTAAGGCCCATTCACACCAACCATAACTGTGTTAGGGTCCAACCAGCAGACGGTAACGCTCTGTTTATTGTGATCGCATCTTTGACTGCCGCTTATATACTGAAGCATGTTATAGCAGAATTGATTCCGATTGGCTGTCAATTAAGCAATATATCGCAATACAAAAATGCAACAATATATATTGTGGATAGTGACAATATGTATTGTGGATAGTACACCCAAAATAAAAATTACTGTGTGAGGGGAAACAATCAAGTTTACAGAGTTTAATTAGGCATTTTAATCAACAGTTAAAAAAAAAAGTTACCCTTTTACCACGTCTTGGAGTATCTCTATAATATCGTATCGTGATATGTATCGAATCGTGACATGAGGGTATCTTTACACCCCTACTGCCAAGGTTTCTAGCGTTTCTCAGCTGGTAAAATCGTTCTGAAAGTGATTATTTTTGTTTTTGTTTCTCTGTGTTATCGCGTAAGCTGTGGTGTAGGCTCTGCTATTCTTTAATACTGAGAGGATTTTTTAGGCCTATAATTTAATAGATATATAGTTTTTAGTTTGAACAGGCCTTTTTTAGTTGGTAAAATTCATCCTGTCCTCAGCTAGCGGGGAGGGGTTTGCGTTTAGGGAGATTTTCTTGTCTAATATCTGCATTTTAAGGGTCATTTTAGGAGGGAAAGCATAAATAACATCCGCGTTCATACTAATTTGTTAAATGTTATGCATCAGAATGAAACCATTTTATGACAACAGCATACAATTGCTCTGTCTGATTTCAGATGACCACATCAAAGATGGTTGCAAAGAAAGGAGATTCAGCTTTGACTGGAAAGGAAATGGTATGTTGATGTGTATTTGATTTATTTGACTTTATAGACAAGATCTACATGTATCAGCCTCCTCCTTGCATGTTTTATATGTCTGCTTTGTGCACGACGGAGCCATGAAAGGGACACTAGATATTTAGTCTTTGGTTGATACTAGAATTAGTTGCGGTGACCAATTGGCAAGCATCCTTGCCTCAGTGTTGTACCTGTCTTTCTCATAATTACAGGAATTGTGTGACGAGACATCAGTGGCTGTGACTGAATGCAGTGTGAATCCTTCCTCATCAGTGAAACAGAAAGTAAGTGAGCGCATGTTCCTTCATTGTTTTCTTCTCTTTGACACAGGCAATGTTAAGTGTAGGATGGTTGGGCATCATACTAGACTGGTTGACGTGGACTGTCGTCTTAAAGACGCTGTTGTGACGTCTCAAATTCGAGTAAAATGTACCTTGCTCGGTTCATTCATTTTCATAACTCGAGCGTTGGGGGATGGGCATGACACTGACCTGAAATGTAAGGACAGTTCTCCACTACGAGGACCATCATGTCAGGGTTAGGGTTTGTTGAAAAGATGTTGCTTTGGGTATGTGTCGGCTGCTTCTTTATTGTGGATAAGCTGTAGACCCAATATGCACACTTTTCAATCTGGATATGCTTTTGTGACTTTCAGTCACAGAGACGTAAACTGTTGAGGCCCATTCACACCACACTCTGGAATGAAAGTTGTGCTATGTTCAATATATGTTGATTTAATAAATAATTTTTGTTATAGTGCCACCATGAAGTTCACAGTGCTGTTATCTCCAGTTTGGATTCTTGTGAAGATTGCAGTGGACCTGTGTCAAGTCGAAAATGGCTTGGCCTTACATGCAAATGTCAGTATCTGCATCACTCATATATGTTTGTATGTGTTTTCATTTTTGTTTGAAAACAAAATGGGCTTTTATTAAATGTTTTATTCAAATCATTATTATTTCAAAGGCATATCTATTGTTTTCGGCATTTTAAAATGAGCAGTAATCTGGTAAAAAACCTAAAAGAAACATGCTTATTTTTATATTCTTTCAGTATGTTCAAGATCATGGCACAAAACCTGCTTCCTGAATATGACACTGGTATGTTAATTTCTTTTACATCACCTTCTTTTACATAAACATTTTCAAGTTTGTTACATCAAAACTGTGCTGGACTATAAGCAGGGTACACTATTATTGTATTATTATTTTTGTTATTATTGTTCTCTTTTTTTTTTTTTTAGCCAGATGTTGAATTTTCCAGCTTTGAAGAATCTGGTTCTGATGAAGAGTATTCTCCTCACGCTGATAAACACACTGAAGAATCTTCCTCTGATGACTTTATCCCGGACTCTAGACAAAATAGCGATAGTGATGATAGTGTATCTATCAATATATGCAATCCACCATATTATAAGTCCACACCAGCTTTTTCAGAGTCTTCTATGAGAGCAAAGAGTGTGCCACCACAACCCATTCCCTGTTCTTCCACTGAGCAAGAAATGGTTAGATCCAGTTATGCTGAAGACCTCACTTGTGATGATCATGATACTACTACACACAATACTGAGATGCTTCAGAGTTTTAAGAAAACACCAGCAGTGTCTTCTTGTGAAAGCTCAGAGACTGACAATGTGCCAAACCCCAAAAACACTATTTCCACCCACAAAAACTACTGTTATGTCTGCAAGAAACCACAGTCTAAAATAGCCCGCCACTTTAAAAAGCATCAAGACAGTGAGACAGAAATTGCTGCTGCATTCTTGCTCCCTAAACACTCCCAGGACAGAAAAAGGTTACTTCAGAAATTACGAAACAGAGGCAACTATGAACATAATCAAGAGGTTATGGAAAGTAAAAGTGGACCACTGAAAGTTAGAAGGCGGCCAGGACGATCAGACATTGAACTGAGTGCCAAAACATA
This sequence comes from Rhinichthys klamathensis goyatoka, assembly GCF_029890125.1. Classification (NCBI taxonomy): domain Eukaryota; kingdom Metazoa; phylum Chordata; class Actinopteri; order Cypriniformes; family Leuciscidae; genus Rhinichthys; species Rhinichthys klamathensis. The sequence goes on along the minus strand of NW_026606672.1, from coordinate 1,430,571 downwards.
TGTGCACTGTGTATACTGTAAAGGCATGTTTGTTCGCAAGGAGCTGTGGCGCCATACACGGAGATGCCCTTCAAAGATGTTTTCAGAGTCTGAAGCAACTGGTAAGGCCAAAGTCTTAGTTTTGGCTGATATTGCAGAGTCAACATTCTCCCAGGCAATATCTCCGGAGGTGTGGAAGATTTTGGGAAACATGAAGATTGATGACATTTCATCTGTGGTTCGAAATGACTTCCTCATACTGCAGTTGAGTCAGTGTCTTTACAACAAGCATGGAAGTGATCCAACAAAATCCGAATACATCAGACAGAAGGTTCGGGAAATGGGCAGACTCTTGCTAACCTTGAGAAAAAAATACTTCATATTTAGTTTTGAAGATGCTGTGAAGCCAAACAATTTTTACAAAGTCATTGAGGCTGTGAAAGATGTTGCTGGCTACGATGAAAAGAGCCACTCATATAAGACACCAAGCCTTGCGCTGAAGTTAGGACACTCGCTCAACAAGATCGGTGACATCATTCTCTGCAGGGCCATCGCAGCAGAGGATGATGGCATGACAAAAGCAGCAGAGCGATTTAAACGACTGTGCTCAAGTGAATGGGCAGAACATGTCTCCCATGCTGCTCTTGCTACTTTGAACAAATCAAAGTTCAACAAACCATCAACTATACCATTCACACATGATGTGCAGCTTCTCCACCAGCACCTAGAGAAAAAATCAGCTGATGCTTTTGAAAGCCTAAAAAATCATGAGTCTTCACAAACATATGCAGAACTCGCCAAAGTGACACTTGCACAAGTTATAATCTTTAATAGACGTCGTGCAGGAGAGGTTTCAAAAATGACGCTTGAGTGTTTCAGGAAAAGAGACCAGACTGAGCTCCATGATGATATCGCCGTCAGTCTCTCTCCATTTGAGCAAAAAATGGCCAAGCATTTCAGCAGAGTGGAAATTATGGGCAAGAAAGGGAGAAAAGTTGCAATTTTGTTAAACCCTGAACTTGTCCGTGCAATAAAACTTCTTGTGGACAAGAGAGATGCATGTGAAGTAGACGGGGACAACCCCTTCCTATTTGGAAGACCGAAGTGCTCGCCCAACAGCTTCTTCAGAGGACAGGACTGCATCAGGCTTTTTGCAAGTCAGTGTGGTGCACAGCACCCAGAATATCTCCGGTCTACACAGCTCCGTAAGCAGGTGGCAACAATGTCCCAGGTTCTTAATCTTAAGGATAATGAGCTTGATCAACTAGCCAACTTTTTGGGCCACGACATTCGGGTCCATAGAGACTATTATCGGTTGCCAGATGCAACTATAGAAATTGCAAAAATTTCAAAGCTGCTCTTGGCAATGGAGAAAGGAACTCTTGTCAATTTCCAAGGAAAGTCTCTTGATGAAATTGAGATCGAAGGTTTGTGCCTTATTTTATATGATAATAATAATAATGTTACGGTACAGTAACAGGACAATTCTAAATTACATGTAGAGAAAAACTTTGAAGCTAATTAGGTTACTCAGAAAAGATGTTTTTGAGGTCAATGAGGTTTTTTTTTAATGAGTACCTCATTTTTTTGAATGAGTACCTCTCATTTCTTTAGATAAGGAAGTTTAGGAATTGTATATGTGCACTAATGCAGGTGTATGGGGATGTTTGTCAAATATGTTTTTCTATAGATGAAATTGATCTGGATTTAGATGAGGAAGAAGTAAGCGATGACGACAATGAAGAGTCTGAGCCTGTCTCTGGAGTAAGCGGTATGTAATGAATTTAATTCCAGTGAGCATCAGTGGTGTAGTGTATTCACTACATCAGGTTTCTGATTATCAGAAACAAAGTATTTGGGTTGTCAAGTTTTAAGTATGGTTTCATTTTCTAAATGTAGGAAGCAAAGAAGGGATGAAGTTGACCCAGGACAAGACAGAAAGTTCCAACGGTATGTTTTAATGTATATTTATATATTTACCAGGGCTTTAAAAAAAAAGAAAATCCAACCTTACATTTCTGTTCATGCGTTACTTGTGAAACATTATTGTTCAGAGAACGGCTTGATTAGAAACCATACTGGTTAATAACTAATACCAGAAATTGAATTGAACTCGATGCTAACAGCTTGTGAATAAACCTCATAACTCCAGTCCATCCTCAAACTGACGACAAAACCTCATACAGTTACGCGCACGCTTTGGAGACTGTCTTGTTTTCAATGCAAGGGTAGTAAGGAACTGGGGTCCGTTTTTCGTACGCCACTCAGTTAGTGGGATTTGATTGTGGATGATTTGGCATGATCTTGGATTGTTTGGTTCTTCAGTGCTCATCCTGGACTTGCTGTCATAGTGTTGCTATAGTGGTCCGTAACTTAAACCTCCTCGAAGCTTATTTCATGTAAACCGGATTAGATTGCATCTTTTTAAGTGGGGTTGATACTTAAAATATAATATCCCAACCACTGCTACTTTATTACAAGAGTTCCTTACTGAAACTGGGACAATAGTAATTTAAAATAATGATATAAAAATTAAATTTGAAAATGATGTGTTGAACGCCTGTGTCCGATTCAAAAGAATATATTATATATATTATACTTATACTTCGTATACTTCGAAACGACGAAGTGGAACGCAGTGTGTGTGTTAAGCTCACCCTACGGTTTTGATATTTGCACTAATAAAGTGTGTAAACATTCGCTCGTTATGGATGAACAAGACGGTAAAAAGGACTGAGAAAGCTGTGGAAGAACACAAGTCCAGACAACTTCATGCACGCAGGTATAAGCTAACGAGCATGATAAAGCAAATAATTAGTTCGCAAAGTAACTCTTCACTAGAAATTGTGTGAAATGATTTCCAGGCGGTAGGTAGTGGGAGTGGCCTGCGGAACTGAGCATTGCAATGCACTATGGGGATTGTTGTCTACAATCCACAAGCACTAAAAAGTCATTTTCTGCCTTTTATCGGCCAAGAAGGACCCAAATTAGAAATGTATGCTACTATTCTATTACATATATGACCCACTTTCAATACATATTCATGTCTCAACCGGTGGAATTACCCTTTAAACAGAAAAAAGAAGGGAAAAAAACACCATTATTAACCGGTTAATGGTCATTTCAAGTAATCGTTTCTGGTTTTTCCCCAGTTTTTGTTTTCATTCTTTAAACTGGTTCAGAGCCCTCATATTTACATAATAATAATAATAATAATAATAATAATTATATATATTATATACCTGTTTGCCGTGTAGAGAAGAGGAATAGTGTGTTGCTTTTTTTCCCTTAGAAAAAACAAAAATGGGCCTGGGTGAGGCTGACAGCTCCACAGGTATGTGTGTGCGCATATATTTTAGATATTTATTTGAGAAAAAGGATACATGTTGATTTTGGGTTCATGTTTTATTTTTTATCTTCCACAGTAATTCAGTGTAAAGTGGTCCTTTTCATGTTACACAGGACCAGAGACTAGTTTTCCCTGTGTGCTTATCTGCTGATATTTCACATGGTCCGAAACTGTTTGGATTGTAGGGCTGGAATACATTTTAATTGTTGCTTTTTACCCCTCAGGAAAAAGCCAAATGAATCAGGATGAAACTGAGAACTCCAGAGGTATTTAAACATTTGGGTATATTAAAGTTATTCCATGTATATACATATAGGTGTATAGGTATACATATGTGTATGTATATGTTTGTTTGTTTTACAGAAACCAAATTGAGGAGAATTGTGAAAAGGCCATGGAGCCCAAATGAAGTGAATGCTGTCATGAAACATTTCAGAGTCCACATTTCAAAGGGACACCTTGCAACAAAGGCAGAGTGTGAGCAGTGCAAGGCTGCAGAGGACCCTCTTCTGAGAGAAAGAACGGCCCAAAATATAAGGGATTTCGTGAGGAACCGAGGTTTGATGTTGAAAAAGAAATCTTCTTAGAGTTCTTCGAGAGATCAGTGTCGCCTTCCATTAAAGGTTGTATCAGCGATTTCAGGCCCAGAAAAGGCCCAAATATAAATGATCACATTCATCTAATTTTTCCTAACGATCCGCTAGCTGCCCGCCCCATAAGCATGCTGTCCAAAAACCGCGTCTCTGTAGGCAGCCTCGGCTCTGAGATCTGCACACAAAAGGTGGGGGTGTTGTGGTTTGAGATTTTGCGGTGATTGGTTGGAACTGTCGGTGATTGGTTGGAACACTGTTTATTTTGGTTTTGAGTGGTTGGTGAAACCCATTGTTTTTGTGTGCAGATCTCAGAGCCTAGGCTGCCTACAGAGACGCGGTTTTTGGACTGCATACTTATGGGGCGGCCAGCTAGCGGATCGTTAGGAAAGATTAGATGAATGTGATCATTTATGTTTGGGCCTGAAATCGCTGATACAACCTTTAATGTCTGGGTTTTGTTCTCTAAAGTGTTCCTGGGCCAGAAGAGTGTTCAAGACATCCTTTTATTTACTTTTATTAAAACACTGTTTTGAAAGAAATGTACAAATACATGCATTTACTGGAAGGCAATTTAATTTGGTTTTATTTCCAGTGTGTTGCTGAGGTCATTTTGAGGCACACTCCCTCATGCACTTTAGTCCCATAATGGTTAGAGATGCGCCGATTCCGATTTTTCCGAGTTTGACCTGCCGATACCGATTTTAGCCGATTCCGATTTCATTTTTTCTAATCACTTTACAGCACACACAAATATTTATTTTCTATATTTTTTTTTTTATAAAACACCATATACTTCTACCCAAACTGAATAATAAAAACAAGTTTAAATGGGTGAATTTTCTATAAATATTTGAGTCTTCATTTTCTTTTCTGACATAGCCTACTCCAGTTCTTGTTAAAACACACTAGACATGCAAATTCTGTGCATTTTGGGCACTTTTTGTGTGAAATCATATTTATTTTGCCCATCAAAAAAAGTGTGCTTTCACTTTAATTGAGTGTGAGCAGCGCAGCAAAAATAGACTCTGAACCGCTTCACTGCTTCTCACACGCCGCTCCTGCTTGACGCTCACGCTCTGCTCCCGCTCCCGGTGTGATGCACTCACTGGTTAACATGCACGCCGAAAAAAATACGTGCCTCTCACGCTTGCGGTGTGAAACGGCCGTAATTCACGAGGTTTTCTACATGTGCGTTCCATGTGGACGTGTGATGCTGATGTTCAGCGATGTTAATCATTTGGCGCCCGAGTGCGTTTGACCAGTATAAAATCGGCATATGTCAGACTGACCGGCGATCACGTGAAAATCGGCCAATTCCGGTCCCAAGCCGATCAATCGGTGCATCTCTAATAATGGCCTTATTAGATCTGTTGTTGAGCCTTTTTTTTACCATTTGCAAAATAAAAATTGCCCTTTCAGTTTAATTTTGTTAGTTTTTATTGGCTGTCTAGTTGCATTTCTTCATCTAATTGCCCTTTAACTAGTCTTCTATGAAGTGTAAAACTTGCTGATCTTTGATCACTGAATTTTCTCCAACAAGGTTCATTTTGCACCATGTGTATATGTTGGTTGATATAGCAACAGCACATTGTAGCACTATTTCCTTAGGTGTGCGTATTACTTTTACAGGTTTAGTGGCAGCAAAAAGATGCACAATCATTTGTGAATTCACGCTTTAATGTAGAATAGTTGATTTGGTTTAGTATGGTTAACTCTAATACAGGTACTCCTGCTATGTGTGGAGTTAATAGTGATGTCCATTTAAACCCAGTTTGTCCTCATAATCAAGGGTTAGTCAGGTGTTTGTGTGTGTTTGAGAGTGTGTGTGAGAGGTCCAGTTAAACTCAAAATGTCCTCATAATCAAGGGTTAGTCCGGTGTTTGTGTGTGTTTGAGAATGAGGTCCAGTTAAACCCAAAATGTCCTCATAATCAAGGGTTAGTCAGGTGTTTGTGTGTGTTTGAGAGTGTGTGTGAGAGGTCCAGTTAAACCCAAAATGTCCTCATAATCAAGGGTTAGTCAGGTGTTTTTGTGTGTTTGTGTGTGTTTGAGAATGAGGTCCAGTTAAACCCAAAATGTCCTCATAATCAAGGGTTAGTTAGGTGTGTGTGTGTGTGTGTGAGAGGTCCAGTTAAACCCAAAATGTCCTCATAATCAAGGGTTAGTCAGGTGTGTGTGTGTTTGAGAGTGTGTGAGTGAGGTCCAGTTAAACCCAAAATGTCCTCATAATCAAGGGTTAGTTAGGTGTGTGTGTGTGTGTGTGTGTGTGTGTGAGGTCCAGTTAAACCCAAAATGTCCTCATAATCAAGGGTTAGTCAGGTGTTTGTGTGTGTGTGTGTGAGTGAGGTCCAGTTAAACCCAAAATGTCCTCATAATCAAGGGTTAGTCAGGTGTTTGTGTGTGTTTGAGAGTGTGTGTGAGTGAGGTCCAGTTAAACCCAAAATGTCCTCATAATCAAGGGTTAGTCAGGTGTTTGTGTGTGTGTGTGTGTGTGAGGTCCAGTTAAACCCAAAATGTCCTCATAATCAAGGGTTAGTCAGGTGTTTGTGTGTGTCTGAGAGTGTGTGTGAGTGAGGTCCAGTTAAACCCAAAATGTCCTCATAATCAAGGGTTAGTCAGGTGTTTGTGTGTGTTTGAGTGTGTGTGAGTGAGGTCCAGTTAACCCCAAAATGTCCTCATAATCAAGGGTTAGTTAGGTGTGTGTGTGTGTGAGGTCCAGTTAAACCCAAAATGTCCTCATAATCAAGGGTTAGTCAGGTGTTTGTGTGTGTTTGAGAGTGTGTGTGAGTGAGGTCCAGTTAAACCCAAAATGTCCTCATAATCAAGGGTTAGTCAGGTGTTTGTGTGTGTGTGTGTGTGTGTGAGAGAGGTCCAGTTAAACCCAAAATGTCCTCATAATCAAGGGTTAGTCAGGTGTTTGTGTGTGTGTGTGAGAGGTCCAGTTAAACCCAAAATGTCCTCATAATCAAGGGTTAGTCAGGTGTTTGTGTGTGTTTGAGAGTGTGTGTGTGAGTGAGGTCCAGTTAAACCCAAAATGTCCTCATAATCAAGGGTTAGTCAGGTGTTTGTGTGTGTGTGTGTGTGTGAGAGGTCCAGTTAAACCCAAAATGTCCTCATAATCAAGGGTTAGTTAGGGTTGTGTGTGTGTGTGTGAGTGAGGTCCAGTTAAACCCAAAATGTCCCCATAATCAAGGGTTAGTTAGGGTTGTGTGTGTGTATGCATGATTCATATGGTTACTGATGTCCAGTTAAACCCAAATGGTCAGCAATGTTCATTTAGATACTAATACCAAGTCTTGAACAATCTTCTCTTTTCACATTAACAAAACCCAAACCCAATCAACTGGAAATATTTAGCTTTATTCAAAACTATCTTTAGACAAAACTTCTTAAAATCTAATGAATAAATTAAGACTGACATTCAAGGTTCAATTATGAAAAATACTTGTGGGTGAATGCATTTGTCAGTGATGGTTAAATAGTAAACTCTCCTTTTGGTTTTTTAATTTCTTAATTTTTAAAGCTAAAATATTTCCGTATTTCACTTTCACTCTTCTCTTTTTGCTCTTCACTCACTTCACACCTGCTAAATCTCACATTACAAACTCAGGTTAGTTTTCTGAAATCTCTCTTAAAGTTTAAGCCAGGTTGAACAATTGCTGATCATTTCTTGTTTTGTTTTTCTATATGCTCGTATTGAAACAAACTTAAGTGATGTGGCACTCTCATGGGTAAAGTTAGTCCAGGTGATACCAGGTTAGTCCTCATAAGTAAGGGTCAGGTGTGTGTGTGTATGTATGTAAGTGATGTCCAGATAAACCAGGGTAGTCCTCATAAATCATAATTCAATCAGGAAACGCCCACTCCTGCCCTGTCCTTACAGTGCTTTAGTTTGTCAGGTCTTCATATTACCAGACTGTTTCATTAGAATTAAATTCTGAGCAGTCAGATTTTTACCCCATGCCATAAGGAGCAGTTTAATATTTATTATTAATCTCTATGACAAAGGGAAAGGTGGGTCCCCATAAACCAGGATGGAACTTTTTAGGGGGAAAAGTCTTTATAAACCACCCGTACCAGTATGTGTGTGTGTGTGTGTGTGTGTGTGTGTGTGTGTGTGTGTGTGTGTGTGTGTGTGTGTGTGTCTCCACCACATTCACCTTTGCCAGGTGAATGTTTACATAGGAAACTCCCTCTTGGCAGCGATGATGCAAAGGTAGGGGGTTGAGCTCTCTGTCGTCTAGACCTTACACGACCGCAAGGTAGTCAGATGTCAGATGACGCATTCCCAGCCAGAACTGGTTTGAGCCAGTATACGGCGACTGATCAGAGCATTAAGATTAACAGGCATCCACTGATCTTCCCCTCTTGCAGCCCTAATCCTAAACCATGCCAAAAGTCTGACAAAGCATGTGCTAAACTACTTATCGCTACACTATAAAAAATTAAATGATCAATAAGTTATGACAACATATGTTTTCCCATTGCTTTAACTCACCAAAATAAGTTAAGCAATTTTCAACTTTTCTTATAAGTTATACGATATTCATTTCATTTTTTAAAAGTCAGTTTAATGTAATTTAAGTTTAATAGACTTAAACATCCAAGTTGATTGTACTTAAAAATTTAAGGCAGCTACTTTTTCACAGTGTATCAAAAAGAATGACAGAGAAAGATCTAAAGAGATGAGCCCCTGTTAAAGCTTCTTATCTACACACCACGGTAATGCAATACACCTTTAACAAACGGCTGAATCAACCAGAAACTGGTTCACGCTGGTCTGGTAAGCTGCAAAGCAAAGAGACGAGCCTGCATGAAAATGAACCAGACCAAGTGATGAGTGACAGGTGTGACAGTCCGTCCTTATTTCAGCCTTATTTCACAAAAAGTGAAAGTAAAAAGAAGTGTAATACTCCTGGCTGAGATCTAATAAAAGTTATATTGTTGATATTATCTTTTGTACTATACTACTGAAATTGTGGGTTCGTGGGTTACGCTTTGCAGCCATGTCAGTTTTCAGATTTCACACATCAATGTGTCAAACTTTATTTTGTAGAGTAGATATGGGACCTTAACTACAAACAAGACCATATCTATTAAAGGTAAAGTTGGGAACAACTCCAGGAGGACCCCTAATTTTCAAATAGAAAGTGCCTAAAACAATGTAGTACAATTAAGCAGCACAGAGACCTGACTGTAAATCATCTAACTCCATCCCAGGCATTTTTTAATAAAATGACCATGTCAGTCGTTTTAAAACCAAATGTAAAGTCAAGAAAGAGAAGAGTCACTGTTTAGTTAATAATTTATTATACAAAAAATTAAAAATAATATTGTGAAAAATGCATTAACAGGTGTTATTATAACATTGCAACAAATAAATAAGTGGCCATTGAGTGTTAAAACACGTATCACAATATCAAAGTGGCATAGAGATAAGGCAAAATATTTATAGGCAGTTTTCAGGCAATATAACTTCTGTCTCTAATCACAGTTCTTGTGCTCCAACAAATACACCTATAAGGTGCAGTAGTAGTGAAAAAGTCAATTTTTAAAATGCATAGTTCACGAGAAACATTTTCGCGCGTCTTCATAGCATGATGCACGAGGGGACTCCTTCACACTGGGACTCCTTCACACCACAGCTCCAGATACTGTGCGTCCCGTCCTTCATGTCTGTTCTCAATGGGCTCGTGTCATTGACGAGGCTTTCCTTCATGTCCGTGTGGTCCTTTCTCGTCCACTCTGGACGTGTCCGTCATCGCCAGGTTGTAAACGACACCGGCGGTCTGAAATGAACGACCCTGCAGCCGCGAGTCATCGCGTGAAGACGTTCAACGCAGCTTCAGAAAGTGTCGCAGCATCCCCGCGATCCGGAGGAACTTGTCCTTCTTCCTCTGCTTGAGGGCCATCAGAGCTCTGGCCGTCTCTTCGGGGTCTTGCGCGAAGGAGAAGATGCTTCTCACTCTCTCCTCGGCTTTCATGTCTCCCGTTTTCTGGAAGAGTCTCATGAGCGCGTCCTGGTTGACGTTCTCGAAGATGTTCGCCACTGCCCGCTTGCGGCTCGCTGTGTCAAACTTGTTGCCGTGGATCGAAGGGCAGACCCGGCGAGATTCTGAGTACATGTCGGTCGACATCTTGCGGCTTTTGTGTTGTTTAGCAGCGCTGGAGTCGCCAACTCGACCGAGCTGAGCAGCTTTGATGGCTGTGACTGTGACTGAGAAGAGTGAGGAGTTTATAGTGACGGCTTGCTCTTTATAGAGAGACCGCTCATGTCCCGCTTACGGAGATGACCTCATCCGCGCTGCCTCCCTGGAGAAACGCCTTCAACTGCTATTTCGCCAACATGCCACTAGCTTTGGAAATGCTAGTAATTATGGATGAGAATGCTGCTGACGACATAAGTGCGCAAGATTTATCTCATAGAGTTGTGTAATTGCAACCTAAAGAGTTTTTTCTACCTGACCTGACCCTTAAGGTATATTCCCACGGTGGTCTCACAGACAATTAAGGCTTAAACTTGGTCCCAGACTAAAATGCATGTTTGAGCACTTGCACTGACTGACAAATCTCAAAATGTATCAGTGCCGTTTTGTCTCAAGATGCACACCAGTAATGTTTTTTTTTTTCTAGGGCACGTTTATAAAAGCTACTCAAATGTCCTAATTGAACTAAAGCTTAATCTGGCTTAATCTAAGCCCTGTCTGTGAAACCAGGCCCCTATAAAATAATATAGACTATAAAATCAGTGAATTTAGATTTTACCACAGGAAGCACATTTTGTAGGGTTTAAACTGGGATTTTGGATGGGAACCCTAAAATCTGGTGTGGTGGTGATTATTGTGCCCGATGCAGGATGACTTAACCTCAACCCCTGAAACAAACTAACAAAAACAAAACAAACATAAAAAAACACTAGGCCTACCACCAAAGAATGAAATGAAGAAAAAAATCAGACCCCAAACTTTTGAACTAGAGCAATTACCCAAGTATAATTATCCTTTACTAAAAATGTACATTTACATTTAATCATTTAGCAGACGCTTTTATCCAAAGTGACTTACAAATGAGAACAATAGAAGCAATCAAACCAACAAAAGGGCAAAAATATGCCAGTGTGACTAGTCCCAGTTACAGTACACATAGCAAGTTTTTTTATATGAATAGAATGGAATAGTATAGTGTTCATATTAAATAAATATACTAGGCCTATATTTACTAGAGAACAAAACATGGGTTCACATTTGGTTGCATTGTATTTTGTGTTTACTTGAATGCAAATGGAGATGGATATTGTAAATTTGAAAATACTGTTTACAGTGTCAGTGTGTTGTTAAATGGACAGTTGATACATAGTGTTCTTGTTACAAACACTTTAAATTACTGTGCTGTATTGTCGTGACAAAAACTCACTTGACTCTTGTCTTAGAATTCTGAATAATTATAGTGTCATCACAATGGTGTTCTAATTAGGTGTCATTAAATATATTAACCTGTATAACAAATTATTTTATAACTATGCCATGGATTAGGTAATATTCACATGATTGTTTAAAAGACTGATGTCATTATTATTACATTAATATTATGACATTGTCCATAGCATAGCCATCTATCCAGTAAAACTCATCTTTGTGTCTTTTTTACTACTAGTGCAATGCCCGTGCAAAATCTGTTATTAGTAATTGTTGGTTTGTATGTTGCTGAATAGCCTAGGCTACTATTACACAGGAGCCTAAACTCTGAGAAAACTATAACGTTAAGCGCACTAGAATAAAATATAATATTCAGAAGTAAACAGTGTAGCCGACTTACAGATTCAGTTAACATCCACAAATGAATAAGCGCGATGATTCAGGGAGCACACAGTGAACTCTGAGAAAACCCTATGTTTGAGCAAACAATTTGTGAATAGGCTACTACAAAATATAGCCGTGAATAAAATATAATATTCCGATATTTTTAAACCACAACCCTTTAATGTCAGAATGTTTATTTTGGGGAGTGGCCACTCAGTGTGCAGTGTGAGAGGGGGAGTGGCCACTCAGTGTGCAGTGTGGAGGGGGAGTGGCCACTCAGTGTGCAGTGTGCAGGCCACCTCTCACACACAATGACAACAAAGGGTCAACTTTGTTGTCATTGTGCAGATTACAATTATAGAGACAATGAAAGGCAGTTAGCGTCTTTTATGTTTAGTTGGTGAATAGCATATAGGCTACTATTACACAGTAGCGATAATGTTAAGTGCACCAGAATGAAATATAATATTCAGATATTTTTAAATCACAACCCTCTAATGTCAGAATGTTTATTTTTAAACCACAACCTTCTAAACATCATCTAAATATCTTCAATGTGTGCTTCTTTTGTGAATATGCGAATAACAGACACACAGATAGACGTTTCTGTAATTTATAGATAGATGTATGCGTGTCTGTGTATAGGCTATATTATATTTATATATACTGTATATTATGCGTGTGTGTGTACTGTATACTTTTTTATCACGATTAATCGATTTGACAGTATGTATGTGCAAAATCAGTTTTTGTGTGTGTTTTTAGTAATTGTTGGTTTGGTGTGTTTGAGTGCTCCTTGTTACAATTACACAGCAAAAGTTCAGTGACATTTTTATTTGTGCATAGCTGAAAGCAAATACTGATACTGACATAATGACATACAATATATATGGAAAATTAAACCTATATAACTAACTAACTACTGACAACTAACTATTTCTGAATAACTACAATATTCAGAAATAAACAGTGTAGCTGACTTAATCTTTAGCTGACAGAATGTTTATTTTTAAACCACAATTTTTAAACCTCTCTAATGTCAGAATGTTTATTTTTAAACCACAACTTCAATGTGTGCTCCTTTTACTGATATATTTAACGATATCTTTTGCATTTCTAATCCAAACAACGTCAAACTCGGGCAAGACACCTGTCAAGTTTGAAATCCATCGGACTAACGGTTCGAGAGATATTTGATTAACAGACAGACAGACAGACACACAGACAGACAGACGTTCCTGTAATTTATAGATAATATACTGGTGCAATGCCCGTGCAAAATCAGTTTTTGTGTGTTTTTAGTAATTGTTGGTTTGGTATGTTTGAGTTGCTTAATAGCCTAGGCTACTATTACACAGGAGCCTAAACTCTGAGAAAACGATAACGTTAAGCGCACCAGAATAAAATATAATATTCAGAATTAAACAGTGTAGCTGACTTAAAGATTTAGTTAAATAGCTACTTCTTCAAAAATGAATTGAGACATTTAAAAAAATGAATCGCTACTTTTTCGAAAGTAGTAAATCGCTACTTTTTCAAAAAAGAATCAATACTTATTAAAAAGAATCCCTACTTTTTCAAAAAAGGATAGATACATTTTCAAAAAGAATCGCTACTTTTTCAAAAGTGAATCGATACTTTTTCAAAAATGAATCGCTACTTTTTCAAGAATGAAGCGATACTTTTTCAAAAGTGAATCGATACTTTTTCAAAAATGATTCGCTACTTTTTCAAAAGTGAATCGATACCTTTTCAACAAAGAATAGCTACTTTTTCAAAAAAGAATCGCTGCTTTTTCGAAAGTGAATCGCTACTTTTTCGAAAGTGAATCGCTACTTTTTCAAAAAAAGAATCATTACTTTTTCGAAGTTAATCGCTACTTTTTCAAAAAAGAATCGCTCCTTTTTCAAAAAAGAATGGCTCCTTTTTCATAGTTCTATACATAGTTTTTCATAGTTCTATACAGTTTTTAAACTATATATAGTTACTTTGTAATAAACGTATCATTACATTGTAATAAACGTATAAATACGTTGTATTAAATGTATAATTACATTGTAATAAATGTATAATAAGTCTGTAACAAATGTATATTTACATTTTTTACACTACTTTTTTCAAAAAGAATCGCTACTTTTTCAAAAACAATCGTTACTTTTTCCAAAAAAATCGCTTCTTTTTTCAAAAAGAATAATGTAACAAAATAATAATGTAACAAATGTATTATAATAATAATGTAACAAATGTATAATAACACTGTAATAAATGTATAATTACATTGTAATAAACGTATAATAACACTGTAATGTATAATTACATTGTAAAAAACGTATAATGACATTGTAATGAACGTATAATAACACTGTAATGTATAATTACATTGTAATAAACGTATAATTACATTGTAATAAATGTATAATAACACTGTAAAAAATGTATAATGACATTGTAATAAACGTATAAATACATTGTAATGAATGTATAATAAGACTGTAACAAATGTATAATTACATTTTTTACACTACTATTTTCAAAAAGAATCGCTACTTTTTCCAGAAAGAATCGCTGCTTTTTCAAAAAAGAATCGCTACTTTTTCAAAAAGAATCGCTACTTTTTCAAAAAAGAATCGCTACTTTTTTAAAGAATCGCTACTTTTTCATAGTTCTATACATAGTTTTTCATAGTTCTATACAGTTTTTAAACTATGTATAGTTACTTTGTAATAAACGTATAATTACATTGTAATAAACGTATACATATGTTGTATTAAATGTATAATTACAGTGTAATAAATGTATAATAAGACTGTAACAAATGTATAATTACATTTTTTACACTACTTTTTCAAAAAGAATCGCTACTTTTTCCAAAAAGAATCACTACTTTTTCAAAAAGAATCGCTCCTTTTTCCAAAAAGAATCGCTACTTTTTTTAAAAAGAATCACTACTTTTTTCAAAAAGAATCCCTACTTTTTCAAAAAGAATCCCTACTTTTTCCAAAAAGAATTGCTACTTTTTCCAAAAAGAATCGCTACTTTTTCAAAAAGAATCGCTACTTTTTCCAAAAAGAATCGCTACTTTTTCAAAAAAGAATCGCTACTTTTTCAAAAAGAATCGCTACTTTTTCAAAAAAGAATCGCTACTTTTTCAAAAAGAATAATGTGACAAAATAATAATGTAACAAATGTATAATAATAATAATGTAACAAATGTATAATAACACTGTAATAAATGTATAATTACATTGTAATAAACGTATAATAACACTGTAAAGTATAATTACATTGTAATAAACGTAAATTACATTGTAATAAATGTATAATAACACTAATAAATGTATAATTACATTGTAAAAACGTATACTTATATTGTGAGAAATGTATAATTACATTTTTACACTACTTTTTTCAAAAAGAATCGCTACTTTTTCCAAAAAGAATCACTACTTTTTCAAAAAGAATCGCTACTTTTTCCAAAAAGAATCGCTACTTTTTTTCTCAAAAAGAATCACTACTTTTTAAACGTATAATTACATTGTAATAAATGTATAATTACATTGTAATAAATGTATAATAACTGTAATAAATGTATAATTACATTGTAAAAAAAGTATAAGACTAACAAATGTATAATTAATTTTTTTTTACAATACTTTTTCCAAAAAGAATCGCTACTTTTTTAAAGAATCGCTACCATTTTCAAAAAGAATAATGTAACAAAATAATAATGTAACAAATGTATAATAATAGTAATTTAACAAATGTATAATAACACTGTAATAAATGACGTAAAATAACACTAATGTATAATTACATTGTAAATGTATAATTACATTATAATAAATGTATAATAACACTGTAATAAATGTATAATTACATTGTAATAAACGTATAATTACATTGTAATAAATGTATAATAACACTATAATAAATGTATAATTACATTGTAATAAACGTATGCTTACATTGTAATAAATGTATAACACTGTAAACAATGTATAATTACATTGTAATAAACGTATAATTACATTGTAATAAATGTATAATAACAACCTGGAAAAGAATCTCTACATTTCTCGAAAAGAATCGCTACTTTTTTTTACTTCAGAAGTAAACAGTGTAGCTGACTTAATGTTTAGCTGACAGAATGTTTATATTTAAACCACAATTTTAAAACCACAACCCTCTCTAATGTCAGAATGTTTAGTTTTAAACCACAACTTCAATGTGTTTTTCTTTAACCGATATATTTAACAATATCTTTTGCATTTCTAATCCAAACAATGTCAAACTCGGCACTGCACATACTCGTGCCTGTAGCTAGACACCTGTCAAATTTGAAATCCATCGGACTAACGGGTCAGATATTTGATTAACAGACAGACGGACAGACAGACGGACAGACAGACAGACAGACAGACAGACAGACAGACAGACAGACGGACAGACAGACAGACAGACGGACAGACGGACAGACAGACAGACAGACAGACACACGGACACACGGACACACAGACAGACAGACGTTCCTGTAATTTATAGATAGATATAGATGTAAAACTAAGATAAGTTTGGGAATTAAAAAAAAAATTAAAGGCTTTCCAGTAAAAACGATAACTATAAATATCCGTTTTCAACATTTTCAACTTTTCAAAGGAATGATAATTGCTAAATCGCTGAGGATTTTTACTTTTCATAGCTGGAAAGGAATGATAATTGCTAAATCGCTGAGGATTTTTTAGATAACATAACTAGGACCTCATTTTAGCATTCTCTGAGTAAAACAAAACTTAACACACACATTATCATGGACTCTGTTTACTCTCTTTCTGGTTTGCCGTTGAACCTTCATTGCAGTCTTGGTGGAAAACAAGCAAGTCAGACAAAGGGATTTCCAAAATACCAAGTTCTGTAGTGACATATTATTTGGCCACCAGAGACCCCGCAAAAATGTGCCATTGTTGCAATAATCTTGTGGAATGCCTGTTACTTGGCATTCATTGTGAGTCTGGCGCGAAACAGGATACTTGTCTTTCTCAGGCTGGCACAGTTATGACTGGAGTCAAGGAGGTTGGGAAATGTGGAGAAGGAGACGCCAGGAACATGTCATAAAAATAAGCAGAGAGTTCTCCGGAGTCTTGCATATAGAGCACAATATGACCTTTTGACAGGGAAAAGGAAGCATTGGATTGAGAGCCTGGTCCTGCCCTCTTTAACACAAGCTGAGTGTACTTTATCAATCCTAACAATGGGAAGAGTAAATTTATCTCAGGTCAAAAGTCGCGTCAGCTGGTCTGTCTGAAGGATAAAGAGTTCCCTCCCCTGCACACTCCTGGAGCCATAGCTGATTTAAAAGAGTAAACCCACTTAACACTGAGAACCCATACTGACACAGACATTACTGTGTCAGTAATTTTTTTTAAATGTATTTAATATTTTGATAGAGTATGTGGTTTTTACATAAGAAATTTAAAATGGTGTCTGTTATTTGCTGTCCATTTTCAAGCCCATAAAACTTCAAAGCAGAGGAGAAGTAAGCACTAAGAGCAATAAAGTAAATGAAAATGAAGTAGTTTTACACATGAAGGCATTTCATTTACTGTGCTGTTTGCATGCACTGACGTTATCCGATTTGCAGTCAAACACAATAAATGTTCAAAATGGAGATCAGGATTGCCATGTTAACAGATATTAACATTCATTGTGGCTAAACTGCACAGATTTATTGTGTGTATAGAATCATCACTTCATTATTTAATATTTTATAAGCTTTCAGCTTTCATCTCTGTAGAGAATGATGTCATGCAACAAAACAAAAAGTGACACAATGTAACAGAATGTAAGGATTATTGAATGGCAAAAATCAAAGGAAGCAGCTGTGAAGATGTTTTAAAAAAAATAGCATTTACCTCAGTGTGCTGTATGAAGTAAAGAATGTTGTGCTTTGTTTTCGTCCCTTCCTGCATGCTTTGCTTAACTCAGCACTGTGGGGCCTGAGTCTTCAGCTTGTCGGATATGACAACATTTGTCCCTGGAGAAGATGACTTGATGTGTTGCAGCAGACCTAACTTCATTTAACTTTTAAACTCTGACCATGAATTATTGATCAAATGTTGTAATGCAGTCATCATCGTTTTATTTTTGCCTATGAGAAAAGTCTGAAACAAGAAAATGCATTAAGACACTTCTTAAACAAAGAGACCCACTGTAGCCTTTATATTTTATAGTGCATAATTAATTTCAGTCGACCCAATTCAATACAATAACTCAGACATGACACATCAGCCATTCAGTGCAGACTTTAAGTTTAAACTGACATATTAACTTGTTTGGTTTAGCCAAACGAGTGGAAAAATGAACAATGATAGTGTAACTGAATATGCATGCATTTTAATGGTTTTGATCTGTTTAGCCTATGTTAAAATGCATGTTTCATGGTTTATTTGCAAAACTGTGTTGTCATATTTTGTGAACTGAGTAAACTCAAATATATAAAATGAAACACAAACCTTTGACACAATTCTCAGAAACATTAGCACTGTTGCTATAATAGTGGTTGTGTAATGACATCGGGGCAAATCTGGCCACAGGGGAATGTCTGTGGCAGGAGACTCCAGTTTAATTAAAGGACTTGTTTTTAATAGTATCATTTGCATCTGTGTGTAGAGATTTAGCATTTGAACATACTGTCCAAGTAGTCAGCAAGTCAGTGTTTTTTGTATTTTTTTACCAAACACTTTCATCAACGGTGACATTGAAACAATTCTAAACTTATTAGATAGTTATCAAAAATCTTAAGTGTTTTTTAAAAGTCAGATTTCAGGTCATATATGGAAATTGGAACTGAACTTACTGACCTTCACAACCACTCCAAAACCACAACTATGCAGCTTAATCTAATAACTCGGCATTTGTTAGTTCACAGACTTACAAATTATGGCACCTTTTAATAATGCCTGCTGGAGGCCGTTTACAGGAAGATGTAAGGTTAACGGTAATCGTCTTTTATGACAGCCTGATTCCGGGACTCAAGTGCTGTGTTTTGCAATCCCAGTTTTGGCATTGTGCTTCATGGATCCACAATAAAAGACAGAGAGCTGGCATCGAACAGTTTTTTAAACAAACACTCATGTCTCGACCTAATCCATCATAAACAGCAAAGCCATGATCAGCACGGAAGGGCAACTTCTTAAGAAAAAGCTATTAAACAGGCATCTAACAGCAAAGGAACTATTGGTAGTCCGCCAGTGCTGCTAAATCTTGGCCCAAATACCATTCACAAACCCCTGTTGTCTTTGCTTGGCCAAAAACGACTATGTAACCGGAAGGATTCTGACCATATTAAGAGAGAAAAGCCACTGGAGGTAATATTACTCACACATGAACAATATCTTTTTAAAGTGCTTCACATTCCCTCAAAATGCCTAAACCTCAAAGAAGGATGCCTATTAACAAAAATCCTATAGGATTGGCCATTTATAAACCAATCTCTTTTCAGAATTTGATATTTGTTGTTGGTTTTATTAAACTTAATGGTTAAAATAAATAAAAAGTGCCCCGCAAATCAGCAAACAGCTGATTTCTAAGAGAAACGAATGAAATCCCATTTCGACACATTAAAATCATGCTTTGTTAAATCATAATTGTGAGATAAAAGGTCAAAATGATGAGATAAAAAGTCAGAATTATTATTTAAAAATGTCAAAATAATAAGATAAAAAGACAAAATTGTTTGTCATTTCATAATTTTGACTTATGTCATAATTATTGTTCTCTCATAATTTTGACTTTCTTTATGTCATAAATAAAAATATCTCATTACTTTGATTTTTAGCTATTGGGAATTGATTGGATCATAAAAGGTTAATTATTATATAGATGCTTCTGTTTCAGAGGAAGAGCGAGTTATTACATTTTGACTGCACACTCTCAGGAAAAAAGGGTACAAAAGCTGTCACTGGGGCGGTACCTTTTAAAAAGGTACACTTTTGTTCCTTTTAGGTACTGGTATGTACACTTTAGGTATAAAAGTGTACCTTTTGAAAAGGTTCCGCCCCAGTGACAGCTTTTGTAGCCTACCTTTTTTTTTCTGAGAGTGCAGATATTTTCAAATAACATGCACTTATGAATTACATGACAATAAAACCAGGAACATGCATCATGCATAATATATGACTCTCTCTCTCTCTCTCTCATATTGACTCTGAAGTCACCATGAAATCAAAATTGCGCGCAGTCAATATCGTCCCTGATGATGCCCTGGATCGGGCATACGAAAAAGCGGACCCTGTGCAAATATGGGACACACGCTAGGACAAAGAAGAAGATGCATCATGCATCAATTTTGATTTCATGGTGACTTCAGAGTTAATAATATGAGAGGGAAAACCATATTATTGGATCTGTTGGAGAACGCTTCAAATGTTTCTGAAATAATCCATAATGATTTTTAGACAACAAAATAATAATAACTGATTAATCCTCTTTTCCCAGAGTTTGCATAACTACTAGAGAGGGTGTATAATTGGTCAACAAGGGTAGAACACACTAGAGTGGCCACTGGCACAGTACCAAGAGCAACAGCTTGTGTTTCCTCACACTTCCACACACACGCTCAGCATCCAGGGACAGGCCCGAGCATGAGGATTACATGAGTCATCAGCACTTCTCCCACACAGGCACCCAGGCAGCATTACGCACGAAACTAGCCAGAACCGGCTGAGGCACCACCCATTCCCTATCTCACAGTACATTAACCTCTGTTTCTGTTTCCCTATCTCTCTTGTTCTTTCAACCACTCTTTTCATTAAGTGTGATATCTCAAAGTCAGATAGATGACCGTGTCCGCACCAGCCGATCTGAGCTGGCACTGTGAGCCATAGCCTGCTAAGGTCACAGTGTCAGGCAGGGGCAACTCAATCTCTCTCTCTCCCTAGGTGGTTTCAGTGTGCTGTTCCACGAAGCCCCTCACTTCCTTAAATATCTCACACTACCAGCCGCTTGTCCTGTACTGAGCATTCTGCTCGCTGTCTATAATTGCTCAGGATCATGAAGCGGTTAGGTGGATATTTGCTTCAGGACAACAACAATGTTAACATAAAGTATAATGTATGTTTATCACCATGTCCTAGAGCAAACTGTTCTAAAATATTGTCTGTTTGTTTACTCACAAATGACTATTAGAATCACAGGGATATTCTGGGTTAAGCTCCATTTGCAGCATCTGTGACATCACTGTCAATTACCACAGACAATCATTTCAATAGTCGGTGTGACAAAATAGAAGGTAAACGTGTCCAGGACAGTCATTAAAAAGGCACAATTTCAATGAGGAGAAATATATAGGCTATTATTATTGTTATTATATTATAATAATTATTGTTATTATTATTATTTCACTTACACTACCGTTCAAAAGTTTGGGGTCAGTGAGAATTTTATTTTTATTTTTTGGAGGAAAGAAATCAATACTTAATTTGATCGAAAGTGACAGTAAAGACATTTATAATGTTACAAAAGATTCTATTTCAAACAAATGCTGTTCTTTTGAACTTCCTATTCATCAAAGAATCCTAAAAAAAAAAAAAAAACTGTACAACTGATAGACCAACAACTGTTTCAACATTGATAATAATAATAAATGTTTCTTGAGCATCAAATCCTCATATTATACTGATTTGTGAAGGATCATTTGACACTGAAGACACTGACACTGGTGATGCTGAAAATTCAGCTTTGATCACAGGAATAAATTACACTTTACTATATATTCACACAGAAAACAGCTGATTTACACTGGAATAATATTTAATACTATAACTGATTTTTGTTGTATTTTTAATCAAATAAGCGCAGCCATGGTTAGCAGAAGAGAATTATTTTAAAAGTATTTAAAATCGTACCGACCCCAAACTTTTGAACGGTAGTGTATATGCTAAAACTCTGTACGAGAATTACTTTATAAATTATAATATTGTTGCTGTCAGGCAGAAGCTTGTATCTCCATATTTTGTCAATTTATCTTTTTTTTCATAATCATTACTATTGGTCACCCTTTACGTCTGTGGGTTTTGCAAATATTTAACCAATAAAAAGTATTTAAAAGAACTTGCGACTTAACCTCGTAACTCCATTGGATCCTCAAACTGTTGGTCAAACCTCATAACTCCTCTATCGTGAATAAAGTGCTGCACTCAGATTGGACCGTCTCTGCTTGTTTGCAAGGGTAAATAAAGAACTTCTTTGAATAAGCACAGCTTTTTCTTTCCTCAAAAAAATCTTTACATAAAGGCTAATGATTCATGAGGAGCAGAGAAGAGTCTTATAGCATTTGTCGTTGAGTCATAGCCAATACTGTCGACCCCCTGCCCAGCCCAGCCCAAAATCAAGGTTTTTTTATTTTTATATGTGGTGTTTTAAATATGCTTTAAGACAAACCATGCGCAAATTCACCAGTCAACACCATTGCTGAGTATTTTCAGTTTACCAAAGACAGTCTCAAAAATGCAGTTTGGAGTCTCAAGAGAAGCCAGGTTATCCCGGTATATTTTTCTGTTGATATGAAAAATCGTGTTTGCGGGTGAATTATGTATATGATGTATATTACGATGTTATGATGAACTATGCCTATCTCCACTGACATTCTATGATGTTCCAAGGATGCTGATTTTTAGAAGGCAGCTGTCTGACTCTGAGATGGTGAACGGAAACATGGTTTGTGTAACATTACACTATAAGTAATGTGTGTAACACATTATTAGCTGATTGATAACGTAGTCAAGGGGTAATCATATCAATTACCGTACCCTTATGTGTCTAAAAAAAAAACAGAGCGCCCACATAGATCACTTTATGTGAAAAAAGAATGTCTTTTGCTTATATGTCACAGTAAGAGGTAGGTCACATGATCCATCAGAAATCATTCTAATATGCTCATTTTTTTCTCAAGGAAACATTTCTTATTATTATTATTATCAATGTTGAAAACAGTTGTGCTGCTTAATATTTTTGTGGAAACTCAGTTACATTGTTTTTCTGGATTCTTTAGTGAATAGAAAGTTCAAAAGAAGAGCATTTATTGAAATAGAAATCATTTGTAACATTATAAATGTCTTTACTGTGACTTTTTTAAAACATCCGTGCTGAATAAAAAAATATTAATTTCTTTTTTTTTTAAAAGTGTACAAACTTTTGAACGGTATTTATCATAACATTAAAAAAAAGCTTTTTTAAACCTTTTGTTTTTCAATTATGCACTTTTGACAAAAAACAATTCTAAATTGCGGAATTATTAAAAAATGAATTTATATATATATATATATATAAATCTGTGGTACATCATAACTAATACTGTTTCTTGTCACTGCTTTGGAGACTCATTGTGTTGTAAACACTACCGGCAGGGTTTACACTGCATGGTTACTGAAGAGCGTCGTCATGGTATCTGGTCTCTGTGAGCCACTGTCCCCATGACAGTATAAACGTGGGAGAACGGAAGCATGCCCAAATACAACTTAGATAAAGCATGTGTTGACTTTGAAAATAGTTTGGCGCACTCTTAAAAAAATCATTATTAATTTGTGCTCTTACATTACGGGAAACTCACACCGATGTAACAGGTTGTCACAGTCACAAACGCAGAGTGTTTTGAGTGCAAACTGCGTCATAGTGCGGCCACACTGACAAACATTCTCCAAATGATCCTCATTAGCGGTGAGTAAACCCTGACTCCTGTTGCCAATGTAAGCCAGTGTAAGATTAGCACGAGCCTATCGCTGAGGGCCTTGCAGTTGCTCTCCTCATACTGTTGTCCAAACAGGAAAGCATTAACACGGCCAGAGAATTTCTTTTTAAACATTGTGGGACAGTTTACTGTATTTGTTTCTGTTTGCTTTACGAGAACCAACAAGTGGCAGACACACTGAGCTAATGCGGTGCTTCCTGAGATTGTGTGGACACAAGTGTGAGATCTTGCTTAATTTAGAAGGAAATCTAAACTGTTCTCTTGGTTTCTCAGTGGATTCCTTAACTGTAAAACTGAAACTAGAATATATTAAAGCTTGGAATACAAATAAAATAATTCAAACCATTAAAATACCTAAAATTATACTGAAATATAAAGCATAAAAAAAATGAAAATAAATAACTTTTTTCCTATTTTGGCAACATTTTCATCTGTTTTCATCACTTTTTGAAACTTTTTTAATTGGAACTTTTGAATGTGAAAAATAAGTAAGGGGAAAAGTTTGCAGTCCTTTGTGTATAGAGGGTTTAATTCATATTATGTTGCTTATGTGTTTTTTCCTGTTAGATGTAAATAACCTCTGCCAGCATTTGACCTGGTACAGGTCTGTATTAGTGGGAGTGTCAAACAAAGGTGTTTAGGTGATGAACAACCAGACAGAGGCCCTATTGTCTGTTTGTCCAAACTTTTGGCATGGGCCAGTTTTTATTATTAAGTAACATAGGAAACGGCTGACAGGGTGTGGGTTGTTGGTCAAAGCCTTTTGGCAGGCAGGGAATTGTAGCCTTCCTCAACCTTGTTCCCTGGCCAGGATGAACAATAACATGTCGGCATGCGGGCTCCAGGCTCTTCTTTCTCTTTCTCTTTTGGCTGTCCACCAAAGAGATCTTGCCTGTCATGGACAGGTCATGGGAGAGACACAGACAGAGAGTGAGACAGACTGACAAGCTTTGGGAAATTAGCCTTGAGCCACTGAAGGCTATTCATTTTTTTTTTTTTTTTCTTAAAGGATCAGATTTTCCTAAAAAAAAAATTTGGTTTATTATTTTATATATATAATTTATTTATATATATATATATATAATTTAAAAAACTCCTACAAACTAAAACTCTAATATTATGAATGCAATAATATTCCTCTACACACTTTCAAATAAATAACTGTAATTTAATTGAAGCTGCAACCTATAAATGCAAAATGAGGAAATGTATTACTGTAATTCCATAGTGGTGCACTGTAAAAAAAAAAAGGGGGGGGGGGGGGGGGGGGGGCTAAGAAAAAAGATTTGGTTGTAAATTAAACAACGATTATTGGCGTATATGTTTTTTACAAGAGTATAGGCTACTATTTCAGTCTTTCTACTTCAACATTTCATGTTTAAGTCAATGGGTTGATTGCTATTTTATTTGTGAAATTTGTAGCAATTTCTATTTATTTTTTTTGTGCTAAAAGAACTGTGGGAAGTGTTATTACTGTGGTACAGAGTTGGTGTATATGTTCATGTTTCATATCCAGAGGAAGAAGATATGCACAGAAATCCATTTAATCTGAGGTCAAGAACCTCTTCTCCAGACTGTAGAATCTAAGTAAAGGGAAAACAGCACTTGAGTCATACAGGATGCTGAAACTGGAACTTCAATAACGTCTACATCAGCAGAAATCGTAAAGAAGAAGTACAGCCACATGCAAGAACATCAAAAGCAGTTTCACTCAACCAAAAAAAAAATGGGGATAGAACATTTAACTGTAATTAACCCCTGTGCCTCCACTGTACTATTGCAGCTTTCTGCTGAGTGCCCTGCTCAAATTAGCTTGAGAAATTGTGGTTTAATTGGGTTTAATATGGGTGCCTGGAGCAGGCACTGTGCAGTGAGTGGAAAACAAAAGCCTGGTATGTCAGCAGCTTTGAACCAGTCACTAAGGAATCAGTCTTGCGGAAGATTTCCCTCACCAGAAAAGCCTTGGATACTCATCAGAAGCACTGACAATGGGGGAAGCAGATTGTTGAGGTAATATCAGCAGAAATACACACAGCAAATGTTAATCCATTTAAAGTGGTAATTTAAAGACTGCAAATTAAACACATGGTCCACAACCAAAGCACAACCTAAAAGAGTCACATGTGACAATCATGCAATTTGTTGTGGCTGGAGCTGACCATTTATCCCTAGCACAATCACTGTTTTATGTATGCAAACGTTCTAGCGTGTGCAGTGCAAACATTTGAATGCCAACTCATTGTCCTCACAGACGGAATACACACCGACATGACCTCCATATAGGCTATACAGTATAAGCTATGCAATAAAAGAGAGATACATGGTAAGCCATATCATATAAAACAGATCAAGTCGGCTAAACAATAAGTCCCTTTTACCAGATACACACATAACCAGTGAATGAGACATTTGGACTGTATTATGAATAAAACAAGCCGCAGACATCATATTAATACGTTTAAAAGCAATTACATCATCCTGACATCTGAGAGATGAGATCTCCGTCACTTCATCTCTATAAAACTTAAAAGAGAGAAGACTAAACAAATCACATGACATGTCTGCTCTTCTCTTTCCCTCTTTATAGAAGTTTTCTTTCATCATTGACTGGAGGGAGATGCATAAAGACAAAAACAGACTAAGAAATGAAACAAATTTATGCATCCACTTTTCTTTTGCAAAAATACACAAAGTTACACACACACACACACACACACACACACATACATAGAGAGAGAGTTATGTAAACAGTCAGATAAAATACATAGGCTAGTGATTGAATGAGTAGGCTAACATCAGTGGTTTAACTTTGTGATGAGAAATCTGATTTATTTTATTCAAAAGAAATATATTTTTTAAAATGACTGTTTATGTTTGTTCTGGGATCATTTATTAATGTTTTATATTTGCTATTGGTCATAATTCCTCTGTAGAAAGCATTGTCTGTAAGTTTTACGATTAAATTATGTTCAGTTTGTTAAACTTACTAATAGTGACAAACAGGGAGCGAACTGAACCAATTAACATGAAAACCAACCTAGAAAAAGACATGAGCAGAACAGATCAAGAACAAACTCTAAAGTGAACAAACAAAGACAAACCATAACACCTTTCTTTAGTTTCAACATATTCATCGTGGTGTGGAATAAAGCAGCATTTTCCCACCACGTGTGTTTCCCACCTATGTGTTGGGAAGAAAGGCACTTTAGTGAGGGCAGAATCATGTTTATTTCATGGCATTGAGCAGTTTGGGGACATTGCCACCAAGTGGTCAAAAATTATATTTACACTCACAAGATCTCACTCTAAAAATGTTCACACAAAGAGACAAAAGCCTGTTGTTAACCCCTTCAGACCCTGCGGCCATTGGAATGGACACCACATGGTTTTTGGTTAAAACCAATAAGATTTTATGTTTTTATGATACAGAGTACCGCCTGTTCCCTGATTAGTCCCCGATCAACCAATCACAATGAAAGTGTGACCCATAACTTAATCTGATTGAAATTCAGGAATCACGTAAGACATGCATGGCTAACCGACATGAGGTGGAGGAGCTCCTTTTTAACTTTCATATGCAGATTTATGTTCATGGTAGCATCATCAACTTGTGCCTATTATAATCTTAATAGTAATAATATTCAAAGTTAATTTG
The DNA here is from genome assembly GCF_029890125.1 of Rhinichthys klamathensis goyatoka. Classification (NCBI taxonomy): domain Eukaryota; kingdom Metazoa; phylum Chordata; class Actinopteri; order Cypriniformes; family Leuciscidae; genus Rhinichthys; species Rhinichthys klamathensis. The sequence continues at coordinate 1,403,454 of NW_026606672.1, read as the reverse complement.
AGGATCTTTTATGGCTAGAACTCATGATTTTTCGCAATGGACATTATGTTTTAATTTAAAATTAATTATTAATATTATTAATATGATTTTATGTCTTCAATGTTGCAGCCAAACTGTCAGTTTTTCATTAGTTTTAGTGAAAAACAGCAACAGCGAATGTGAAATGAATGCATACACAGCAACACACACACACATACACACCGCACAAATACACACACACACCGCACAAATACACACACTGATGCCTTGATGCTATATGCACACAATCATATATTTATCAAAATCAGCAAGTACACACAAACACCCCAGACATATATTATACACACATATATTTGCCCATGTCTGACAAAACAATTCAAACAAGTTTTTTGAGACTTCATATATCATCTTAATTTTTTTCTACATTCTTATTGCATTGCTCATTATTACAGTAGCCTATGTGTTCTTTTTAAAAATACTTTTCAATACTGGTTCACATACTGTGTTTAAACTAGTTCATATTTATTTTATATATGAAGAAGTTTTTTGTTGCTTCACAGTCCTGGTGTCCATTGTAGTGGACATAATTTTTTATGAGTTTTCACAAATCTTGTTTTTTAGACTTTCATACATTGGAGAAGAGCAAATATCAGGTGGATAAAAATGGTAACACTTTAGTTTAGGGGCCACTCACTATTAACTAGCATGCTAGGATATTGGCTGTTTATTAGTACTTAGTTATAAAGCAGATATTAATGTCTTATTCTGCATGACCGTATTCTACATCCCTAATCCTATAGCCTACCTAAACTTAACAACTACGTTACTAACTAAGAAGTAATTAGGAGTTTATTGAGGCAAAGGTCGTGGTTATTAATAGTTTGTTAATAGTGAGAATTAAACCCTAATCTTAAGTCTGACTAAAACTCTTTCTTTTTTTTTTCTTTTTTTTGCTCAGTGGGAAAAATTCAGGTCCGACAAACACTGATAAAACAATAACTAATTCTGCTTTGCTAAGTTATTCTTTGTTTATGCTATTACTAAACAATAGAATAATTAGACAGAGGAACAAAATGTCTACACTGGAACTGCATATGAGTTTGTGAATGCATTTGCAGGTCAAATACCTGCTGTAATGTTACTCATGGAAAGAATGTTGAAAATGATCTTCATAGGTCTCAAGCAGGTCCTTGCATGCCTGATCGTTATTTGTATGTTGAGCTTTGCTGCATAACTCAAAATCCTTCATGAACACAGTATAACCCTGCACAAGTGTTTACCAAAGTTGTTTGATTCATGTGGACTTTATGATAACAGTTACAGAGTACCCATCAAATATATATATAATGTTATAATGTCTAATTATTACATAATGCTGAAAAATACAACTGATAATTACTATAATTACTAAAGATATTGCAATATATATTCTACTGTAATTCACAAAATGTCATAATGCTGTAAAACATTGTGTGGTAATAGTTCATGCAATGCTTTAAAACTTCTCATGCTTTTACATCATGTCCTATTCGAATATGTCTACATTTGTTTCTTAATTTAATGAGGTCAACACTCACAAAAAAAAAAAAACAGAACTGATCTGAATGTCTTTGTAAGAGTCTGCTGAAACACAACAAGAGCTACAAATTTGAAAATCTTGGGTCTGTAAGATTTTTTTTCAATGTTTTTATTTGGCAATGATGCACTAAATTGATCAAAAGTGATATTCATTTGAACATTCTAGTCATCAAGGAGCTCAGGAGAATCAGGAACAACCAACACAAAACAAGAACAGACAAAGAACTAAGGAAACGCAGAGCTTAAATAACCAGCAGAACTAACAAGATGATTAACAGAACAGGTGAACAAAAATAATAATTATACACTGGGAAACTGGGTCAAATGACAGGCATGGGGAAGACAGAACCTAAACACAATGAAAACATGACCATAACAACATAACTGTGACAGTTTCACTGTTTCCACAAAAATATTACGCAGCACAACTGTTTTAAATATTCATAAAATGCAACCTGCATTGCTATAATGTTATTATATTATAGTTACAATGACTTTTAGTAATTCAGATTTATTTCTGTCAAATAAGTGAATATATTGTTATTAATAGCCGTGTTGTGTTATACTTATTATGGGTGATAATACAGTTACTAACCTCTATAAATGCATCATTGATGGCTTGCATTTTCCAAAAGCAAAGTTGTTTATTTGTAAATGTAACGAATGAAAAATAATTCATGTAAAAAAAACAACAACCTTATATATGAAACTACTATAAGCAATAGCCTACCATGCATATGGCTGAGGAGATATAGATTTTAACACATCTAAAATGACCATTCATAACCTCTAATGCAAACATTAGCCAGGACATAATTGACAACTAATTGGTGCAGCAATTTATGTATAAACAAAATATGTATAAACACAGTTATACATTTTTAAATATTTTCAATCAGAAAACAGTTCGCTCGCAAAAGTTTTGTGTTCCCCTAAGAAACTTTGCATTCCCCCGAGAAACTTTGCGTCCGCTCGCAAAGAACATAAAAGTTTTGCGAGCGAACACAAAGTTTTTCGGGGGAGAAACGCAAAAGCATTGACAAATATTTTTTCCTCCCATCTCATATTTTTTTCCTTCACCATGTCCCTTTAGGGGCTCTGTACATTAGAGACTTCAAAAACATTGAAAATCTGACCAGTTCCAAAAATATGGACAGCAGTGTATCTGTATTTACACATGTTTGAAACTATATGTAACACTTTCATGCGGAGGATATGAATGTTGACATTGTCAATATTGTTCACAAAAGCCTTTTAGGTCCTTTGGGGAATTATACATATCTTAATAACCTGAAGCAACAAGGTTTGGTTAACATATTGATTTTTCAATGATCCAGCTTCATCTACCAGATCTCAGTCTACAAGTTATTCTTTCACACAAGTTTAGATCCATGACAGAACAAACCTTTTAGATAAAGGTCACAGAAGGACAGAGAGCAGGAGGAGGCAACGGAAGAGAGAAAAGGGCCAGTTTGCAACACATGCGGCCATAATGGACACTGCATGCTTTCTCCATTCCAAACAAGTGAACAATAGCTTTGTTTGATGCATCAGGAGAAAGCACAATAACTGCATTATTATCCTTGACTTGACCTTGGGTAAAAAGAAGAGTGAGAATGCATTTCAGTGGGAGACAAAATCACAGACTACAGGCCAGGAACTTCGTATTTTTGGCTCACATTACACATTTTCTTGCACTGACATCTTTATGAAAACCCAAAGGCTGAAAAAGAGAAGGAATTACGACGTTTTGAAATTCACTAGACGACCAAACAATGTCCATAGACAGACCCAGAATCCGTCTTGAACAAAATTCAAAACGAAACAAACAAAAAACAGAAAGAGGAGCAAAGAGAAGGTAAGGCACAGTGATAATGCTCTTTCTATGGAGGTTTTACTCCTTGAGGCTTTGTTTGTTTCTAGCTTTCTTGTGTTTACAAATGCAGGGGTTTTGCTTATAGTCATCTGAGAAATCAGTTTGAGAAATAATCATTACACTGGAAGCAGTGTGTTTATCTATCCAAATGATTCTTTGTCAGTTTAATGTCCTTGAATACATTAGTGTATATATTGAAATGAAGTTCAAATAATACAATATCTTTATTACATTGTCAGATGCATTGCACATTTTATTTACATAAGACAAGGTGCTTAGATACCCTTGCTGTTATTAGTGTGGCCATTCTCTCTGTGTTTTGAGGTAACCACAGTGTCCTGTTGTAGACTGATCCTTTTGTGGTTTTATTTTTGTTGGTAAGAGACAATGTCTTCACAACGGTCATACATTAGACAACAAAGTTGAATTCAACTTCTGGCTAATTTGTGCCAAACTATTTGCATTTTATATTTACATATCATTGTTACAATAAGGAAATGTAGAACATAACAGACTCATATGCACTTTACATATGCCATTTCCCCTTGGCCGCAGCGTAAAAATGTAAATGTAAAAAAGTTAAGACATTTCCTTAAAGATTAGATAGATAGATAGATAGATAGATAGATAGATAGATAGATAGATAGATAGATAGATAGATAGATAGATAGATAGATAGATAGATAGATAGATAGATAGATAGATAGATAGATAGAGACAAATAAGGGCATTGAACACCCACACGTGACGGCTCTATGTGCAAAACACAGCACTTTGTGAACGCTATAAGCAAGTATCATTACGTCACAGCCTGCCTGTATTTTTTCCTGCATTCTTTTGACAGGGGCGTGTCTAAGCAGGTCACAAATCTTTTATACCCCTGTGTCATTTCCTGAAAGTGCATATGTAGAGATTAGACAGCTCTGCATAAGGTGTGGTCTGTGGACTAAACTACACTTCAGGTGAACTATACAACTTCGCTTAACCAACCTATCCTTTTTCAGTTGTTCTGCTCACTGACAATGGCCAGAAGACACCTGATGTTGTGGATCTTCACTCTGTGTGTTTCACTCAATCCCTCAGGTAAGATACTGGATACTCCAGTGCCTCTGCTCCACAATGACTGATTAACTTATTTATGCACTTCAGCAGTAATAGTACGCTGCACTGTCACAGTCTAAGAGTGCATGCAAAGAAAGGGAATGTTGTGTTTTGGGAATCATGTTTGTTACAATTTCTTTTTTAAAGTACAGTGTCAGATTGTAAAATTACAGAACTGACATTGCAGAAGTATGTGAGCATTTTATCTTATTCATACAGACCCTAGAATTCATTGAAACTAGAAAGATAAGATGAGATTGAGATAAATAAATGTAAATTATACTCAAAATTGTATTACAATGTTAATGTTGAAAGATATTGTTATATATAATTTTCAACAATATTGCATATTTTAAGATAACGTTTCCAAAGAAATGTGAAATAATTGGTAACACCAATTGATCCAATACCAAAATAGCAAATAGTATTAATACTAAAAAGATGTGTTCACAAACAGATCCACAACAAAATCCATATATTAATACATGTAGTTACTTAATATTATTCAGTATGTAACTACAATATAAAGTGTGACCAATTAATTTTGTTTGATTTAATCTCCCTATCACTTTGGGTCAATAGCAGTGTGTATATTCGATTATTAGATTATATATAAGGCTGCATCAGTTTAACACCTCAGGCTCAATAACAAAAACACACCTTTTTGATTAATGCGATCTCTTTCAGAATGAGACAGATGTGTTTAAGTTTACACTTGTGTTTTCACTAAAATATTTGGATCAGTTGGAACAGTTCTGCCATCTAAATCCTACTGCGTACATATACAGCCTACTGCATATTCCAATAAATCATAATTACTGTCTATTTGTCCTTTATGACTAATCTGTGACTATTCAGTGTCTATAATTCCCTCTCTTTGTCAATCTGCTATAGATGGTCACATTCCTGAACTTGATGGAAAAAAGGTTTATGAGATTGTTCGACCAATCAAATTACATGAGCTACAAAAAAGAGATTTAAAGGTGGTTTCTCATCTACCCACTACTAAATATCATATATTTTAATATTTTAATCAAACTAAATCATTTATTTTCCTGCAGTCAAGACCTGATACAGTGAAATACGCTATGACACTAGGTGGGAAAGACATTGAAATGCATCTCCAGAAAAATGAGTAAGTCTGTTTCCTCAGCATATTTTGCATGTCTTGTGATTTCTAAAATCTGCACGTTGAAACAAAAAAAAAAGTTCCTCATTGTCACAGACAAAAATGCGTGTCATATTACAACTACATTTCACACATTACACATTGTGATTTGTCAGTTAGTGAGCTTTTTATGACTGATCTGATATATGTCTGTTGGTCAACAGTGGCATGCTGACTAAAGACTACAGCGAGACACACTACACTAAAGACGGGATGCTTGTTACAACCACACCTGAGGATCTGGTATGTTATTCCCACAGGCCTATCCAGTAATAGAACATAGCCTATGACATTTAACACACTGCAAAATTAATCTGCAATAAATTTATTAAATTAGTACTCTGAATCAACAGTGTGAGAGATCCCTTTTTCATCCACAGGACTTATGCTATTATCATGGGAAAATAGTAAATGACAGCGAGTCGTTGGTTAGCATGAGCATCTGCAATGGACTAAGGTAGGGAAACACAATTTCAAATGATTTTTCTTTTCAATTTATATCATTAGTCACCATGAAAATCAAATTAGGCAGTTCTTTTTCAGAACTGAAAAAGTTGTATTTTTAATTCAGTTGTATTTTATGGAACATTTTAGGATTTATTATAAATTATCTGTGCCTCCTAATCTTTAATCAAAACAATTTCCTCCTCCCTCGACATCTCTTCTTTGATACCATGTTTTTCGGCATGAGGGCGGTAACCTGTCACTCACATGAGATTAGAGCTATAGCAAATGACATCAGTCCAACGATTCAATTTCAGATGGACAAAATCAAGTTCCATTCTACATTTTTCTTACCGTTTCAGTCGGAGAAAAAAGCTATCGCACCTTCTGTTTCATGACGACTTTAAAGGTTCTCTAAGCCGATCCTGGGTGACGTCACTTCTTGTTAGGTCAGATCAGCGCACCACTCAATAATCGGGACAAGAGAGGTCCCGATCGGGACAAAAAAATTAGGCCCAAAAAATCGGGACGTCCCGGCTAATTCGGGATAGTTGGCAACCCTACTTCTTGTTGACGGTCGAACTATTGTCAAACAAAACGGAGGCTAGCTAGACCCTCCCTCCACCTCATCCGCACACTAACCCCCCAAACCCTTCTTGTCGGTCATTGGCTGGAACAGTTTGTTATGTTTCGTGGTGCGGGTAAGCCCAGTTTGTTTTTGTTGCCGTTTGTGGAGCCTGGGGTGTCTGCAGAGACCGCGTTTTTTTTTTTTTTACAGTGTGTTCAGGGGCCAGGCAGCTAGCGGATAGTGAGGAGATGTTTGCTGTATGTGACAAAAAAAGTTTGGGCCTAAAAAACGCATGACATCGCTTAGAGCAAGTTGCTTTAAAAAATAATAACAATAATTTTTATTTATAGTGCCATTCAGAACCTCAAGGTCACTTTACAAGTAGCTTTACGCCTTACAAGCTTTACAAAGAAGACAGAAATCTTCAAAAAGTTTGTTTAAAACATTTAAAGCCTCTAAAAAAGCTATTTAAGTCAGAAATATATATATATATTTTCAATCACTACTACTGGTTTTACACTTATATTGCAACAGATATACAGCAGTTTGTTGTCTCAAAATTTTTTTTTTTTTTTTTTTTACCTTTCTGCAGTTAAAGGAAGTTACAGTGTAACTTGCGTTTCCTGGATGAATGAAACACATAAATTACATATGGTTTCTCAAGCACTCTTGATTAAGTCTCCTCTTGGGCCAATTGGTCTCTCTATACCAAGACCCTCAAATCACATTGTGCCCATTGTGTGAATTATCTTCACAGAGGCTATTTCCAAACAGCGGAGCAGAGGTTTCTGATCGAGCCGTTGTCCGAGGATGGTGATGGTGACCATGCTGTCTCTAAATATGAAGATGCACTTGAAGACACGCCGAGGGTGTGTGGAGTCACCAACACTAGTTGGGATGAGAGTCAGGATGGCGCTCCTCCACGCATTCTGAAAACCCGTTCTCGTTCCTCAGTAAGACTGTCTATTCGGCATTACAAAAAGCAAGCAGCAAAGCACAATAAGGTTAAAGTTTCACAAGGATTAATCATATTCTAGCTGGGTTGTCATGTGATACAGTCTCGATTGTTGTTCTGCAAAACTGAGGTGATATTCACAATGAATTGCAGAAGTTGAAAGTGCAAGAAATGTCCTAAATTACCCTAATTCATATGTACTGAAGTAAGGTATTGTAAGGCACTGATTTCTCTGAACTAATTATTCTGTTTTCTGTTCTCTATTTCCACCTATTTCTTTTCTCTTGATCAGGGGCCAACTTTGTTCCAGCAACAAAAATACATCGAGCTCTTCCTTGTGGCAGACAACAGAGCAGTAAGAGCGAGAATCAATGCACCTAGTGTTTCAATGATTAATAAATAAATAAAAATAAAAAATAAAAACTCACAAGGTTAGAGGAACATAATGTGGGATTTTGTGTTTGTTCAGCATTGTCGTCCTCATGGAATCAAACTGTTTCTAAATTTGTCACAGTAAATTTAAAAACACTGATGCTAACAGATTTCAGAGAGAGTTTCCTAATACCAGAGTGACGTAATGCTTCATAATTCAATTTATTTCCCCCCTCAGTACAAGAAAATGGACAGCGATCTTGGGAAGCTGAGAAAGAGGATATTCGAGATCATCAATTTCATCAATAATGTGAGTCACTTATGACGTACAGTACATGCTATTCAAAAAGCACAGCATGGCAATATTTATGACACGTAGATAATAAGGGTTCTTGAGTGTGATAATTGATAGGATTACATGACTAGATACAGATCTTCGCGATGTACATATTTTCTTATGAGTACCGGTTTAGTTAAAAAACATTTATGTCCAAATAAGTTTTTGTTGCACTAGTACAAAACGTATATACAATGGAATCCAAAAATCAGAAAATTAAAACTTGATTTAAAAAGTGATTTAAAACAAAAGAACATTATGGCATAAAATGAGTAATAAATAGTGCAGAATCGTAATATTTCTAGGTTCTAGACTTTGCGTTTTTGCGATATAGTCTGTGGCTTCCTTGCTTCCATTGAATCACACAAGATGACAATCATGCTGGATAACATGGACTATCAGGTTTTCCACAAGCTCACGAGTCAATTTCATCCAAAAGGGGGACATACAAAATACAAATGTAACAACGAATAACAAAATACCTGTGATGAAATGCTTATGTTCCTGTATTGTAAGTCAATTTAACCCTCATGTGGTGTTCAAAACCCTATAACACCTGTGGTGTTCCCGGTCAAAAATGACCGGGCCATAAAAAAAACCTTATAAATCACTCATTATACCATATTTTCACCCAATCTTGGATTCAATCTTTTTGTCAACATGTTCTCTTTCAATTAGGACTGGTTTTATATTTTGATTTGCATCTGAATAATCATAGGCCTCATTTATTTGAGAGTAGGCATTTCATTTTTTGAGTAATTTTTTAAAAATTTTTGAATAATTTTGGAAATATTAAATAAAATCTGAAGAAAATTGGTATTGTTGATCACACTAGTCAACTTAACATTTTCACCAGGAATTTTGTTTTGAAACTTTTGTTTTGTAAAAAATATGGCACATAGTCACACTTGTGGTGTTCCCGGTCAAAAATGACCGGCCTATAAAAAATAGCTTATAAGTCACTCATTATACCATATTTTCACCCAATCTTGGATTCAATCTTTTTGTCAACTTGTTCTCTTTCAATTAGGACTGGTTTTATATTTCTGTTTGCATCTGATTAATCGTGGGCCTCATTTGTCTGAGAGTAGGCATCTCATTTTTTGAGTAAAAAACAAATAATTTATGAGTAAATTTGGAAATATGAAAAAAAAAAATGAAAAAAATGGCTACTGTTGATCACACTTGTCTACTCTAATGTTTCACCAGGAATTTTGTTTTGAAACTTTTGTTTTGTAAAAAATATGGCACATAGTCACACTTGTGGTGTTCCCGGTCAAAAATGACCGGCCTATATAAAATAGCTTATAAGTCACTCATTATACCATATTTTCACCCAATCTTGGATTCAATCTTTTTGGCAACTTGTTCTCTTTCAATTAGGACTGGTTTTATATTTCTGTTTGCATCTGAATAATCGTGGGCCTCATTCATCTGAGAGTAGGCATGGTCAAAAATGGTCACAATGGCCGACCATTGAAAGTGAATGGGAGAGACTGAAAATAACAGAACAATTTAGTTTTCAGGAGCATGTTCATTATTTTCATGTACACATATGAGCATGTGTGCTTGCAAACATCGAGCCCTTGGACCTGTGCATGTATCGATACATTTATACACACGCTACCCAGACATACACATGTTAAAACACACAAACTTTTTAAAATATTACACACATTCTTTTCCACAGAGAGAAATTTGATCCTACCCTAACCTGCATCTAATATACATTTATCCATCTGACATTACCACACACACACACACACACACACACACACACACACACACACACACAGGCCGTGATCAGATTTTTGACTCAGAAACTAGTGAGGAGGAGGAAATTCAGGATGCATCTTGCAGTGAAGATGTTTCTGAAGAGGAAGGCACCACTGAATCGGCTACGGAGCTTGAAACAACTGATGAGGAGCAGTCTTCCAGTGATGAGGGCCCAGCTGAGGTTACCGTTTCATTCTGGTCAAAAGATGGAACTTTGTCCTGGCCTTCATCCCCACCTATGAGGCAAGGCAGGTTTTCTTCTGAAGGCCTTCCTCTTCAGAAACATCTTCACTGCAAGATGCATCCTGCATGTCCTCCTCCTCACTAGTTTCTGAGTCAAAAATCTGATGAATAACATCATGTGCAGAGCTGTTTTGCCATTGTGCTGCCACAAATGAATGACAAGCAAAATGCTGTGAGGCATTTTATATATGCCTGTGCTATCACATGATGTATATTTGTAAATATTGTCTAGTTCTGTGTGAGAACCTCACAGTTCCAAAACAAAATGTCATAATATTTTGTCTGGAAGCTGTGATGAAACAAGACCATGAAAGAAAGATTCTTTTGAAGCCGGGTCACTGCAGTCACGGCCAGTTTGTGTGTGTGTGTGTGTGTGTGTGTGTGTGTGTGTGTGTGTGTGTGTGTGTGTGTGTGTGTGTGTGTGTGGTAATGTCAGATGGATAAATGTATATTAGATGCAGGTTAGGGTAGGATCAAATTTCTCTCTGTGGAAAAGAATGTGTGTAATACTCAAAAAAGTTTGTGTGTTTTAACGTGTGTGTGTCTGGGTAGCGTGTGTATAAATGTATCGATACATGCACAGGTCCAAGGGCTCAATGTTTGCAAGCACACATGCTCATATGTGTACATGAAAATAATGAAAATGCTCCTGAAAACTAAATTGTTCTGTTATTTTCAGTCTCTCCCATTCACTTTCAATGGTCGGCCATTGTGACCATTTTTGACCATGCCTACTCTCAGATAAATGAGGCCCACGATTATTCAGATGCAAACAGAAATATAAAACCAGTCCTAATTGAAAGAGAACAAGTTGACAAAAAGATTGAATCCAAGATTGGGTGAAAATATGGTATTATGAGTGATTTATAAGCTATTTTTTATAGGCCGGTCATTTTTGACCGGGAACACCACAAGTGTGACTATGTGCCATATTTTTTACAAAGCAAAAGTTTTAAAACAAAATTCCTGGTGAAACATTAGAGTAGACTAGTGTGATTAACAGTAGCCATTTTTTTCATATTTTTTTTTCATATTTCCAAATTTACTCATAAATTATTTGTTTTTTACTCAAAAAATTAGATGCCCACTCTCAGATAAATGAGGCCCACGATTAATCAGATGCAAACATAAATATAAAACCAGTCCTAATTGAAAGATAACAAGTTGACAAAAAGATTGAATCCAAGATTGGGTGAAAATATGGTATAATGAATGATTTATAAGCTATTTTTTATAGGCCGGTCATTTTTGACCGGGAACACCACAAGTGTGACTATGTGCCATATTTTTTACAAAACAAAAGTTTCAAAACAAAATTCCTGGTGAAACATTAGAGTAGACTAGTGTGATCAACCGTAGCCATTTTTTCCATATTTTTTTTTCATATTTCCAAATTTACTCATAAATTATTTGTTTTTCACTCAAAAAATGAGATGCCTACTCTCAGACAAATGAGGCCCACGATTAATCAGATTCAAACAGAAATATAAAACCAGTCCTAATTGAAAGAGAACAAGTTGACAAAAAGATTGAATCCAAGATTGGGTGAAAATATGGTATAATGAGTGACTTATAAGCTATTTTTTATAGGCCGGTCATTTTTGACCGGGAACACCACAAGTGTAACAAGGTAACAATACTCCCACAAAAAAATAAGAAAATTTTCAAAAAAACACTGAGATTTAGTTATACCGTTTGGGAACAAAGTCACTAAGTTTCAGTCCAAAGCGACAACATTAACTAGTATTTTCGGGAAAAAGAAAATCTTCTCCGGGTCAAATTGACCCGAACACCACATGAGGGTTAAATAAAAGTGTCTACTAAATGTATAGATGTACATGCAGTACATGTACTAATTCTGTATTTGAAGAAATTCAAACATTTATGTTAATTTGTAATTTAAAAAGGTTTTAAATCAGAAAGAAATTCACTAGTATTCTCTGAATTTTGAACCCCTAATATACAATAACATATAATTATCTTTCTGTCACTCTTTTCTGGGTGTGCAGGCCTATAAAGAAATCCACACCTTTGTTGCTCTGACTGGATTTGAAGTGTGGACAGACAGCGATAAGATAACAGTGTCCTCTGCTCCTGGAGCAACTCTAGACAGCTTTTCCAGTTGGAGGAACAGTGATCTCGTCAAAAGAAAGAAGCACGACAATGCACAATTCCTCAGGTCAGCTCCAATACATGTGTGAAAATACAAATATTCAGCTCGGAACTTCTCCAATACTTTCTCTGCTCCAATCTGTGTCATTGTGTTCTCTTTTACATGGTTTAGCCTGAACCAGGAAGAAGACAGATTATTCACTTTATTAACTGACTGAATGTAATCCAGCAGGATTGGTTCAAAGTTTGAACATTGTGTTTTGTCCTTCTTCCAGTGCAATTGACTTTGATGGATCAACTGTGGGTCTAGCTTACATTGGAACCCTGTGTGGAGGTCTTTCAACAGGGATTGTGCAGGTATTAATATTCTCTTAAAAAGTCACAAACATATTTGACAAAAATATGTATTTAAAATAATATTAATCAAAATAAATAAACAAGTTTGTCAGGATCACTATAAAGGAAAGGGAAATTCACTAACTGTGCACTGAAGTCTGTGTAGGAACCTTTTTGTGAAGAAATTATGATATATATATATACACACACACACACACAAAGTTATGTCATGAAGCTCTAGATGGCACAGGCTGAATCTGCTATGGGTAATTCGTATATGCTATATTGTACAGCAGCAGCATGTCTGTAATGCTCACAGCAGCGTGCCGTGTATGTATTGGCAGTAGCAAGTCCTGTAGCAGATCTACCATATCAACATTGTCATATCCATATGTGTGTGTGTGTGTGTGTGTGTGTGTGTGTGTGTGTGTGTGTGTGTGTGTGTGTGTGTGTGTGTGTGTGTGTGTGTGTGTGTGTGTGTGTGTGTGTGTGTGTGTGTGTGTGTGTGTGTGTGTGTGTGTGTGTGTGTGTGTGATATAGTCATGTGAAAAAAAGGACACCCTATTTAATTCTATGGTTTTATGTATCAGTCAGGACATCATAACAAAATCATCTGGTCCTTGGCAGGTCTTAAAATTAGGTACATACAACCTCAGATGAACAACAACACATGGCATTACCCTGTCATTATTTGTTTAACAAAAATGGAAAAGGTGACAAACTAGCACCCTTACTGCATCCATAGGTATTAAGTGGCTAAGTAACAAACAGCGCTGCTAATCAAATGTCGGATTAATTGATCATCAGCAAGTGTGATTACCTGTATAAAAGCAGAAGTTTTGGCAGTTTGCTGGCATTCAGGTGTGTGTTAACACAATGCCAAGGAGGAAAGACATTAGCAATGATCTTAGAGAAGCAACTGTTGCTGCCATCAATCTGAGAAGGATTATACAACCATTTCCAAACAATTTGAAGTCCATTATTCTACAGTAAGGAAGATTATTCACAAGTGGAAAACAGTCAAGACAGTTGCCAATCTTTCCAGGAATGTACGTCCCAGCAAATTCTCTCCAAGGTCAGACCGTGCAGTGCTCAGAGAAATCAAGCATTGCGTTAGTTCAGGCAGGCCACATCAGCCAAGCTCGCATCAGCTGATAGCCAGCTGTTCCTGACGTGTTCCAATCCAGTGTCGACATCTATCACAGCGGCACATATAAACTCCCATTCCTTCAGCATTTCCTCCATAGCATCGCTGCTCGCATTTAAACTGCCTCCTCCAACCTCAACTTCACCCAACCGAACCTTAATTCATTCTGACTACCGGTATTTAGTTTTTCCCGTACAGTTCAATTCATTGCAAGCTTTTTCTATCATGTATTTGTATTTTCACAACTCATGTAAGTGAGAACTGTAATTATGCATATACTGGTTCTGTTCTGTACCCCAGGGGGGTTTGACTTGCTGCTCTCCCCGCACTGTCCAGGCATAGCTGCATGGACAGGCATGGGAGTTTTGCCCAGAACAGAACCATACCGCCAAAACTAACTGTATGCTATGCTATAATTGTAATAAATTGATATACTTGGAGAAGTGGTCCTGACTAAAATCGCAAAACATCCAAGAACTACACATCTCTACTTGGTCTCAGTTAACATGTTAAATGTTAAAGTTCATGACAGTAGTTAGAAAAAGATGGGACAAATATGGCGTGTTTGGAAGGGTTGCCAGGAGAAAGCCTCTTCTCTCAATGGCGACACGGCTTAGATTTGATTAAAAGCCATAGTTGTAAAACTATGTAAAAGCCGTGCAATTGATTCCTAGGGTGTACTTAGTTTGTTATATGTCATTTGTTGTTGTTCATCTGAGGTTGTATTTACCTAACTTTTCGGTTGTATTTACTTTACCTAATTTTAAGACCTGCCAACGACGAGATGATTTTGTATCATGTTCTGATACGTAAAACCATAAAATTCTAAAAGGTGTCCTTTCTTTTTCACATGACTGTATATAAAAGCCATTGTATGGAGATTGTTCAGGGAGTGTTAATTCAGTCATCAAATTCATTAACATTCAAATGAGTTTAAGATATAGTTTAAATACATGAGTGTTTTCTTAAATCAGAGTCCTGTTTTAGTTTTTTTCTTTCAAAATCCTTCAAGAGAAGAGAGAATGGTGATTTCACAATAATGAAGGAAGTGTTTTGGGCATTTTGCCCATCATCTCATCTGCGGTGTATCGCTTATTGTTGCAATGTCTTATTCTTGACTTCCTCACAAATTATTCCTACTTGATTATAATATAGACTAAATAAAGATTTGAAAGAAAAATCCATGTTTTCATCAATGTTAAGCCTCGAGTTTGAGTGCTAACTGATCTTTCCTCTTCAAAGGATCACAACTCTAATTCTATAGCAGTGGGGGCTACTATGGCCCATGAGATGGGGCACAATCTTGGGATGAATCATGACAGCAGCAGCTGTGTTTGTTCTGATAGCACTTGCATCATGACAGCTGCTCTCAGGTAACTCCTATATATGCCAATCACAAAAGTGTGAACTCTATTCGGTTTTTTATTTTTATTTTTTTTACAACAAATCTGGGTTACACCTTATTTTAAAGTGTCCGCGTTAGTATAATTATACATTTAAGTAGAGTAATACTACTATAGGGTTTGCTTTAGGGTTAATTGCACGTAATTATGTATCATTTGTAGTTATTACTACATGTAACGTGTAACAAGGACACTAAAATAAAGTGTTATATATAAGTGCTGCCTCTATTTCCATACACCTAAGCATGCTTAATTCAAATATAGAGCTTAAATAATGCATATTCAACTAAAAAAACAATGATTTCCACAAGTATTCACAGGTTATTTGTACTAATATATCACCCTAACAGACTTTTATATTCCACACTGCTGTTAATATTAATAAATCTTAAGATTTTTTATGTATAACTTCATCTCTGTGTTACGGAGAGCCTAAAACCAAATTTCAGAACAAATATCACCCCTCCATGTCTCCGCAGCTATTTCATCCCTCAACACTTTAGCAGCTGCAGTACTGGCACCTATGCAGATTACCTGAGCAGCAAAAACCCAGAATGTCTTTTAAATATGCCCGAATCAAAAGATTTGATTCAGCCGGCTGTGTGTGGAAACGGATTTATGGAGACAGGAGAGGAATGTGACTGTGGAACGGTGCAAGTAAGCAGACTACGGGTTTCCTATATCTGAATTCAATGATTTGAAATCTTTTTGCAACAAATTACTCTAAATTAATATACCAAATAAATGTATTTGTTGAAAATGCTTTTTTTAATGTTGTTAGAATTAAAACCCAACTGTCATTTTTCCTAGATATTAATTGATTCCTAAAGAATATAAATGATTTGAGCAGATATATTTCAAAACGCCCTTTAGAATGACAAGGAATGTATAAAGACACAAAATATTATTCCTCACATAAGCTAATTTGACTTGAAGTACTCAACAAATCAAAGCCAGATACTGTCAGGAAGAAAGATACTGTCAAGACATGCACAGACGATCCTCAAAAATGTTATTTATCATACATTTGACAACAAGTTGCTGAAGTAGCATTGTGTTTGGTGTGCTTATGGGACAATCTCTCATGTGCAATATCTTAATTCTATAAGTGCACTCTCTGCAGATGGAATACATGCATTACTGCATATTTGTTTATACATGCACATTAGTCATCTATTATTTGGACAGAATTTGAGTAGGATGTACTGAATACTTTCACTGGATCCTAATGTTCATTCATCCATTCATTCATTCATTGTCTACTTTGACAAGTAAATTACTTTCCTAGAGCTTTTCTAAATTCTCAGAACTAGAACTTAAAAAGGCCATTTATTATGTGCTTACTACTTAAACACACCCACTAGCTAAGATATCTCATTGTAAGACATTCTCAGTGTCATTATTTCACAACCAAGATTAACACTAAATGTTTTTGCATAGGAGTGTACAAACCCATGCTGCAATGCAACCACCTGCAAACTGACAGAGGGCTCACAATGTGCAACAGGAGAATGTTGTGAAAAATGCAAGGTAAGATTAAAAGAGTTGGGGGCATTTGATGTATCATTAATCAAATCATGAAGGTACCAAATCAACTGCGGGTCTGCGGCAGTTATAGTTTTCCATATTTGTCCCAAATTTGGTTAATGTAAATTACTTCAGCCTAGGCTGGAAGATTGTGTATAGACTATTCAATAATACATGTTTCTTTCTGTGGATGGAATAAAGTCTATGCTTCATATATAGAGATAAAATAATACAGAATATTCTTTATTCCTTAGTTTGGGGTAATCAGTCTTACTTTTTGGTATCAAATTAGACCAATCTACGTTTTTAGGTAACTGACTTGTAAACAGTCTTAAAAAAAATTGATGACTGACTTGTAAGATGTCAACGACAGCCCAGCTGATCTTATTTATACATTATCTAATTTATATTCATATTGATTAGAAAGTTAAGTTTATAATCAAATCTCATCTGATTTTTGACTGGTACTGCACAATTCCAAGTGAATCTATCTAGTTAGGCAAATTTGAACTCCTGTGAGACAGAAAAAACAGATCACCAGCAGCCCTGCAGATTTAGACAGGATTAAAATTGCAAAGTACGTCTGTGAAACACGAATTTCTCAAACAACCCCCTGGAAAACTAGTCCCGTACGAATAGGGCTACACAGCTGTGCTAGACACAGTGCAGTGTCAAAGATCACAGTATAGAAATGTTTAGCTAATGAGGGGTAATGCTAAGCAACCCTTTTGGACAACACTATCTGCCACATTATAGAATTTGGCCATCCCATGTATAAAACTTTCCGCCAACGATTTCAGGGTTACTACACTGAACAAAATTATAAGCGCAACACTTTTGTTTTTGGCCCCATTTTTCATGAGCTGAACTCAAAGATCTAATACTTTTTCTATGTCCACAAAGGGCATATTTCTTTCAAATATCGTTCACAAATCTGTCTAAATCTGTGTTAGTGAGCACTTCTCCTTAGCCGAGATAATCCATCCACCTCACAGGTGTGGCATATCAAGATGCTGATTAGACAGCATGATTATTGCACAGGTGTGCCTTAGGCTGGCCACAATTAAAGGCCACTCTAAAATGTGCAGTTTTATCACACAGCACAATGCCACAGATGTCGCAAGTTGTGAGGGAGCATGCAATTGGCATGGTGACTGCAGGAATGTCTAGCAGAGCTGTTGCCCGTGAATTGAATGTTCATTTCTCTACCATAAGCCGTCTCCAAAGGCGTTTCGGTTTCAGAGAATTTGGCAGTACATCCAACCGCAGTGATGAGAGTGAGGATGAGTTAGCCAAATGATAGGGATTAAATGATAGGGATCTACTTATTTTTGGTTTGCATGAGTTCCAAGTATAAATCTATCTGTGCTATTAAATAGAAAAGAAAATCATAATTTTAAAGAAAAAGTACTTTTCTGATAATTTTCCATTGTGGTACAGTGTTGTCAACGTTTCCCTAAGTACCCCCCCAAAAATATTTTTTTCAAAAATATTTTTTGATTTGTATGATTGAAGCTATTTCATAACTTATTTGAACAAATATTTCATGGTTAGAACAAAGCATACCATAGTAGGTTAAATTACATTAAACTGACTTAAAAAATGAGTTCAATCTTGTATAACTTGTACAAAATGTTGAAAAGTGCTTAACTTATTTTGATGTGTTAAAGCAATGTAAAAACAAATGTAGTCATAACTTATTGATCATATCATTTTTACAGTGAAACCTGTGTGAATTTGAATTTTTTCTTCTGCTGAACACAAAAGAAGATATTTTGAAGAATGCTGATAACCACACAGTTGATGGACCCCATTGACTTCCATATGGAAGAAAGATACTATGGAAGTCAATGGGGCCCATCAACTGTTTAGTTAACGACATTCTTCAAAATATCTTTTTCTGTGTTCAGCAGAAGAAAGAAATTCATATAGGTTTGGAACAACTTGAGGATGAGTGAATGATGACAGAATGTTCATTTTTGGGGAAACTATCCCTTTGCTTGCTCCTTTCCCAATATGGACTGCAAGTGAGTCTATCGCGGTCAGCAAAAAAGTTTCTCAGTATTGTATTCTGGGTGTTGTATTCCACTATTGTCATCTTTTGAGGGGTGTTCCTTCTCATGAATAATGATGAGACTCAAATGACGCTTCTGTTCTCTGTTGTTCTCTCTTCTCTCTGTTTTCATACCAATTACATTTCACACTTGGGGTTTTTAAACCGAAAAAAAAAAGAAATGGTTTAAATATTTCCCTTAATATTATAATAAAGCCATATGCACATGTATACCCTGCATACCCAAACGCGACACTTTACTTATACTTACTGCTCTGAAAGTATAATCTATGCATTTTTTTTATTCCTCCCCATCAGATTATGTCAGCCTCACATGTGTGTCGTCCAAATAATCATGACTGTGATTTGCCTGAGTCCTGCACTGGAAAATCAGCCATGTGTCCTGAAGATGTCTTTACAGTCAATGGACTCCCTTGCAAAAATGGGAAAGGTTATTGCTACAATGGCCAGTGTCCTCAGAGAGAGGAGCAGTGTATTAAAATGTGGGGTCCAAGTAAGTACAGGAATATATTGATGCAACACAATAATACTGAAAAATAATCAGTGCTGAACCCCACACGACTGTTCTAACTTTTCTTTTATTACAAAAATAAATAAATAAAGCTGCTGAGGTGGCTGGAGACAATTGCTACAACCAAAACGCAAAAGCAGAGTACTACGCTTACTGCAAACGTTATGGCAATAGATATGTCGGATGCCAAAAACAGTAAGATTTTACATCCATCTGTATATCTAGTAATAATCCTTTCACATATCATACTGTTCAATAACTATTTTGCCCCATCTGATCAACCACCAATTTTATTTATCTATCTACAGAGATGTGATGTGTGGAAAACTGTTCTGTGTAAATGGCAACGGAAGTCCTAATTATGGACGGCTGGTAACATTCCTCAACTGTAAAGCCACATTCTACAGCAATCCTGAAGAGGATTACGGCCAAGTCGACACTGGCACCAAATGTGGGGAAGGGTTGGTAAGGCTGATCTCCATATGCATGCCAGTTATACTACAAACACACACATTACTTTGTAGTTCAATAGCAATACATTTCTTCAAAGACCTAATATATATTATATATGCCACAAATTATTTTAAGCATCAGGAAGCATATTATTTATTTCTAGCCTTTCTTTATTCATTTATTTTGTTTACTCAGGTTTGTAACCAGAACGAGTGTGTTGACCTAGAGACGGCTTACAAAGCAACAAACTGCTCAGCCAAATGCAAAGGCCATGCGGTAGGTGAAATATTCCTTTCTCGAACATTAACTTCTCGTTTTCCTCATAAAATGAAACAAATCTGTGCTTTATTTCAAGAGCTCATTGGTTTATGACTATTTCAAGTCTATTAACATAACTTTGCTTCACATCAGAAGTTGTAATTAATATGTTTATATATTACAGGTTTGTGACCACAGACTGCAGTGCAGATGTGAACCTGGATGGCTGCCGCCAGATTGTGAAACATCACCCGGAAGTGACGGTTTGTCTAAAGGTAGTAATGTAGATACTGCATTCAAAATAGCCTCATATTCTTTTAGTTTTGAGGATCATGAATGAGATTTTTTGCACTTCTAGGTGTGATGGTAGCCATTGCTGTGGTTGTCTGTGTTCTGATTGGGATACTTCTAATCGGACTGGCCGTTTTCTTTTACAAACGCAGAAACAGTACAACACATTCATCCAGGTAAGAGTATAGTAAACAAATGCATTCACACTTGGGGAAGTCAATAAATCAACTGTATTTAATGCTGCCGTTTTCTCAGAAGCCATCCAAGGCAGCAGAAAGTTCATATAGTTGACATCCCCGACTTGAGCCAAATGAGATTGCCGATGCCAAATCAGAAGCCATCTCCGGTAACTCGCAGTCACATCTAACTTCTTTTAAACAAACAAATCTCTTATAAAATCGATACCCAATGAATGATGAAAGTGTGATCAGGAACTTGTGATCTTTATATTCTTAGGTAATAAAACCTACAGCACCTCCTCCACCTCCACCCTCTTCAGTCCAGCCCAGAGCTATACATAATGACTTCCGAACTGCACGTCAGGTAACACAACATGTACACAACACAACATCAGTATTTAAAGGGTTGGTTCACACTGAAATGAAAATTTTGTAACCATTTACTCATTCTCATGTTTTATTATGACTTCTGTGGAACAAGTGTTTAGCATTCGTGCTGCTCTTTTTAACACACAATGTAAATACAGGTCCTTTTAAAAAAATTAGCATATTGTGATAAAGTTCATTATTTTCCATAATGTAATGATAAAAATTAAACTTTCATATATTTTAGATTCATTGCACACCAACTGAAATATTTCAGGTCTTTTATTGTTTTAATACTGATGATTTTGGCATACAGCTCATGAAAACCCAAAATTCCTGTCTCAAAAAATTAGCATATCATGAAAAGGGTCTCTAAACGAGCTATTAACCTAATCATCTGAATCAACTAATTAACTCTAAACACCTGCAAAAGATTCCTGAGGCTTTTAAAAACTCCCAGCCTGTTTCATTACTCAAAACCGCAATCATGGGTAAGACTGCCGACCTGACTGCTGTCCAGAAGGCCATCATTGACACCCTCAAGCAAGAGGGTAAGACAGAAAGAAATTTCTGAACAAATAGGCTGTTCCCAGAGTGCTGTATCAAGGCACCTCAGTGGGAAGTCTGTGGGAAGGAAAAAGTGTGGCAAAAAACGCTGCACAACGAGAAGAGGTGACCGGACCCTGAGGAAGATTGTGGAGAAGGACCGATTCCAGACCTTGGGGGACCTGCGGAAGCAGTGGACTGAGTCTGGAGTAGAAACATCCAGAGCCACCGTGCACAGGCGTGTGCAGGAAATGGGCTACAGGTGTCGCATTCCCCAGGTCAAGCCACTTTTGAACCAGAAACAGCGGCAGAAGCGCCTGACCTGGGCTACAGAGAAGCAGCACTGGACTGTTGCTCAGTTTTGCATGTCATTCGGAAATCAAGGTGCCAGAGTCTGGAGGAAGACTGGGGAGAAGGAAATGCCAAAGTCCAGTGTCAAGTACCCACAGTCAGTGATGGTCTGGGGTGCCATGTCAGCTGCTGGTGTTGGTGCACTGTGTTTTATCAAGGGCAGGGTCAATGCAGCTAGCTATCAGGAGATTTTGGAGCACTTCATGCTTCCATCTGCTGAAAAGCTTTATGGAGATGAAGATTTCATTTTTCAGCACGACCTGGCACCTGCTCACAGTGCCAAAACCACTGGTAAATGGATTACTGACCATGGTATTACTGTGCTCAATTGGCCTGCCAGCTCTCCTGACCTGAACCCCATAGAGAATCTGTGGCATATTGTGAAGAGAAAGTTGAGAGACGCAAGACCCAACACTCTGGATGAGCTTAAGGCCGTTATCGAAGCATCCTGGGCCTCCATAACACCTCAGCAGTGCCACAGGCTGATTGCCTCCATGCCACGTCGCATTGAAGCAGTCATTTCTGCAAAAGGATTCCCGACCAAGTATTGACTACTGAGTGCATAACTGAACATAATTATTTGAAGGTTGACTTTTTTTTTTGGTATTAAAAACACTTCTTTTGTTTTGGTCGGATGAAATATGCTAATTTATTGAGACAGGAATTTTGGGTTTTCATGAGCTGTATGCCAAAATCATCAGTATTAAAACAATAAAAGACCTGAAATATTTCAGTTGGTGTGCAATGAATCTAAAATATGTGAAAGTTTAATTTTTATCATTACATTATGGAAAATAATGAACTTCATCACAATATGCTAATTTTTTGAGAAGGACCTGTAGATGAGGATCAGGAGCTGTCAAGCTAACAAGCTCCAAAATGTTAAAAAGGCATCATAAGAGTACCAATAGTCCATGTGACTCGTATACAATATTCAACATCTACTAAAGTAGTGCAATAGCTGCGTGTGAGAAACAGACTGAAATTTAAGTTATTCACTGAAAATTCTTCTTTGAAAATCTTGCTAGACAGCTTTGGTCACCATTTACTTTAAGCTTGGATATTCTGCTATAAAAACAAGGAAGAACTGAATACATTTTGACAGAAATTTGTGTCTTTTGAACTATACTGTACCTTTAACAATCCCAGTCACTCGGCTTAAAAGAAAATCAAAGCATTAAAAAGATGATCTGGCAAGTTCACATTTATTAATTTAGCAAACATGTTCATTTCAAGTGAATAATACATTTGAAAAAATGTGGTCTAATGATTATAATGTCTTCAGAAACATAATATTTCTTTTTCCTCTAAATGAAATTTCCCCTTGTAGGCTCTTAGACCACCTCCAAAGGTGTGAAGAAGTTGAAGCCGCACTTTGGGTTGGCCAATCACTCCAGACCCCGCAGAAGGGATTGCAAGTGTTTGAAAGAGCTGAGGCTTAATAAACGGCAAGATTGTCCTTGAGCCAAATAATGCATTTTAAGTCATCTTTGTTTTTAACTAAAAAGTTTTTTTTTTTTACATTTATTTATTTGTACAGTCTGTTTCTGTGTAAATGAGCCTCCCTTGTGTAATGATTTTCATTATTTGCAGTCAGCAATAATAGCTGACTCACATCCACTGAATGTTCAAGAGACAAAATTAGAACGCTGCTTTTCTAAAGTTTATAAAAATGTCACTCCCCCTCTGTAAAGTCACTAACTGTAATAGATGTGATTGTTTTTAGTTTGTCATAGCAATGTTTGCCAAGCAGTTGAAAACAACACTGTACTTTGCAACATACATTTTGCTACAATGCACTTTCAACATTTATTTTCAAATCTAAATGCTTAAATTCTAATGTTTACTTTAGTTTATTTATTAAATCTGATTGTACTGTAAAATGCAATACTACTGTAAATGTACATTGAAAAACACATTCAGGTGATTTTTTTATAATAAATATATGACCAAACTTGAGGTCCACAGTATTTCATTTTTTTTTATTCATCTTCTCAACTGATACATCTACATAATATCAAGAATTTAAGGTGGCCTCACATTACACGTACTTGACAAAAGGATTGTTCATTTAAATCCCCAAATTGTATTTATAATTATGCTATAATTGTGCATAAACATTTCTAAACATTCCCACAAATGGTGTTTCCACGTCTCTGAGCCGGTGAAGGCCTAATACTCAACATTTCAGCTCTTTAACACTCAAGATGAAAGCAAACAGAAAGTTCAAACTTTCTCTTCCTTTCTCTAGAACTTCAGGTTACCAGTATACTAAGACCAGCCCACACCCTGTTAAACCATTATAACAGTAGAACTTATCCTAGATCAGCTGCTTAATCTCAGAACTTTCATTGGTATCAGTTGAAATACATGCAAATAAATGTAGCACATTTTTCAGTCCACAGACATACAGCATTACCTGAAGAGAGTGTGTGTGTGTGTGTGTGTGTGTGTGTGTTCTGCAGGATCAAATCAGTGCAGTATGTCAGAAGGTTACACTGGAATCACATTTAGTTATATTAAAAGCTGTGAGTTCATACACCTAAAGATGAGCACAACATATTTGTCATATTATTAGTTTGAATGCTTTTGGAATGAAAAAGGTGACTTAAATCAGACTCATGTGAAGAACAGGTCCTGTATTAAAAAATAAAAAATAAAAAATAAAAAAAAACCTTGGTCTAAATAAAACACAAAACATTACAAAATTAAATGTCTAAAATGTTAAATACATTTCAAATGCTTCCAGAAAATGACCCGCTAAATGGGGTGGGTTGCTCATGTGCATAGCATCAGACATTCAACATCGCAAATCAGGATTAAACCTGCTTAAAAACCAGATAAACGTGCTGCTCTTGTTCAAATAAAGAAGAAAAAACACTCGCATTAAAAGGCTTAATGCTGTTCCTCTATAGTCTCTGTATCTCAACAGTAGGCGGAGACAAATCACAACTTTTCCAAAAACCTGTTAAACCAAGCAGCCACATTAAAAAAATCCCTCCCACATCCCTCACATAGTGTTACAGCTGAAACCACCAAGTCAGTTTGTGACACATTTATCAAGCTCTGTTAATGTCTCAAGCACGAACCAGATTAAATTGATAGTCTGTACGAGCAGTTTCTCTTCAGAGGATGAATACTTTGCTGTAAATGATGGCCTGGTGGGCATTCTTTAAAGAGAGAATAAGACTTCCTGCTTCAGAGTTACATATACATGTTCTCTATTTACAAGGACTTGCATTTAGTGCAATATTACCTCCCCATCATACCCCCAAATGGGGTAGGTTAGAGCTCTGGCAGCTAACTCATCACAGCACAAAAAAAGACTTTGGCTTTTGAGTCGATCAAAGCAACTTCACACATCCAACATTGGCTGTTACATTTGTACATGAGCTTATAGGCATACTAACAGATTCTACTGTATATAGTAACGAATAAAACTGGTTGCCAATCTCCTCTATCATCGTGTTAAAAAGAGTGGCAGAAAAGAAACGGAGGGGAAAGAGAGCCTCGTCTTGTCTGTTAAACGATAGCTCCAAAAAGACCAAAATAACTTCCAGTACAGATGCAGAAGTTACGTTATGTGATTGAGACGGTGCTTTCATAAGACTTGCTTTGTTATTTCTTTTTTTCACTCCCACAAGTAGAATCAAACAACTTCTATTTAAGATCGATTGTTATGCCTCCTTGCATGTGGTGTGTCATCTGGCAGGATTCAAGTGCTGTTTTAGGAAAAAACTCATTTAAATGCTAGTTTTTCCATGTAGAAACAGACACGTGGACCCCAAAGCAGCTAATATTTTCTTTTAGTCTGAAACGGAATAACATTTAAGCAGCTATAAAATAGTTTTCAATGAACTTATAACTTATTTCCCTTAGGTTTGCGTTGCCTTATCCCTTACGGACATTTTTATGCCAGCATATTCAGCCAAACCATCCCCTTGCCAAATACATTTTGACATACAATATTATAAAACGGTATTAACTAGATCTCTTGATCTGTAAAGCATCTTAAATCCTTATCTCTGTCTTCGGGTTACAAAACTGTAGTCTCAGTTTAAAGGTTGACACATTGTGACTGTATACCTGTATTTTGCACACTTTCAAATGTTCACTCATCTTTAAAATGTTGCTATCGAGTACATCTAATACATTTCATTTAATAAATAAAATCTCATGTTTGTACTTAGTTGTAAGTGATTTCTCTCTCTGTTTGTGGAATGATTCCTCTCCACATCCCAGGCAGTTTGGGGTCTGTCTCGTGGAGAACGTGGCAGAGCAAGAGAAAAAGCTATGGAGGAGAGGAAGTGCAAAATCCCCCCGGCCCTTACACATTCCCGTCAGTGCCGTTTTTCTCGTTGGCAGTGTTAACTGTAGTACCGTCGGGTTGCTTGCCGTCCTTCCGAGGAGGCATCCGTTCGTTTATTCGGTCCAGGCCACGAGCTTCTTCGAAGTTGCGGATTTTCCGTGTAGGGGAAAAGCCTTGGATGGCTAATGGGGAAAAAAAGAAATCAAGGAAAATGTGCATGAGGATTAAGGATAACGTTCAGTGTTTAGTTAAACATTGTTTAATGAGACAATTAACAAACTGTGCTAGCATACAAAACACCTTTGGTCATTTACAGTGATCAAAAAGCCCATTCTTCTGATTAATTATTTAAAAGGTTATAAATCCCATAATTTACTCACCTTCAAGCCATCCTAGGTGTATATTACTTTATTCTTTCAGCCAAACGCCATCAGAGTTATATTAAAAAATATCCTGGCTCTTCCAAGCTTTATTTTGGGAGTGAATGGTACCTTGTTTTTTGAAGGGGGTTAATAAAGGCAGGGGGTTAATAAAGGCATTCTGAAGCAAATGCGTTTTGTATATCCATATTTATAACTTTATAAACCATAATGACTGGCTTCCGGTAATGGTTGTACGCGAGTCGATTTCCAGCCAATGAGTGAACACTGACCCAATGCATGACGTACTGACGAACGCGGAAGCACAGAGGATAGCACAAAACAAAACACCGGTCATGAATTAGACGTTTAAAACTAGTTTTTTTAAAGAGAAATATCGGAGGAGCTTGAGTTTGTTGTCCAGCCCTATTTGTTAGAACAGCGAGAGGCGTCTACTCTCACCTTACGCTACTCATACATCCTACGCTGGAACTCGACTCTTGTGAACATGCAGACGGACGTTACCACAAGCTAGTGATTATAGTTTATAAAGTAATAAAACATTTATGGATATTTGATTTACAAAAAAGCATCGCTTCAAAAGGCCCTGATTAACCCCCTGGAGCCGTATGGATTTCTTTTATGATGGATGGATGTGCCAGGATATCTTTTAATATAACTCAGATTGTGTTCGGCTGAAGGAAGAAAGTCATATGTACCTAGGATGGCTTCAGGGTAAATTATGTAAATTATGGAATAATTTGAATTTTTGGGAGAACTAACCCTTTAACAATCAAAAAAATGCAATTGAGGTGATTTTTAAAAATGGACTAAAGACTAATGGACTTCAGCACCTAACTTTTGAATGGTAGTGTATGTCCAATAAATTATTATAAAAAAAAAACATTTAACATAATTAACAAATCATGAAAGTAAAAGCAATCAATGATCTGAACAATGATCAGAGAGTATAAGATGGCGGCAACAATTGTAACTTGCAATTTTACAGTGTAAACAACACACAACAAACAACTTTATCTGATGCAGTAAATATTAGAATAAACCCTAAACCTTTTATATGTATATATACAAATATTTATTTTGTGCAAAAAAAGGAGAAAAAGTAATTGTGTATTATTTAGAACATGGAATAAAATGAGATTGAGCCAATTCAATTAAACTTTCTGATGGATATCACTCATTATTTAAACCTCTAAAAGAGCTTGAACTGAACACATATTTAACCAAACAACACGCACAAACAGGAAAGCTGATTCTTGCACAACTGCCAGGCTTATTATGTCCTGTGACATTGTTGAAAACACCAGGCAATTGCCAAGGTGAATCATGACCGGTTCCAGTTGACAGAGCAAACACAAGATGCCCATTCATTTGAAAAAAAAAAAAAAAAAAAAAAAAAAAAAAATGGAGATGCAGCTGAACTTAGAAATCAGGTCAGCGACTCGACAGCAAGAGTATCTTACTCTGGCACACATTTCATGCCCGCGTGTGTGTGTGTTTGTTTGCACAATAGCTTAGAGCCTTGATATATTACAGCAGCGGGCTAGAGGCCTCGGGCAAGAGTGTTAAGCGTGAACGGGAACAGACAGTCTTAGGTGTGCAGAGTCGTAACAAGATTAGAATCTGAAAATACTCGGCAGAGGGAGGTCTCGACCTCTCCGCAAATCATATGGGAGCATGAGAACTAGCACGCTCTAGCCAGGACCCGGGACTAACCAGCAAACCCCTCCGGTCAGCAGGCAACATCGAATTATTGATGTGGACCAGAGCCGGCGCTGCATGACTGCATGGACGGTTTCAAGTGTCCGCATCCATCATATATTAAAAAAAAATACTGGCCCAGAGTAATTTCAGGTTCTTTTGTAAAATCTGAATCTCATCTGGGAAAGAAATGCCCTGTTGCTTTGTTAGGCTGCTTTCAATTAAATTCACAAAAATATGGTGGTGCAAGAATACAGATTTTCCATGATTAGTCTGAGACACACACAGACACTGAGGTGAACGACAAGGCATGAAAAGACACATAGGGGAAGACAGTACAACTTATAGGGGAAGGATATGACACACAGTACTGCGAGTGTACCTCGACCCTCCTTTGCTTCTACGGTGGCTGTATTAGCAAGCGCAGCAGGAAGTAGCCCAAAATGAATGGAAAAAGAGGTTATATCATTGTGATTACATTCAACCCCCAAGCATATTAACCCATACACCACAGCAATGCAGTAATATTAGTAGTTAAAGAATCAGACAGTAATGTAAACAGAGAGAGTCAGTGAGAGAAAAAGCAGTTAGTTCTTTACAATCAGATTCTACAGTACTGGGGTAAAACAGGCTTTAAAGATGCAGTATGTAATATTGACAGCTAGTGGTTGAAATAGGCACTGCAGCCCAAATTTAAAATATTGGAGGGAGTCGTTTCCCCCGCTCCCTCCTCCTCAGACGCGACGCTCAGGCGGGTTTCCAGATTGAGGACATGCAACAGGAACGAGCGCAATTGACAAGGGAAAGTGACCAGCCTTATACTGCAAGTTGATGTATACGTTTGCTCTGGTCATGGAGCTTTTTAGATGGATGCCGAGGCTTTTTACGTCGGGTAGAATCTGTGATCTCTGACCCATTTCATTTTCTGGCATCCATGGTTGCCGTGTTTTCCACCGACTGGTAACCCGGGGTGTCGAAATACTATTGGGTAAATTGGCAGTGGGCGGGATCTGTTAAGAAAATTTTAGGGATTATCTTCAAAGTAGAAGTATTTTAACACGTTTTGTCCCAAGTCTCAAGAATCAGTGAATACTACATATATATTTTGAATTGATCTCTGATTTGGAGATTTCCACAGTCAAAAAATGCAGGCAGACACAACTAATCTATGCTGTATCAGCTGACAGGAGAGGATGGTAGTCAGACAATCAAACCATCTCATATCATTTTCAGAGTATATGAAGGACTTATTGGATAGTGATAGCTGGAAATGTCCTACTGTCCTAAGGTCTTGTCTTAAGATCAGGGCAACAGCTTTGTAGTTTCTTTAATATTCCTCTCTGTTCTGCAGGTCTAGTTGGCTTGATGTCTGACACACATAGACAATGAATCCGGCCTCTTAAAGGTCACAGAATTTTCTATATGTACTTCAAATAGTGACATCCACCCACGGCCTCCCTCTGATTTCCCTCCCTCACTCCTTCACTGCTCACTTGTACAACGTTCCCTACGCCATTGGCCTTTAAAAGACCTTTAGTCCTAGACACCTCGCCAACACATTCATCTACTCAGAGTGGACCGGTCAATCCAGAGAGTCATGAGGCAGCTCTCATGACAATCACCCTCTGATTGGCTCTCTGAGTTCTCAGAATCTCTGTAGTGCAGGTGGCTAAATCATAAGGCTTAATGTGAGCCTACAAGGGAAGGGCTTTATACAGCACATAGGCAAATAATCAGTGTAAACATTACATTAGTTCATAGGTGGACAGCAGGATGTAACAGGTGTACATAGTGTCCAGAATAAGCTAGGCAGTTTGTGTAATTGTGATTATACAACATTATATTTTAATTAAAGAAAATGAAGCCTATTTTTAAGAACATTAAGATTTCTTGAACTGAGACATTATTTTCATGACAATAAACCCCGTTTCATCAATTCTTTTTTTTTTTTAAATAAGCACTTTTATTTATCAAGAATGCATAACCAAAAGTGACAGTAAAGACTTAATTGCTACAAGGAAAATCTATTTCAAATACAGTAAATGTTCTTTTGAACATTCTATTCATGATTTTGTGAATGATGATGATGATTTCACAGCAGTTTTCAACTGTTTCTTGAGCTCCAAATCAGCATATTAGAATAATTTCTGAAGGATCACGTGACACTGAAAACTAGAGTAATGATGCTGAAAATTCAGCATTGCCATCACAGGAATAAATCACATTTTAAAATATATTAAAAACAGTTTGTAATAGTAAACTCCAGTTTGTGGTAGTAGTTGTATTTTTCAAATAAATGCAGCCATGAGCATACACAAGCAACAACTTTTGAACAGTAATATAATATAATATAAAGAATATAATATAATATAATAATTAGTGCTGTCAACTCGATTTATCGCATCTAACAAAAGTTTTTGTTTATATATGTGCGTACTGTATTTATATATTATAAAATTTATATATATATATATATATATATATATATATATATACACTACCGTTCAAAAGTTTGGGGTCGGTACGATTTTAAATCCTTTTAAAATAATTCTCTTCTGCTAACCATGGCTGCGCTTATTTGATTAAAAATACAACAAAAATCAGTTATAGTATTAAATATTATTCCAGTGTAAATCAGCTGTTTTCTGTGTGAATATATAGTAAAGTGTAATTTATTCCTGTGATCAAAGCTGAATTTTCAGCATCACCAGTGTCAGTGTCTTCAGTGTCAAATGATCCTTCACAAATCAGTATAATATGAGGATTTGATGCTCAAGAAACATTTATTATTATTATCAATGTTGAAACAGTTGTTGGTCTGTCAGTTGTACAGTTTTTTTTGTTTTTTTTTGGATTCTTTGATGAATAGGAAGTTCAAAAGAACAGCATTTGTTTGAAATAGAATCTTTTGTAACATTATAAATGTCTTTACTGTCCTTGATAAATAAAAGTATTGATTTCTTTCCTCCAAAAAATAAAAATAAAATTCTCACTGACCCCAAACTTTTGAACGGTAGTATATATATATATATATACACTCACCGGCCACTTTATTAGGTACCCCTTGCTAGTAACGGGTTGGACCCCCTTTTGCCTTCAGAACTGCCTCAATTCTTCGTGGCATAGATTCAACAAGGTGCTGGAAGCATTTCTCAGGGACTTTGGCCCATATTGACATGATGGCATCACACAGTTGCCGCAGATTTGTCGGCTGCACATCCATGATGCGAATCTCCCGTTCCACCACATCCCAAAGATGCTCTATTGGGTTGAGATCTGGTGACTGTGGAGGCCATTTTAGTACAGTGAACTCATTGTCATGTTCAAGAAACCAATTTGAAATGATTAGAGCTTTGTGACATGGTGGAAGTAGCCATCAGAGGATGGGTACATGGTGGCCATAAAGGGATGGACATGGTCAGAAACAATGCTCAGGTAGGCCGTGGCATTTAAACGATGCCCAATTGGCACTAAGGGGCCTAAAGTGTGCCAGGAAAACATCCCCCACACCATTACACCACCACCACCAGCCTGCACAGTGGTAACAAGGCATGATGGTTCCATGTTCTCATTCTGTTTACGCCAAATTCTGACTCTAACATCTGAATGTCTCAACAGAAATCGAGACTCATCAGACCAGGCAACATTTTTCCAGTCTTCAACTGTTCAATTTTGGTGAGCTCTTGCAAATTGTAGCCTCTTTTTCCTATTTGTAGTGGAGATGAGTGGTACCCGGTGGAGTCTTCTGCTGTTGTAGCCCATCCGCCTCAAGGTTGTGCGTGTTGTGGCTTCACAAATGCTTTGCTGCATACCTCGGTTGTAACGAGTGGTTATTTCAGTCACTGTTGCCCTTCTATCAGCTCGAACCAGTCTGGCCATTCTCCTCTGACCTCTGGCATCAACAAGGCATTTCCACCCACAGAACTGCCGCTCACTGGATGTTTTTTCTTTTTCGGACCATTCTCTGTAAACCCTAGAGATGGTTGTGCGTGAAAATCCCAGTAGATTAGCAGTTTCTGAAATACTCAGACCAGCCCTTCTGGCACCAACAATCATGCCACGTTCAAAGTCACTCAAATCAACTTTCTTCCCCATACTGATGCTCGGTTTGAACTGCAGGAGATTGTCTTGACCATGTCTACATGCCTAAATGCACTGAGTTGCCGCCATGTGATTGGCTGCTTAGAAATTAAGTGTTAACGAGCAGTTGGACAGGTGTACCTAATAAAGTGGCCGGTGAGTGTATATATATATATATATATATATATATATACACACACACACACACATATATATATATATATATATATATATTAGGGCTGTCAAATAATTAATCGTGATTAATCACATCCAAAATAAAAGTTTTTTTTACATAATATATGTGGGTGCACTGTGTATAATTATTTTATATATATAAATACACACACATGCTTGTATACATTTAAGAAATATTTTCATGTATATACTGTATATAGATTTATATTATATATAAATATTTTATATATAAATAATATTTTTTTCTTAAATATACATGCATGTGTGTGTATTTATATATATACAAAATAATTATACACAGTGCACCCACATATATTATGTAAAAAAACCTTTTATTTTGGATGTGATTAATCGTGATTAATCATTTGACAGCCCTAATATATATATATATATATATTCCATGATCTTCCTGTATTCTTTTTAAAGTTTAAAAGCTTTACACTTTCATCAAATAAAGCAAATAAACAATAATGACAGAATATTAATTTTAGGGTGAACTTGTGAAAATAATGTCCCAAAATGAAAAAAGGCAAATTCAATGGTCCTAAAATAGTTAAATTTTCTTTATACAAAACATCTCTTTTTGAACTGGACGGTTTTCACGAGATTTGCCGTTTTAAAAGATCAGCAATAAGGATCTGAGCAGCTGGGGGTGTGGGCAGTGATTTTGCAGCTATTACCGGAAGGTTTCTAAGAAGTGAATTAAGCAGCCGGGTGCAGCCCAGAAAAGCTCATGGAGATGGAGAGCACAGCCCTCATCAGGATCTACCACTATGAGTTCTGATGCATTTCAGCATGAGGGAGAGAGATAGATCAGCATCTTTAGTATCTGGCATGCCAAAGCTCATTCTAGCTGCCGTGTGCTGGTACTTTAGTATGGGGGCCAGTGCAGAGTCACACGTGGTGATGATGATGATCCAATTATGACTTCCGGGTTGGATGCGATACGCCCTCAAACGCACTTCTCTAATCTACCATTACAAAACCACAAACATGCTCACTTACCACTCTGTAAGGTCTGCTTGCCTCCAGACAACACTCCGACAGGTAGCGTTCCGGTTGGGGTGAGCCCTTTGAGGGTCAGTACACTCTCGCTCTCTTCCCTGAGGCCCAACACACACACACACACACACAAACACATCGTATTAGAGTTGTGTTCAAAGAACTAAACGGCACATAATCAATTAGGACGGGGTGGGGGGAGAAAGAGGAAATATGGCAATTTGAAACTTTGCTGTAGTGCCAACCTAATCTGAATATTGCTCAGAAAACCAGAGACAAAAGACTTCAAGATATTCTCTATTCCTCCATTATCTATGGCATTGTTCATCTGGAAAAATGTCTAATATAATTAGACCGTTATTCAGCATGATGACTCACTGACGCCAGCTCATTAATCCTAATGGAGGAAAGATTGTGTGTGGCGTTAAAACAAAACTTCATTGTATGAGGTAGTTTTTCCAGCTCTTTATACAAACATTTTTTTTAAAAAAACTGTAATTATCTCCAAAGCAGCACAGTGAATATATATATATATATATATATATATATATATATATATATATATATATATATATATATATATATATATATATATATATATATATGTGTGTGTGTGTGTGTGTGTGTGTGTGTGTGTAAATAATTGCATTCAGACTGACCTGAGCACAGAAAAGACTCTGGCCATTTTCCCAATGGCACGGATCTTATTTCTAATCACCTCCTTACGGACAGCTGGAGTTCCACCTGTGGAAACACAAAACCAGCATCAAAACTGTCTCCCCATTGGACCTTTGACCCACAAACCAGTTAAGAAAGGGGGGGGGGGGGGGGGGGACTAAAAATGTGGAGATGCTGAGAATCAGACTGACTTCCTGAGCAATATTTGCATTTCTGAATATAATTGTGATTGCACTTTGAACTGCATTTGAAACAGTTACTCTTTGTTTTTGTTTTATAATTCAACTTTTTTTATTGTTCAACAGTCAAAACTTCAGAGTACATCACCACATTATACAGTAATCACCTTTGCAATTACACACTCAGCCACTAGTCCCCATCAGTGGAATACAACCAAAACAAAAGCACATGAAAATTAAACAATTATTAAGCAGTCCTATTTACACCATTTTTATATGCTGCCAAAAATGATCCCATGTTTTTTTCATTTCTCCCTCATTATGCAGTCTCCCCAACATGCTCTCATATGAAGCAATTTCAATCATCCCATCAACCCAGTCTTTTAGGTCTGGGGTTTTGGGACATTTCCAATTTCGCAAAATCATCCTGGCAGCTGTAATACAGCCACTCTTAATAAGGGTACATTTATTTTTTGCTATGGTGGGTATCACTGATTTATCTCCAAGAAGGCATAATCGTGGTTCCACAGGTAAATTAGACACCATCCACTCTTCAAGTACTGCCAGAATTTTACACCAGAATGGGTGAACTAAAGAACATTCCCAAATCATATGTTAATAAGTACCCTCTTCTTCATTACATTTCCAGCACAGATTATTTCCAGCTATCCCCATCCTGTAAAGCCTAGATGGTGTATAATAATATCTATGTATTATTTTGTATTGAATGAATTTCCCCCTAGCTTCCCGTATACAGTTACTCTTTCTTAACTTGATAAAGCTAAATGAATAATAATAAAAATTAAGCAATGAATAATAATTATTTTTTAGTGATAATTAATGAAGTTTAAAAAAAACTTTATTAGAATTTTACTATATACTGATGAGCCAAAACTGTACGACCAGTCACAGACTCTTTCAGCAGGACATTGCACCCTGCCACAGTGCAAATATTGTTCAGAAATGGTTTGAGGGACATGATGAAGGGTTCAAGGTGTTGCCCTGGCCTCCAAATTCCCCAGATCTCAATCCAATTGAGCATCTATAGGATGTGCTGGACCAACAAGTTTGATCCACAGTGTCTCAACCTCGTAACCTACAAGACTTGAAGGATCTGCTGCTAAAGTCTTGGTGCCAGATACCACAGGACACCTTCATGGGTAAGCGCAGGTTTGGCAGCACGTGGAGGACCAACAGCATTTTAGGTAGATGGTCATAATGTTCTGGCTCATTGGTGTACAAGTAGTATATTTCTTTTGCAATTTCTTCAGTTTGATGCCAAAATAAAGCTTGGTTTTAACCAAAATGCCAAAGAATGCTGTGCAAATATATATATATATATATATATATATATTGTGCCAGACATATGTTACTTGTCTAATAAATGTATCATAATTATTATATTTATTATTAATAATATTTTAAAATGTATTATTATCCCCATTATTCATTATTATTTAGTTGCTATTATTTTAGATAATATTTGGCAGAAAACTGAAGGAAGGCCTTACTGCTTCATTGTGTAGGCGGGGAAATGCTGTCATCAAAGGGTATGGAATTGTTTGGAATTCTTTTTTAATTGTTTGAAATTACTCAAATGAAAAAATAAAGTGAGCCAGGAGTGCTTCAAGGTGCACATTGTAAGCCAACCGCATCATTTGCCTTGTGTGGGCTTGAGAGTATTTGCAGAAGAGCGTCACGCCTTCGCTCTAATAATTTAAGCAGATCAGTTTCTGGTTTCATAATTACACAAGGCAAATCCACAATCCTACAGTCTATATATTATATTCTAAAATATATTCAAATACAAAAAAGTTACTTTAAATAATTATATATTGCATTTCCCAATATTACTCTTTTTACATAAGAGCATACATCATGTGAATTCTACTCTTCAGAACAATCTGTCTAAGAAGAAAGTATCATGGGATGACATCAGCAGACACCAGACCTCCAGGGAGAGCATCTCAGACAGCCAGAATGACAGTTGGACACTTCTGAGGACCTGCTGTCTGTGCTGATGATGACCAGACAGACAGACGCTCTCTCTCTCTCTCTCACTCACACACACACACACAGAGAGAGAGCTGGAAACACATTCAAGCTGTTCTTCATTAAATTATGTCACTGAACGTGAAGCAAGAGGAAATCAGCACATAAGGCAGTTGTCAGCCTACCAAACTTTAATTCAATCTCAGTTGTATACTATGTGTATAAATAAACACTCTTACCTTCACATAAGTCATCTCCCTCTGACATGAGTTCATCATCAGAGCAGATATTTAGGACATTCACCAACATCTCAGTCACTGTAAATAGAGAACCTCCTCATTAGATCGGCAATGTAAGTTGACATTTTACATAATATCTGTGTCCATGCAGTTCTTTATCCAGTGGTCCATTGACCCTAGAGCTTCTCTTTAAAATGTTCATGGTGCTTACAGCCATGTACACTTTGTTTTACCACCAAAAAACGTTAAGACTTCATGAAAGGTGTTCTTGAATAGTGTTCTACATCTGCACAATTAATATGATGTTAAATTGCCCTATTATGCTTTTCAGGTATTGCCATTCATGTATTGTGTAATATAGCTGTATGTGAAGTCCACAAAGTTTCTAAGATCAAATTGCACAGCAAATAGAGTTGTCTTCCCAAAAGAAGAACTGATTGGGAATTTCCTGAAACGAATCGCCAGTAATTCCAGCCTTACTTCCTGCTCGAACCTATATTGGTTAGTAACAAATTTCCATAATGACAGCCTATGTTCTTCATTGGCTGCCCTTGAACAGCATCTAGTTTTGACCTACCCTTAAACAACAAACAAGTGCTGAGGAAGCCTCGAGATCTGAAATTCTGATATAGAAATGGCCGTTTCGTTTTCAACACGTGCAGTAACTAGACCAATCAAAGCAGACTGGGCCATCTGACCAATCAGAGCTCACAGAAAGGAGATGTTTAGATCTTTCATCAACCCATTTCAGACAATGAGAGAAAAGAGGTATGGCTACAATGTATATTATGAGAAAAAATAAAGTGTTTTTTGATCTTGGATGTATGCAAGTCTATTGCAGGAGACCTCCAAAACAAAATTAGGAACCTTTAAAACTGCATAATATGAGCACTTTAATAATGTTTAAAATTGGAGTTTTTCTGTATTCTTCCCACAGAGAGGACACAGCCACCAGACGCATCGTTTACAAAGGCATAGTCGCCTCTTCTTTACATGGCCTGCAAAATACTACCAACCATCTCACTTGCTGAAAAATCACAACTCCCACTTCAGGTCTCAGTTTGGACACTTACCTTTCTCGCCCACAAAGGGCAGCGACCACGTAAACACATCCATAAAGTTGGGTAACCAGTACGGGTGAGGAGAGCAGTTGAACTGTCTAATGTTCATAACGTTGTTTTCATATTTCAATACGGCCGCTGAGGAATAAAAACACAGGGAGATGTCATGTATATCCATGAAAGCATTCAACCAATAAATAAACAAAAAAGAAAAACAACCTGATAGGCTGCCATGGAGTTTACGAACAGTCATCTGATACTTGGTTTAAAAAAACTTGAGAGAACCTGCACTAAACAAGAATGCGTACTATGGCATAAACTAACATACCTTTGTTGTTATAGACATCTAGGTAATTTGGTGCTGAGAAAATGGTAATTAATGAAGGGAAGCCTGTTGTCTGACTTTTTCTATACATCCTGTACCTGAAACAGAAACACACACAAATGTGTGTCAAAAAGGCATCTGGCGTGGACCAATAAAAGAAGTACTCTTTTTTTCATTGTCAAATAATGTGTTTTTGTCAAAGTCAGTGAGTAACTATCCAATGATCCACAGTTTCAAATTGATTTTTTTTTTTAATTGGCAAACACAGAGGGACTACACTGAAATCACAAGATTAACCTAGCAAAACATCAAATTAGCAAAGAAAGCACAAGCTATTTTAGTCTTACTATCATAAAACAGCAGAATCAATACTTACCCGGCATCTTGTGCTTCATGAGCTCTAATTACTGACAACAGGTTGTTGTTTGTCAAAAAGTCACAGACTGCTGCATAACTGTAAAACAAGAGAAAGTCCTGAGGGTGTCATAGCGATAAGACAGACCGCGAGCAAGGTTTTTTTTTAACCTTTTTCAACATATCACCTCTGAAGCACTTGCTCATACTGAACAAGCCAATGAACTAGAGCTGGGAGATATAGACCAAAAATCGTATCTCTGTATTTTTAGGCTGAATGGTGATATAAATATATCAGTAACAATACAATCAATATATCAGTAACAGCACACGTATAAAGTTATTTTGAAGTATGTTTAATGTTTATAGGACAATTTGGGTCATGCACTTTCCTCGCAGCAGCTCTGTGTCCTCCGCTTTTCTCAGATGCGTTCGCAACATCAAAATAATGTATATATATATATAGATATAAATGGTATTGCCACAAGCTATTTTGTTGACAAAACTGGATATACCGCCCAGACCTGATTCTCTTTAGGTCCACTCGATCTCAGTAAAGTGAACTCTCAAGCTATAAGACAACCACCTGCACTTTGTTAGCATTTAGATGGCGTGGTATAAACAAATGCCAGCTGGACAAGCAAACAGTGAATAAACACACTTATATATACACACCCAGAACGAAACCAGCTGGGTGACACCAGTCAGGTTAGTTCAGCGTAAATCAGACAGGATTTATTGCACCAGTTCACAGATGCCCGAATGACTCAGTTGCACATTTATGAGTAAGTATAAAGAATCTGGTCAAAGAAAAAAGTAAAAGAAAAATGAGTGCTTGAGTTATTTTATAGTCGGGTAAAAATAATTTAATTAATTTAAAAAAAATTGGTTACTCATCCAAACGTTCAATATGTCAAAATAAGCTAAGTTTGACAACCTATGGTTTTACCTTGGTGTAAATTACAACATATGTATTAATGTAATGTAAAATATCAAGATTTAATGACTTTGGCACTTTTATGTTCTAGGGGTTGATTTGTATTACAAAATGAAACTCTTTTTATTTTTGTTATATGAAGATTACAATAAAACTGACTTGGAAACTTTTTTATTACGGCTTCATATGCTACTTTTCAATTGCCTTTGACTTAAAACTATACAAATAGATCATAAAACAAGAATTATGTTTAAAACTACTATAATCGAACAAAGAATAAAATAAACATGAACTATTTCAATATATTAATTGTGAAAATGTAAAAAATACTAATTATAATTCATATAATATATTAAATTGAATTATACTTTATAACAAATAATTTATAAAAAAGAAAAAAAAAGAAAAATCAAGGTAAATATCACTTGTGAGCAGAATATTTTTATTGCGAGTCATGTTCAATAAAGCTGTAAATTATATTTATATAAATCCGGGAGAACGGACCCAATGAACAGCTTTGCTCCAGTACCTGAAAAAATAGGAGCAGCCTCTGACTGAGTTGTGGTTAAAGTGCTCTGCCGTCTTCTCACTGCCGTAGTCCTCTCCTGGGTCGGCCCAGATCAAATCACACATAGGACCAAATGCCGGGGGCTCCTTAAACCTGTCTAACTGCATAACACAGCGCAAAGACAAAGGAGGAGGCATGAACACATCTTGATTTTCAATACAAAGGCTGTAAGGAAAAGGACATAAACAGATGCTTACTTTCCTAATGTCATCTAAGCAGTTGATTTCTGGTGAGAGGCCACCGTGAACGCAGAGAAACTGCTGGTTTAGAAGAGCTGCAAGAGGCAAGCAGTCAAAGGCATCCATACATGCGTCATAAACCCTCTCGGAATACTTAATTTTACCTGTAAGGGGACAAAGACAGGAAAGTACGAATGTATTAAAGTTTGGTGCACTGAAGTCAAGAAATCACTCATTCAATAACATTTTTATCAAAGGCTGACCTTGGCATTTGAACTATTATACAGAAAACCATAAGTGTAATTTATGATGGGTGGGACATGTCTTTTTGCCATAGCCGTTTCTGTGCCCAGGACTTTATTAAATAACTTTCGACAAGGATATATTGAAAACTGTCTAATAAGGAGTGTGAATATTTGAGTTGACAGTGCAAAAATTCTCTAGTTTTTGATTCAGCTCAAAAGAAAAATGATTCAACTCGATCAGCAACACTTTACAATAAGGTCTTATTTGTTAAGATTAGTATGTGTATTAACTAACATGAACTAAAAATGAGCAATACATTTTAAAAAAAAACACACAATAAAAATCCAGTTCATTGTTCATCTAGTTCACAGTGCATTAACTAATGTTAACAAATACAACGTTTGATTTTAATAATGTATTAGTAAGTGTTGAAATTAATTAACTAAGATTAATAAATGCTGTAGAAATATTGTTCATTCTTAGTTCATGCTAACTAAAGTAAACAAATGAAACCTTACTGTAAAGTGTTACTTGATGTTCATACACAGCTTAATTTAAATAAATGTAGCCTACATGTATACAATTATTCAAAAACTTCCCTAAATATATCTTAGGCAGAAAAATAATAATAATACAAGCCATGTTTATTGCACCAAAAACACATTGGCTACTTGAGGTTAATATGATTTTTTTTTTTTTTTATGTTTTTGAATACTTGAAAACACTATTACATTTGAACCATGTGTTTTTATGTAAATGTAAACTTAAATTAAAATGTAATTTATTCCTGTGACGGCTCAATCATTTTATTATTTATTTTTAGCAATGTTAAAAACAGTTGTGCCGTTTAATATTTTTATGGAAACCACGAACATGTTTTCCACTTTTTTTTCATGATGATGAATAGAAGGTTCAAAAGAACAGCATTTATTTGAAATAGATTGTAAGTGTCTTTACTGTCACTTTTGATCAATTTAATGCATCCTTGCTGAATAAAAGTATGAATCATACTGACCCCAAACACCATGAGATGGCAGGGGTAATTTAAAACGTATTCCAGATTTCCAGTATATTACTCAAAAAATATATGAATGAATTTATCAATTTAAATACTAGTCGATTTGATCCCTTAAATGGG
Source organism: Rhinichthys klamathensis goyatoka (assembly GCF_029890125.1). Lineage (NCBI taxonomy): Eukaryota > Metazoa > Chordata > Actinopteri > Cypriniformes > Leuciscidae > Rhinichthys > Rhinichthys klamathensis. The sequence goes on along the minus strand of NW_026606672.1, from coordinate 1,361,940 downwards.
CAGAAAGAATGACTGTGCTCCCTCAAATCAAAAAGTGTAATGAGAACTTAACTATGTCGAAAACTAGCAACTTCCTGCGCTGCTGAAATTGACATTTCTCAATGTTATTATTAACAATTCAGTTTTGACACTGGCCTTACAGATCTGATCTTTAAATCAATACATACACTAAACAGTAAAACAGTAAAAGTCATCATCATCAAGGTTCGATTTTTTGTGCATAATAATATTTCCTGATGACAACCAGCACATCTTTACGCAGTCATAAAGTAATAACTACACCTAAAGCGACAAAACCCGCCACCAAGCAGACACAAAAGCAGCAGGGACTATTCGATTAAATTCAAATGAGCCTAATTAGTGCAATGCGAATACTTAATTCAGCTCCTGATTAAGCTTATTAATACTTCAGTATCAGGACTGAAGTAGTCTCATTAGTCTTGTCTTGGTTTCCACTAAATACAGCTGGGTTATTCACCGAACCGAATTACACATTCGCTCTGCGAAAGAGATCTCGTTGAGAGCACTTGGGCTTCCACTAAACATTCTGAAACCGCCTCCATCTTTGTTATGCAGAGCACAATAGCCTCAACACTATTGTATGAGCTTAATAGCAAACAGTGTTCATTTCAAGCACAATAGACTACCACTGACCCATAGAAAACCAAAACCAGGGATTTAATCAGATGTTCAAAGGAAACTTCATTTGAATTCCATTTGGATTCAAGAAGCAAAAATGTAATACAGTATAATATACTACAGTTGCTAGCGCTAGTACACTATCAAAGATTATATTATACATGGCCGGCATTCACTTGTGAAAAAAAGTAATAAATGTGCTTATTGTAGAGTACTTCTATTAAAAGTATATTTAAAAAATGTAATATTAATTAAATAAAAGGCCACGTATGCATACTTTGTAATGTCACATTAAAAGTTATACTTTAAAGTATATTCTAAATGATTATGCTTTAAGTCATGCTTTAAAGTATACTTATTTTGATCACACGCAAAGTACTTTCAACTGTAGTGTGCTATTCAATAATATATTTGAAAATGTAATAAAATGGCAACTTCATCATTTGTAATTTAAATACATGACATACAAGGGTCTTTAGAACTGACGTTAAAGTATATTTTAGTTTACCAAAAACTTGCATTGAACCTCTATTCGTGTAGTGAACGTCTTTCAAGCACACTCAATTTGTAGCCATTCCTGTGAAACAGTCTGTAATTTGCCAATTACAAACCTACAGTATAAACAAAACAAAAAAGTGAATACTAGCTCATGCTAGCCCTTTAGCTTATATATTACAAGTGACAGGTGTTTCAAAATTAAATAAAACAATTTAGCTGCTTCTATGGCATAAAGGGAAGAAGAGCATGAACACTTCAGCTGTCAACAGCAGATATTAAGTCCAGGTTGGTCATGTGATCCAACACTGGCTTTAGGAGACCTGTAATAACCTCCTGGCTCAGTAGATGCAAACCCAGGCCAACCGCGTCAGACGGAGAGAGAAGGAATCCCTGTGTAGAAATATACTTTCGGATAATAAATATGTCTCTGTATTTGTAAGCAACTGGAGCGTGAATACGCCCAACCCTAAAAAGAAGCTAAACAGTTCCTTGCGTCTCTATTTGAGATCTTGGCTGGTCATGCTGCATTGAATTAAGGTTTTAAATAAATTATTGTAAACGAATGCTAATGAGAGGCTTCACAATGAAAAGACATTACTCTCTCATAAATCAGGAGTGTACAACGGCTCATCAGATTTGTCTCTTTGTGAGCCAGGTGAGCTCTAGCCACTTCACTATCTAGCATACTAATAACTCACACCTGGACACTTTCTGGCACCAGACATTGAGCTCTACAAACCTTACTCTAATACTAGCTTATTTTCTCAGAGGGACAAAGTGCTGTTTGCAGAAACCAGAGCACGTAAAGCCTGTTAAACAAAGACGGCACTTCTTTATGAACCGCCACACAGCAGTGAGGATATTCATTCAGTCTTAAAAAGGTTGCTATAGATCTTAGTCAGAGTAGGGACCAATTTCAGACAGTGAAGGACACAAGTCTGTTTTGTCTTAAGGCTCGTTCACACAAACTGATTTTTTTGCACGAGACGCTGCAAGAGACAAGACACGAGCGCAACGTTCATACACGTCCGTCTAGCGCATGTTTACATAGAAAAGCAATGGAAAAGTAGCACATTGAAATGGAAAAATGCGTTCTGTATGAACGGCCCCTGAAGGTCCTATAAAGAGTCTGATTTTCACAACCCTTTGTCATCCACTGGAAATATGTGGACAAGCATATACACTAGTGCCCAAAAGTGATGTCTGGCCTTGAAAAAATTGGCAAATTCACCCTTCATTGAAATATTATTAACAATTTATTTATTAATGCTTTTGTAATCATAGGAGTCAATTGTCTCACGTACGGCGTAGACAAGGTGTAACTAATTTAATGTATGCGCTGGGTGTTTCTGAGTAAAGTGATAAAGTAAATAAAAAGTCATTTTTATTTAGTGATGACAAATCACAATAAAAATGATTATAGTGATATTGATATATAAATCATAAAACATCTACAAAAATCACAGCAAACCTGGAGCTAAAAAACAAAACAAAAAAAACAATTGCAAATTTTTTCATCAAATGTCAAGACATGCTAAATTTGATCCAAAACAGTCAGCAATGGTGTCAGCAGGCAGTGACCATATTGTGTGACTCTGGCATGCTGGGAGATTGAAACAGTAAATATGTTCCAGCCAAACATGATGCAATAATGCCTTGTGTAGTTTTAACCTAAATTAAGTGAAAAATAAGTTGTTCAATTCATTTGAATTGCTATTTTGCTAAAGTGCTTCTCTGAAGAAACAAGATAAATGAGACCCTGCTGGCCCTCCAACTCCAACAAAACCACACTGATGTGATGTTAGACATAGGCAAAGCAGTACAAGGAAGTTATAGTCTCCACTAGCCGTCGGCCCCATATATATATATATATATTTATATAAATGAAATTATATCAAGTAAATTTAACCGACCCGGCCCCGGATAAGCGGAAGAAGATGGATGGATCAAGTAAATACCCTTTTTAAAATGCTACAGTATGGGGTCCCCTCTAATAAGTTCCATCAAATTTGAAAACTCACAGGGATAGTTTACCCAAAAATTTTTGATTCTGTCAACATTTACTCACCCTCAAGTTGTTCCAAACCTGTGTGAGTTTCTTTCATCTGTAAGATATTTTGTAGAATGCTGGTAACAAACAGTTGATGGTAGCCATTGACTGCCATTGTATTTTTTTCCATACTTTAGGGTGAGTGAATGATGACAGAATTTTCATTTTTGGGTGAACTATCCCTGTAACTGCAGGAGTAATGCTATACTATTTGCAAGGAAAATTAAAGTGCCAACTGGTGACAGCTGGCTGAAAATGCAGCTTTCAGACATCAAAGTGGGAACATCAGTGAAAGTGAGGAAAAGGCTTGCGGACGGTTCGAGCCAACACATCACTTAGCTCTCAGCACCCCTAGACGGCACATTCCCACAGCACTCACATTCCTGTTTGAAGGTGAAGTATTCTGTGAGGTGCCGACACTCGTGGTTGCCTCTGAGGAGAAAGAGGGTGTTGGTGTGGTTGATCTTCAATGTCCACAGGAACAGCACACACTAAAGACAGATAGAAAGAGAGATAGAGACATTTATAATCCCGAAGATACTTGACTATAAATGTCAGATGGAATAGTTATGCGAGGAAAATGAAGGTGAAGACCGGATGTCTTTTACATTAATAAACTGGGGAAAACATTCCTTTATTAATGCCTACAATACAATGTGAGGCCTCTTCATTCAAATAAGGGTGCAAAGGAATGTCTTTAATCATTATCATTGCATTTAAGGCAATCTGATAGTGTTTTCAATGCCCAATGGCAAGATTATGGCACAATCAGTGTCCTTTCACTGTGCTCAACAGATGGCCAAACGGGTGCATGAGGGACTGCAAAGGTGGGAGTGAGTGGTCACATGGTAATTATTCCCAATGATACTTTATTCTAAACAACAGGTTTGTTTGGTTCATTTTACACATCTAAAATTCACACTAAAGTATAGACTGTTTGGCAGCCGACAACACAAAACCTTGGCAATACAGTGCGTTCGAGTGAGATGCCTGATCTTCTGTACAGTACAGAGTACATGCACACAATCTTTATAGCCTAATTAAAATGATTCAAATGTATTTATCATCTACAGCCCCTCCCCATTTCATTTGCATGCAAAATCCCAGACACCACTCAACGTGGGGAGAACAGGACACCAAGGTAACCAAGGACGACAGGTGTGCATTTAAATGACATGTGAAATAATAGACACGGAGGAGGGTGCGAGAGGGGGGTGCGAGAGCCGGGACCGGAGCCTACGCAAGAGGAATAATGAGCTGAAAATTGCAGGTAATAGTGGCCATGTGATGGAGGACCTGAACGAAGGCTATTATTGCTGAGTGGCAGACGACACAGAGGGGAACCTGTTTTTTCCCTAAAGTTGACATGCTGCTTAAGGCTATCGCCTGGTTTAATAACTGGGATGGATCAGGATAGTCAACTAGATGGTCGATAAGTTTACTTAATTGTTGAAATTTTATATCTAAGTGTATATTCACCAAAAAAATGTAAGTCTTCAGACTTCAAGACTGTCAAACTCTCTGCTGTGAGAGACATGGGGTCAATAATAATAGTTTCACTGCATTAAAAAGGTCAATATTATAGATTTATTTAAATATTCATTTCAATATGCACAATAATAATAATAATACATTGATATATCAATATGAATATTGATATTAACATTACTATATTAACATTAACATATTAGAATTATCATATCAAAGCGAATATTGACAATTATATGAATAACTATTTAATAACTATTTATCATCAAATTGAAACTTACATATTTTGGCCGTATTATGATATAACTGCTTGGAATGATGGAATGGAAATGGAAGGATGACAAAAATGGTTGTACAGTATGTTGTTAAGAACAATATAAAGAGGAGTTTACTAAAGAATGCCATCAATGGCCGAGACAACTAGAGAAAGCATATCTAGAGGTTTCGAAAACTCACCGACACGTCAAATATGGAAATATGGAGATTTTTTACATCCCTTTTTAATAAGTGGGTTTTTTCTCTCTCTCAGACAAGACAAAAGGGCAGAGAGCTTTGTGCCAGACAAGTGGAGACTGAACAGTGTGATGGTGGGGCTGCTCACACCAAGACCTTCCACGTGTGTGTGTGTGTGTGTGTGGTGGCTGGTCATGGTGGTGGGACGCATTAATAATAGACGGATCTCGGATCAAAGGAAATAGCCCACCATAATGGAAGAGAAAGATGATGACAGGCTAAATGAAAAGGATTGCTCATACTTTTATGAGCAATTCTGAGCCCATTTTAGCACAGATATATAACCAGAGAGAACACATCCCGAGCATCCAGATAAATGTAAAGGCTTTATATCTTTAGCACAACAAATAAAGACACATCAGAAATTATGTTCAAAAGTTGGGATCAGTAAAACATTTTTTTTTGGAATAAAGTAACTTATTTAAAAAGGAAGAATTAAATTGATCTAAAGTGACAGTAAAGACATTTATAAAAAGATTTTCATTTTAAATAAATGCTATTCGTTTCAACTTTATATTCATCAAAGAATCATGTACAAAAAAAATATCAGGGTTTCAACAAAAACATTAAGCAGCAAAATATGACATATTTCTTATTTGAAATGTTTTCGTTCTTCGTCAAATCAACATTAGAATGATTTCTGATGGATCATGTGAATAGCATAATGGCTGCTGAAAAATCAGCTTTGCCATCACAGGAATTACAAAAAAGAAAAACAGTTATTTTAAATTGCAATATTTTTTCACAATATCATGCTTTTACTGTATTTTGTATTACTGTATACTGCTTTGGTATAAGCATTTTATTTATTTATTTGAGCATAAGAGACTTCAAAAAATCTTTTCTGAGCCCAAACTTTAAACAGGAGTACACACACACACACACACAATTGTATTGAGCAGAGCTCAATTTTATTCAAATGAATAAACTCATTATTGAACTCATTTTAATAAAGTTCGACTCTGCTCTTCTCTAGCGGTACCTATCGCTCATGTCACCTGAAATCACCAAATTTCACTGAAAATTAACAACTGCATGCAAGTCACTGTGTGTGAGCGACCCTTAGGAATGTCAAGTTAATGAACTCTTCACAGGATCAAAGTGTGAGGCGTCAGTAACATCAGTGATTCGGCGGAGAATCGCGACAAGCAGAGCGGTCCACGCTTTAATGCTCTATGACTCATGTCTTATGAAAGGGTACAGTGTCTGACAGGTTATCAAATAGCTCCACTCAGACAGTGACACGTCCAAATGAGACAGACAGAAAGAGAGGCCATTTAACCACACAGCTTAACAAGGTCTCTGATACTTTTGTTCTGTATTCTAAATCATTCACAGCTCCTGCACTCACCAAACCTAATCAAAGTAGAGGCTTGAGGAAACTGGAAGATTCAAAGTGGACCGTTTTACATTACGCAATGCAACTTTGGTTAGCTAACTAGTATATCAGGGCTTCAGACTTTTTTTTCCTGCCGGTGCGACTAAATTTTGTTAGAGGTCGGACTGGTTGCCCAACTGATAAGAGCTGCCATTTCTGTTGAATATGTGAAACATCAAACTAAACGAAAGAGCGCTACTTGTTTGAGCTGCGCAGCACGGACCGTTTATCAGCTCGGAACAATAATAGACAGAGCAACGCGAGCTCAGAACAGGTTTACTGGCGGGCCGATCTCGAGCAAGCGGCACCGTTACTACAGCGTTTGAATTTGCCACAGAATTAATAACATCGCTGCGAAATCTAGTGAGAAGAATTCAAATTCAGCACACAATTCTCTGTTATAAACCATATATAGCTATCAGATCAAACAGCTCCGACACCAGGAGACATTGTGCCATGAACAAACAAGTTATAGAAGGCTTTTCAGGCCACAAATCACCAACATTCACCATGGATTAAAAGTAGTAATGCAAACTGTAGCCATGGTATTGTGGCAGAAACAGTTAAATATGTTTTAACATTATTCATTTCAGGCTTCTTGCAAACTTTTACGAGAGAAATTCAAGAACTTTTTAAAGTGCTTCACACTTTTTTCCAGCACTTTAAAGCTCTAAATATGATCCAATTTAAATGTTATTGTTAATGTGATGAACAAAAACATGATTTTTTTTTTTTCATCCTTCAAAGACTGTCTCCATTTGTAAAAAATAAAAGTTGTAGGAAAACACTTTGTGGCAAACAAACTTTTATTTAAAAATAGAAAAAGACATGAAATTCCCACTATAACCAGTAGTGGTATAAGCAGAGGAGCACTTGTTGGCTTTTTGGCCATTTTTACTCACTAATATATATATATATATATTCACAAGTTTTGCTTTTGCATTTATATTTAGACATTAAATCACGATTATAAAATATCAAATCATCAATAATCAATTAAAAATATTTGCACTGAAATTCTCATGAAAAAAAAACATTCAAATTGCAACTGAATTCTACAGAAAGCAAGTAGAAAGTGCTCCTTTTATAATCACTGAAGCTGTCAGTCAGATCAGTATGATACAATAGAAGAACAATGGTACATTTAATAAGAGAAGAATATTTACAAATTTCCCTATAAAATGTGGTTTTTGCACGTTACTGTTGTTAATAAAAGTAAATTTTACTTCTCAATTTTCTGCATCTCAACTCAAGCTCAGTCCTTTATGGTCAATTGTGCATTTCCAAGAAATAAACGGAATGTTATTTGAAACTGCACTTATTAATGCAAAACAATGGTAATTTTATGATTAAATTACCTTTATGATTATGAATTCCCCCAGCGCTTAGTGGCACTGGTGCTTCTGATCTCAAATGTTTGTCTGGAGCCCTGTATATTATATAATTATATTGTTTAATAATAATAATAATTAATATTATCGGTATTAGTAGTAGTATTTAAAAAATTAAAAATAAGCACACATATAAAAATAAACCACCTTGTTCACTTCAACTCAGCTCTTTTTACTTGATCTCATCAGTGTTTTATAAGCATGCACAGCTGTAAGTCAACATTAAAGCATGGGAAATCATAATACAGTGTCATATCAGAGCATCCGAGGATAACAGATTATTCAAAGTCAGGAAACGACTAAAAACTATTGTTGTCCAACAAATCTTTAATGGAAATACTATGGCATAATCCGCTTTGCTTTTTGCTACTCTTTTGTGCTTATGTGTGGTAGTTAATGCGCTGTTGGTAATGTGGCAGTGTGGTCATTGATAATGCCTTAACAGATGGTTCAGAGAAGATGTCAGACTCTCAGCCAAGTAAAAAAGAGCCAGGCCATGCACGCAAATACAGTCCCCACTGGTATATGCACAGATACCTAAATACTTTGAGTGTCAGGCAAAAACACTGGCGTTAGCATAAATATATGGTTAGGGTTAAGACACAGTGTGCATAGAGTGAGTAAGAGAGGCAGAATAAGACTCACTTGAGGAATGCCCAGATGAAATCTGACTTTTATTTTGTTTTTCTGCACTGGCACACTGTCAGTAAGATTTTTTTCCACAAAGAAATGAATACTTTTATTCAGCATGGATTCATTAAATTGACCAAAAGCACCAGTAAAGACATTTATAATGTTACAAAACATTTTTAATTCAAATAAATGCAGTTCTTTTGAAGTTTTTATTAATCAAAGAATATTGAAAAAAAAATGTATCTTGGTTTCCACAAAAATATTAACTGACACGCTGTTTTCAATATTTATGATAATAATGAATGTTTCTTGAGCACCAAATCAACATATTATTATGATTTATGAAGAATCATGTGACACTGAAGACTGGAGAATTCAGCTCTGCCATCACAGACATGAATTACATGTTCAAATAGAAACAAGTTATTTTGTCACAATATCACTGTTTTTGTTTTGTTTTTATCAAATGAATACATCCTTAGTGAGCATATTAAGAAACTTCATTCAAAATCATTAAATGAAAATCAAAAGCTTTAGGACCCGCATTTCAATAAAGCTTTCCAGGGCTGGAGAGACCCAAGCGGGAAGGCCTGAAAACAGACGCTGAAGTTGCGTCGTTTCTGCTCCATACAGGAGAAACATTTGTTTTGCTGTTTCACAGAACAACCTGTTGTTGATATGTTAGCTATCGTAACAGGACAGTTTTGAGTGTCATTGTTTGTCTGGAACTGGTGTGCTGCTGGCGACTAACAACAAACTCTTGCTTGTATATACTTTTGTTTTTGTTCTTCCTTGTCGTTTGTTCATCATCTTTGCTTTATTTTTCATTAAGTGTTATTTTGCTTTGCTTCTGCTATGATAAAGAGACATCCACTCTTACATTCCGTGTTTGTGCATTTTAGGGGGGGGGGGGGGGGAGCAATGAAGGGAGAGGTGTGTTTCTTTGGGTTGGTATCAAATATCAACAGTGTTTCTCAGAAATGCTTACTGCACCTATAAATGAAGCTGAGACTACTACACTTCTATTGGTAGCTAAAAAGCATGACCGAATTAGCCTAAATATTGAAAAAACAAACACACTAAGGGTGGAGGACGTGTAGAACTCTGCGAATTAAAGGCATTCCAGTGAAAATCTGTCAATCCAATTTCTGCAGGTGCAGATTCTGTGTGAGCTTCTCATTCTAGATGATTTCCGTCCATAAACATGCACTCACCTCAATACTGAAGTATCCTCTGTCTACATAATCGCCCAGGAACAGATAGCGCGTGTTGTCAGGGGAACCACCAACTTCGAACAGCTTCATGAGGTCGAAGAACTGTCCGTGAACATCACCACATACTACAGGTGAAAAGGAAGCAAAGACAAATGCTTGACATGGTACATGTTCAGTGAGCGATACATAACACCTGCCTCGTTTTGAGTTCAATGGCAATGGTTAAAACAAAGCAGTATACGTTTTTCTGTATCACATCACATGAAAAAATGCCTTAGGGAAGTGTAGGACTGGATATAGAGAAAACACTTCACTTAAATCCATCCTACCTGCATAATCTAGCCAGCAACGGCCACATGTACAAGACTGCTCTGTCACTTAGCAACAACGACACTATATCTGAAAAATACAGAGGCTGCATCCATTTATAAAACAGAATGTATCTAGAGCCAGAGGGGTTTGTGACATCTATTAATTCGTGCTCAACGACGGCAATATCTATAGAGGACAGATGAGCTCTGATTTATCTGCATTATGAAATATCATGGCATGATGCACACAATGTTTCCAAGAATGAAACCTTGAAGCATAATATCTTAATCAAGTAATTGAGTAAGATTAATAGGCTCTGTTTGTCACTGATGAGACTGAACTGAATGTAAGATTACCCAGATGTGATACAGATAGTGATTCTACTGTTAAATCTGTACATTACCATTCCATCTATCTGTCAAATAAAAGCAGCAAAACCCATAACTAATTTCCTTTTATGCATTTTCTCATTGATCAGAGTCACTACGGATGGATCAAAGTGGTTGACTTGTCTAACAACTGACTAGCCAATTAGTGAGCTTGACTAATTTATAAAGCCTAGATTTTCCCTTTTTTATTTTTAGTGGCTTTGATTAGTGCACTCGTAAAATCATTGTGCACACAGTAAAAAGTTTAAATTCATCATATTTAAACCAACATAGTTACAGTCATGCACATTTATTTTAAGGACGCATCAATGCTGAAATTATGGGAAATTATGATAATTATTTTTTATGTTATGGCCAATAACTGATAAATTACAAATAACATTTGTTTCCTAAAAATAATAATAAAATAATAATAATAAAGATAAAAAATAAAGTCAAGTTTTAAAAGGGCATGACAGCATTATAATGTAGCCTGTATGTATTATCAGTGTTTTTAAAGATTAATTAACTTGAAGTGAGCGTTAGATGACAACAAAGGTAACCTGTATGCCAAATAGGGGTAACAAACATGCATAATTGAATATCAAATATTGCTGTACCGATAAATTTAACTCTTTCCCTGCCATTGACGAGTTAACTCGTCATTTATGAGCAAAAGCTTCCCTGCCAATGACACATTTATATGGCTTTCCGTGTTATCACTGTTATAAGGTAGGGGTCTCTTAAAGCATTTCCTGAACGAGTATAATATCTCCAGATCAAAACACAGGCAAAATAGAAGCAGAAACGAACAATCTCATATGTAAGCAGATGCATATGAAAAATAATGCGATAATCAACAATAAACAGCATGTGTAGGAAGTGCAATAGGACTGTGCAAGCTTTGTGGGTGTTGAGGGACACGATATACTCCATCTATGTTTTGATCATCGCACTAAACAGTGTTGGGAAGGTTACTTTGGAAATGTAATAGGTTACAGATTAGAAGTTACCCTATTTAAAATGTAATAAGTAGTGTAACTATTACTATTTATTAAAGAAATGTAACTATAAATTTCTAATGAATGTTTTCAACTGTTAATCCTAAATCAAGTAGGGTTAACCTTACTCAACACTGATTACTGTCAAACTTTCAAAATCCTTCATCACTTGAATTAAGATTATAACAATTTAATTTTAAAGTACAGCCACCACAAAAACAGACTTTAGCACCTCTTTTTAGTTTGAGATCATTCTGAGGTTAAATACAGATTTCTGGATGAAAAGATTTTTCAATTTCCCACTGGAATGCATTTTTCTCGCCATGGTGGCAACTCTCAGACAGGTTGTAGCCAAAAGCTTTCAGCGGCAATGTGGATTGATGTAATTAGCAGATGTGGTGCACTGCAAAATTCAAACAAGAGAATCAATCAAAAGCATCAGAATAGCATTGCTTTACTAAACAGCAGGAGACATCGTGCACATCAAAAACAGGCAAAGCAACACATTTATATTATTCAACATAGCTTTTTACAGAAAATATTCAGATGTAACCCCCTTTGTAATCGTTAACATAAGTAACTGTAATTTAATAACATTTTTTCTCAGTAACTGATTACAGTTTGTAATTATTTTGTAATTAAATTACGTAACTCTGTTACATGTAACTAGTTACTCCCCAACACTGGTACTGAATCAGATCCAAGCGCAGTCTTTGACAAAAACACGATTTTATCAGCTTTTTGCTTAAAATGTTGCTTTCGTTATGAAACTTACCCATATTCAAGTGTTGGTAAAGAATTGTTTTAAAGCAAAATTGTAAATTGTTTTTTTTTTTAAGTTCTTTCTTTTGATATATTGCATGTTCAGATATTCATACAACTAAATATTCTGGGGGCCATGACATTTTTGTGAAAATGACCAAAAACACTGGTGCTGGTTAGCGCTTTTATAAAAAAAATTTTTTTAAAACACTGACGTGGAAAGAGTTAAAAATCTCTAATATCAGCAGAAAACACATATAAATTATGCATCCCTACTTTGTTCAATTGTAAAGAGGAATATATACAGTAGATGGGAAAGTAGCATCCTGAATTTCCAATCAAGGGCCAGGAGCTCTCAAAACCAGACTAAATTTACAGATCTTCCTTAAGGGGAGTTTGTCATTCAGGTAACCCTCCATTTAGTTGATTCGTTTTTGCACATCCCTCCTAGTGTTCACTAAAGCAAAACTGACCACAATCCGCAGCAGAATCTGTGACTGCTTCCTGTGTTGCGCTCCGCTGATCTGCAGACAATATCTGTCAGTGAGAACCAACGGCACTGACACTGATCTACATACGAGTCAGTTTGCCACAGCTGATTCACCACAGTGACAGTTTGTAACACTCAATCTCTGCAACGAACTCAAAAGCAATGCCGATATGATGTGCCCGATGAAAACTGTTTTCACAGATGGATTATAAGCCTACTTGAAAAGTTACTTATCAACCAGACTAATAGTTTTATGATGTATTATTTTATTGTTGGCAAAATGTACACACACTGATGCCAGTGAAGTGTAATTATGAATATATTTGAAACATTGCATGAAGTTTCCATGAGGAAAAGGGGGGGGTTGGGGGGGGCATTTTTCTTAGTAACTAGGTTAGGCCACAGCAGAAAAAAAAAAAAAAAGAAAAACACAAGCCAGAACAAAGTTCACTCCAATCAAGACAGATGGTCATCTCCCTCAAGCCCTACTAAAGATATGCACTTGCTTTCTTACCAGTGATTGGTGCCTCCACTTCTACCATGCACTTCTCCTGCCGTAGGATGTTGGCACCGTCGTTTATGATGCGCAGCGCAACTTCCTCCTCCACACGTCCCTCTTTGAGCAAATGGTTCTTCAGTACCTCGGGATTGGGCTTGCCATCCACAAATAGGTCCTTTATTGTCAGCCGCTGGTGAGGGGGCAGTGGCACTGCTGTAGGTACAAGAAGAGAAAAATATCAGTCTTTTCAGCATTAACTAAGTAGCTGCAAGTATGGAAATAATAGACATAATAATAGACATACACTACTGTTATAAAGTCTGGGCTCAGAAATTTTGAAATTTAGGGCTTTTTGAAAGTCTGTTATGCTTGCCAAGGCTACATTTATTTGATAAAATATATTTTTTTTATACATTTTAAAAAGCATTTCCTCTGATGCCATTACTCCAGTCTTCCATGTCATGATCCTTCTAATATGCTGATTTGGTGCTCAAGAAACATTTCTAATAATTATTAAATCCAAACAACCACCGATACATTCAACCAAGTATCCGCCAAACATCTTTTCTTTTTCAGTTACAATAAGATGTACATCACAACACGGAAGAAAAGATCTGTTGCTACATTCATTTCATCACAACTTGGGACTATATTTAATATATATATATATTAGGGCTGTCAAATGATTAATCACGATTAATCACATCCAAAATAAAAGTTTTTTTTACATAATATATGTGGGTGCACTGTGTATAATTATTTTGTATATATATAAATACACACACATGCATGTATATTTAAGAAAAATATATAATTTATAAATAAAATATTTATATTTATATATAATATAAATTATATATAAATCTATATACAGTATATACATGAAAATATTTCTTAAATATATCCAAGCATGTGTGTGTATTTATATATATAAAATAATTATACACAATGCACCCACATATATTATGTAAAAAAACCTTTTATTTTGGATGTGATTAATCGTGATTAATCATTTGACAGCCCTAATATATATATATATAAAATTTAAAATATATTTCTTTACATAGTTTTAATTATTCAATTGATAATTTTTTTCCAACATTTTGTTTTACTTTATATCCAATACAAATAAACAAATAACAGTTAAATGTAATCTTTAGCAAATCTCAAGGTAAATATTTATTACCGACCGTTATGATGCTAAATTGACTTTTTAGCATTTAAAACGAAGGATTAGTTTAAATTCTTTTAAGACAAAATACTATTTTATATTATTATTAGCCATTTATCAGTTACCAGTCATACCAAGAAAATAATAATACACTTATCGGTTCATCCTGCATCGCACATATTTGTTGATGAAAAAAATGTTAAGTGACTCTCGCTCCCAAAGATGCATCTAAAAAAAAAAAAAAAAAAGGCCGTGGACGGTGTATTTTCAGATCTGCTCTTTATTAGTTGTGCTGCTCTCTGCATTATCATGACATTTGCCGCTGCTGGGGTTAATAAGAAAAGTTATGGTATCACGAGGATTCTATTGATTCAGCTCTCAGGTTTAACCTTCACAGACGTGAAAGGATCCCGAGATGTCACGCAATAATCCCTCACCTGCACTGAACTGCCGGGTAATCTAACTCCTCCAAATCCCTCTGCGAAAGTGCAGAAGTTGGCATAGAGAGGGCTGAGGCTCAAGGCGTGTTTAATAATGAGATGGGAGTTTTAAATGATTCAAGGTTCCTTGTGATGTAAACAGATGTTTTAGCATCGATATGCATCGATTTATCAAAAGCATCATACAATATCGTGCTAATATCGGCCTTTTGTGTCTGTACCTTCGGAAGAGTTCATTATTGAATGAAGTGATGAGCATGTCTGAGGTTCTCAAAACACTATGAAGAAAACAGGAAGCTGTGTGAACTGCCAAGGGCCCCTGGCACAGCGTTTTCCCCCAGTCTATCACAAAAGCCAGGGTTGACGGCGCTGCTACTTCCACTGCGACCTCATTTGCATGCATCCGCCAGTGTGTTTTGGCTGCTCAGCCTCCGGCTCTGAATGTCTGCTTGATCGATAGCCAGTAAGAGCCCATATGTTATGGAGGAAGTCAGAGTTGATCGTAATGTTATGGAAAGGCGGCTACAAACTACGGTGTGATTGCTGAGGCCGAGGGACATGTAACTAAAGGGAAAGCATTCAGAGGGAACAAGCAGCTGTCGAGCGGTACCGCGAAGTGCGCCGAGTCAGACTTTGACAACGCTCCCGTTAATCTGGCGGTTCTATTAAACGTGCCCAGAATGCAAGAGCTAATGATGTCTTGAGCCTTCAACCATTAGGGATTCAAATCAAGCCACTGGATCCCACAACAATTCAGCAGCGTATCTGTACAAAGAGACTGAAACTGAGGCAATAGCCTCATTAAAAAGATGTCAAGGAGTCAAACTTTTTCTGTTCACAGACAAAAATTCCCAGCATGGATCTCTTCATATGGCCAAAGTTCAGCCTCTTTGATTTCTATATTTCTATGATGAAGCTTCACCCTGAGGTCTCACTACATGACATCATTTCTGACAAATATAAATACATTCTGATTAGGGTTTTTTGCCTTTTGTTAAATTAAATTCTGAGCAGCTACTGTTTTTATTTCAGTGACTGACAATGGGATCAATGCAATTTGTTTTCAAACTTTTTGACCCTCAAATACAATGGTCTTGTCAGGGACACATTTACTAAAATATAATGACAGCTTTATATGTTCATTTACAAAGACAGATTGAGTGTGGAAAAGAATGAAAAATAATATTATAAAGACAACATCTTTCTACGCACTGTTAAGTTAAGTTAAGGTCAGTAAGGATTTTTTTATGTTTTTTTTAAATAAGTGCTCAACAAGCCTGCATTTATTTGATTAAAAATACAGTAAAAAGAGTGATACTGTGAATTATTATTACAATGTAATAACTTTTTTCTATTTAAAGTGTCATTTATTCCTGTGGTTGCCAGATACATTTTCAGCCGCAGTCTTCAGTGTCACATGATCCTTCAGAAATCATTCTAATGTCGATTTGCAGCTCAAGAAACATTTATTATAATTATCAATGTTGAAAACGACTGTGCTGCCTAATATGTTTGTGGAAACCGCGATACATTTTTGTAAGGATTCTTTGATGAATAGAAAGTTATTTTGATGAATAGAACAGCAATTACTTTATTTAAATGTAATTACACATTCATATTCTTTCTTTTACTGTCAGTTTGATAAATGTTTTTAATGTCATTATGATCATTTAATGTGTCCATGCTGAATAAAAGTATTCATTTTCTTTAAAAATAATAAATTAAATAAAAACCTTTCTGACCCCAAACTTTTGAATAATATTTAAAAACTAGGGCTGTCAACTTAATAAAACAAAATGATTAATATAATGATTTCCAAAATAAGATTTAACATGTAATAATAATACATTTTCTATGTCTAAAAACAATATTGTGTTTCCTTAATCTAAACGTATTTGATCCCCAAAGTTTGAAAACCCTTGTATGAAAATATGAAGTAAAAGTTGAGCCATAATATAAGAAAGTTATGGGATCTCATTTAATTTTAATGTATTGTTGCTTTGCTTTGGATAGAACTGTCTGCCAAAGGCATGAATTGTAAATTGAGAACTCAATACATGTTATTTGAGAAGAAATGATGACTGAATACTATGGTAAAAGACAATCTAACACTCTCGCTTTGGGAATAAAGACATAACCCAAACATTTCAATCATTATGATATCCTCGGGAGTGAGAATGATGGCTCCGACAGCTTAAAAAAAAAGAAAGACATGACTCATGAGCGCATGGCTGAACAGGGTTGTTCTTTGCAGAACACAGCAGATCAGTTGGCCCCAATAAATAAAAAACGCAGTAAGGAGATAATATGTAAAGAGGGGCGAGTGCGAACAATTCCACCACACCAGAGTTGAGGACTTGAAAAATGTGAGCTCATTGTCATAAGGACATAAACAAACATTATCTATACTCTGACTGTTGAGAAGTATAAATAAACTGTAAGCAGCACTGGGTCCACAACACAGGCTGGGAATAGGGACGGTAAGCTGGGTACCAGCACTAAGAACAGATTAGGTAAAGCCTTTATTAGCCAGGGATTCCAGGTTCAGAGTCTGTTTATTTAGGGACTCCTCCTACTCTTTATAAAAAATAAAAATAAAAAAAAAGGTTCTTTATTGGCATCAATGGTTCCATGAAGAACCTTTATAGTCCCCATGCATTCAAAATTGAAGTTTTTGGGGTTTTAGTATGAATATGTTAGCCTTACTGTTATCTATAAGCTAGTGTGCTAGAAGATATTCAAAACTTAGTCTCTCACTTCCGCCAATATGGATCAATGATTATGATGGCAACACTCTGCACGTCTTCAGATTTTCCGTCCAATAAAATGCTCTCTAGAATCTAAAGCGTCCCACCCCCTACACTTTAAAAAAATAGACGCTGAAGCTGCGGCTAAAATGGGTCACTTGTTCACACATTTACTATTTTCTACATGGTGAATGTGCACTATATATAGGGGGATACAGAGTGATTCAGACGGTGTAAATATGCTTTTCATCGGGACGAATGAAGTCTGGTTTCATGTTAGTGTCGCAAACCGCTAGCCTGGGAAAACCCAGACAACTTCCGGCAAATTTAGATTTGCTCTGAAAGTTAGTCTGGCAAAGAGCTCATTCAAGCCCATTTCCAATCCGTCGAAATCGAGGCACCAATCAGAAACGTTGGGGCGGGCTTTACACGATGAAGACAGCGCTGGGATTTTGAAGCAGATTTTGTAGCCTACATTACAAAGATGGATGCCGCCGTCGAACATCACTCGTTCGAATCAGCTATCGCGTCTGTTTTAAGCGATTTGAACGTTTCTTTTTTGTTAAAAACCGAGCAAAGAACAACACTCGGAGATGTTTCTGCCACTCTGCATACGTCATCTCCTTCATCGCTCTGATTGGTTTTAGGTCTAGGCCTATCCGCGACGTCCGTTGGTGACGCCCCTCTGGAAATGATTTGTCTATGACGCTTTGCCAGACCATAACTCAGTTACAACTGAGAATGGTCTGGTTTTAACCAGGCTAACAAACCGCCGCAACGCGCACACAGTTTGCTCCGGTCCAGAGACACCATAGCACAGAGCGGATCATATTTGCAAGTCGCCACATACCACAAATCCATTTGATTCTACACAGAATGCTATATTTTAAAGCGATATTGAGGAGATTAAGAGGAAAACCGGTTAGAGATTAAGACGAAACTGGTTTAAGAAGAAACGGGTCTGGCCGAGCTGTAATATAAGCTAAACGCTATTGGTTATTTAAAAAAGGGGGAGGAGCTGTTCGATAAGTCCCACCCCGTCTTCCTGTTTCAGTGAAAATTACGTCAACACGTTGAATAATGCTGCACGTTTCAAGGCACTTCAGTGGGCCTTTAACATCCATGAAACCGTTTCACTGCACAAAAAGTTCCTTGTAGTGGAAAAAGTTTATTTAGGTTATTAAAATGATTTTTTACACTAAGAAACACACTGTTCACTACCTCTTTTCCACCAGAATAATTCGCATTCTGGAACCAGAGCCTGTTCTCGGCCAGGTGAATTGGAGCCTGTCGCGAACTGGCCCAGTGTTTCCACAGACTTGAGGAATGAATGGTAATGTGACGATGCTACATGTTTTTTTTAACAGACTAAACAGTCTAAAATCAAACAGTGCACGTCCTGGTGTTTGTGCAGGCAGTGCGGCACTACTGTTCTGCTGGTACTATCAGCTGTCATTTTTGGAGATATATTGAACTGAAAGCGTTAATTCACTCGCTCTCTCGCACGCAACATTATTACATTGCTCAACGAGACTGCCGTAGACAGCAACAGCATTACACCACCCCCGCTCCCCGGCTCCGTTCTAAACCAGCAAGTATTTAGGGCTGGAGTTGAACCAATCTTTCTGGCCCGGAAACCCCATTTTCTGCAGTGAAAATGCACGGAAAGGTTTGAGAACGGTCAAAGGCTGGGAACCTCTACCGGAACCATGTCTGTGGAAAAAGGGTATGAAAGGTTCTTTGGAGAACCCAAAATGTTCCTTCTATGACATCATCACTGCAAAAAAAAAAAAAAACTTTTAGAAGCTTTGTTTTTAAGAGTGCGCTGCAAAAAAGATCTTGACTCTAAAGCTCAAAAGAGAGAATGAGGGTTAAGGCTGAAGTGGAGCGGCATCAACACATTTATGCTACATTACAACATTCTGTAAGGTGCTTTAAACTTTCTTTGAACACAAATTCAGTGAGTGCACCAATCATTTTAACATTTTCACAGATTCTAAACAGACAAAGCTACATATGTGGAGAGAAGGGTCTCACACACAGATCCTCAATAGTTTTAAACATTTGAATATGGCACAGTTCTGAACCAAACGCTTTGCATTTCAGTCTCACCATGGACAGGCTCTGCCTTCAGGATAACATTCGTGCCATGCAGATTCAGGGCTTTTCCAGCTCAGCATACATCTAGACACTAGGCAGGCTACAAGTGTTCACTCAAAACCTGGACATTTGAAAGGCAAATTGGCTCCTGTGCTGACCAACTAATGTGCTATTAGTGGGTCTCAAATTTTCTTGCTTCTCAAACCAACAAAATAATAATTTCAAACCCATATGTACGTGTGAAGCAAAGACACATATTCGACAGACCAGTAACATGGAGAATAGAAACTTAAGACAACATTTTAGCTTCTGTGACAATATTTTTATGTGACTCAAATATAAGCAGCAAATGCCCATGGAAAGGGCACAGGTCTGATGTTAGTGAGCACAGATGTCTTATCAAATGTAGTTTGGCCAGGTTAAACTGGTTTGACCTTTTTGGGTAAACTTACCAAAATGAAGCATGAATACAGTGAGTTTTATTTAGATCATTATTGTTAAAAAGGAAAAATTATTTTGTTTTCCTTCGCAATATTTTCCAGAAACCCACAGATGGATCAAACTGAAAAATCTGTCTAAAATCTGTTTCGAATTAAAAAGTGTTCAATAGAGTTGTTTCAGTATAACTAGCATGTCATAACCTACGGTTTGACAGATGAAACAGGATTTCATTTTTCACAAAAAATGAAAACAAAATTGAGTGATAGGTGTAAAGTCTGTTCAACAGGTTGTAAAGTTTTTAACTTTGATTGTTCAGTTGACGACGCAACACTGGAAATATGTCTTTGCAAACAAAAAAAATCCACAAACCTCTGGAAAAGTGTTTTGAAAATTATTCTACAGTGTTGCACAAGTTCATTTTTATTCACAAAATATTTTTAAAAACCCAATAATTTTTAATAACTATTAAATATCAATATGAAAAAAAAAGAACCCTGGCTAGGGTCTATTGCTTGTAAAACATTAGCTCATAAACCTAGAGGAGATTTGTGTCTTGATTTTAAAACCCACTATTTCATTCTAATTCGCATGGTGTTCACAAGGAAAATTCTCAAAGCTGATCCAAGTAGGTAATATGAAGCATGTGTGTTTCAATTTACTCCATATTATTTATACCACAAATAATGATAAGCTCCTGCTAAGACTGGCAGCACATTGCTGAATATTAAGATGAGGTTTGCTTTACACAAGTCACCTGAGATGAGAAAAAAGATAACCATAATGCAATGATTCTGACTTCATCCACCAGACAGAAATACCCATATTTTATATGTATGGGTCACTCTCTGAGCTTTGCGGTTACATTCTTGGTCGATCTTCAAAACAACCACAGCTTTATCCAGGCAGTTTTAAGCTACAGTGAATACTAAATGCTTTGATGAGCAATTTGATTGATTAAAGTTGAAAAGCAATTACCTGTATTGCAATTATCTTATGGATCAAATGGATAGATAATCTTAAATGGATTGTTACCCAAGAATGAAAATGTTGTCATAATTTACTCACCCTCATGTTGTTCCAAATCTATATGAGTGTTTCTTCTGTTGAACAAAAAAAGAAGATATTTTAAAGAATGTTGGTAACCAGACAGTTGACGACACTCATTGACTTCCATAGTAGGAAAAAAATACTATGGAATTCGATGGCTACCGTCAACTGTTTGATTACCAACATTGCTTAACATTTCTTCCTATGTGTTCAACAGAAGAAAGAAACTCATAACGTTACAGGTTTGGAACATCATGAGGGTGAAAAAATGATGACAATTTTATTTGTATTTGGGGGGGGGGGTATCCCTTTAATCTATTTGAAAGCACTGATACACATATATACACACACACACACACACACTCGAGCCAAGACTACAAAATATTCTTAATTCAGTTTATTGGCATATTTTCATTAACTAGAGTTTGAGAGTTCTTTCAATTTCTCTCCCCAACAAAAGCCCCGAGATAGCTGTCAAGAAATGATTCGGATGAATCAAATGAATGCTGAATCAAGTGATTCACCAAAATACCACAGCGGTAAATCTATTAGAAATAACTGTAACTAACTAAGTTAGCTGTCTAGCCTTCATGAAACACAAACTTACTTTTAACGATTCGCTCAGTTGTCGACAGCTGATCTTTCGGCTCTTTAGTCGACATCTTCTCACAGTTCAGTCAGGATTTATTAGCCAGTAAATGAACAAAGATATTCTCCGTGTTTGTTGGTGCCAGTCCGAGGAAGAAGAGATCGCAAAGTGGCCAGCGACTCCGATGGGTCCGAGAACTGTTCAAATTCAGACAAACGGGCAGGTTTAACGCTCTAACACAGCTAATTTAGCCAACACTGAACAACAGTTGGTTACATGGGTCACGGGGCAGTAACGTATAATAACATCGCCAGCACACACACACCGACTCGGTCGCTTCTCCTCCTCGCTGACAGAAATACAAATCACCGATCCCGGTCTTGGTGTTTTCCTGCTGACATTAACCTAACTAGCTATCAGCCTTTCTCTATAAGATTTCTTGGGCTCGTAGCAACGGGAGCCAGCGACACAAGATGATTAGGGTTTGGTGCGCAATCTTGAACGTTAATCCGATTTTCCACTTTTCAGAGTCAGAATGTCAACTCGCCAGTCTAGCCACACACTCATAAAGAGAGTTCGGCATAATAATAACGTGCCGAACTGCGCCGATTTGTCTTAATAAACATATGTCTTGTCGTATGACAACAGAGATTGCGCGATCTACCCGCCCACTCGAGCTAACCATATGGCTAGCAGAAACTTCCAATCACACTCTCGTTCCCAGCTCCTCAGATTAAACGCTAATCTCTAAACCTCAGACGGATTTCCTGCAATATGGCGGAGCTGTGGCTCTCGACGCGATGGCGTCGGCGTGACGTAGCACGTAATATGAGACACGTGCGAAGCAGATGGTTAAATGGGTCGTGCTGGGGGTCCCTCAGAGCTGGATGTGGTCAGGGTGTTACTGAGGCGATGCTCTTGGGAGGAAAGCACAAAACTACAATGAGAAAGCAGTCCATTAAAGTTAATGTGATGTGTATGTGTACGCTTTAAACACATTATTGTAGGCCTATGGCAATTTTGAGGGGGTACAATCATTCATTTTTGTCAAGGATGTTCTTACTGGGTCACCATTATCATTTACATCATAATATACATTGTTCCTTTCTATTTTGTGTCATTCCTTGTGCTGCAAGCTTCAGGCCATGAATAGGCAACAAATTGTCAAACTAACATTTGCATTATGAATTCCGCTTTGTGTCAAAGGTAATTTAAACTGGTGATCACTACAGAATGATCACTAGTGATGATCACTTGCAGGGGCTCTCAAACCGTTATACCACAGAAAAATATTTGTAGAAAAGTGTTCATCTCTGATATGCTGTCAACTTAAAAGTAAATATTTTCCACATAATAATTTAAGTTTGTTTCAGTATAATGACAATGTAAATTATTTAATTTAGTTGTCTTATACTACATCTAATATTTTACTCACACAGTATAAATAGATTTTTATACATAACACCTGCATTAAGAGGGTCAATCTTAATTTTATGAAAGCAACTTATGTCAGATCATTATTTCAATCTAATAAACAGTATTTTGTTTTAGTTTTTGTTCTTTGATTAGCATAAAACTTCACCAGTAGCAACAGGCAAGTCCAAATTAAAAGTCCTGATTGGGTGCTACAGATCTGACTCCATTAAATGCCATTCGCTCATAAATCTTCAACAAATAAATTCACAAGAATCAGAATTAAAATCATGGAATGTTTCTCACCATTTTTTGGCATTCAATTTGGTTTTACCTCATATATATACATACATACTGAAATGATGTATAAACACTACATTTACTGTGTAAAATCAATGGGTCTCTTGGGCTGCAATTTACATTATTATTAATGTAAAAATAATTAATTTTGTCAGATCCCCCCCAATTATGTTAATAAAAAAATTGAGACAAGCAGCTTTGTCATAATTACAGCAAAAATACCAAAGATGTCACAGGTTAAGAACCACTGCTTTAGAGGAAATATGACAATACATTGTGTACTTGCATCCACAAGGGGGAGTCAAATTCTTTGATAGGGTCCATCAGATTTATCCATAGAGCTATATTGTAGAAGAAAAGAAAGAAAAGAACAAAGAAAAAGAATGTAACCTTCATTCCTGAATAAAATGCATGAAAAGGTTAAACTCACAGAAAAGTGATGTGATATCATTTATTATCTTTAAAATAGAGATGTCAGTTCCATTTCCAATGTCTACCTCTTTCAATAGACGATACCTAACAGAATAGACTGCGGATTTTACATTAGGAAAGTAAAAAAACACTATTTTAAATTGCCAGCAAAAGCATACAGCCAAGTTACCTTTTGCAAACCAAGCAATCATTATCATTATTTCTAAGACAAAGCAAGACCATGTCTATACATACAAACAAGCACAATTTTCAAGGGTGGAAACTGGTTTTTCCAGATGCTTGGCAAGCCTGTCATTGTACATAATGGTTTTCACAGATATTTAGTCAATGTCTACACATAATAACACAGCCTGATTCACGAGGAACCCAATTAATTCCACCTCTCGATCTGGTGCTCATCAGCATCAAGATAATAAAGCAGACACCCAAACCCGAGTCTGACAAACACGGAGTGATTTAATTCAAACAGAGCCTGCATACTAACATCATCTGGGTTCAGCTCATTAAATCAATGTAGCAGCACCGGAGATTAAGAGAGGACTTCACAAAAATGTTTTCCTCTTCCTGTTTCTATCATGTCAACTTCCTGAATTTGAGGCAACGTAATTATGGCTCTATACGTAAAACATATAAATTAGATATTTAGGTAAAGGACACTTGTAAGGATGTACCTGTGTAAACAGCATATATTTATAATATATCTATATATAAAAAAGGTGTATTCTGGGCATTAAGTAATTTGCTATAGAACGGGAAGGCAAAGAGGAATATGTAGCACAAAACACTCCTCACCACAGTGAACAAGTCCTCATCTTACCCATCATAGGCACAAAGTGACTATTTGAGACACATGAACATACTGGAAAAACCACAACATTACTACAAACAGATCCAGCGTGAAAACAAAAGGTATGGACTAAGGTAATACTACATATTTGGACAGAAAATATGTAACAGACCTGATGACACAGGTAAGTCCAATTTTACCAGTAAAGTTACAAGGTGTGGGGGGGGGGGGGGGGGAGCAAAAATAAAAAAAAGTTTAAATAAACGTAGCTATATTAGTTAAACATTAAATATCACTTATTATGAGGGGTTTATGGAAAAGGAAGCACATCTCCAATGAACATCTTTACACTAGATGGCAAAAATAAACAAGAAGGATTATGGTGTCTGATATAAACATTAAAATGGTAAATTATGCATAGAGCATCAGTTTAAGTATGCATGGTAATGTCAATACAAGCAAATATGCTTCAGAAATGTTCACACTTACATGATTAAAAATAACTCATTTGAGCATTTTTTTCCCCATGACACTACCGTTCACTCTCACTTTTTCCCAATTCTAGCCAACAAGCTCCCTACATCAGCACGAATTTGCTCGTATCAGAGATGCATTTAGGTCCTCTCTCCATTGTAGCTCTGATCACCCAATCTTATCCAAAACATTAGTACCAAATTTTCACCCACATTTAAACCAAAACCTCTACTAAATCACACGGTTTTACTGCTACCAGCCCAAAACTAGATCCACTGAAAAACAAATAACATCTTTGGCTGCAGGTCTGAGAAAACCCGGAGAGCAAAAAATTGTTTGATTCTTTCACCTAATAAAATCAGCACAGTCCGGTCTCGGTCTGTTTGCATAGGCATTACGTTTTTGTTAAAGCAGCTTTTTCAGGTATGAAATGTCTGAAGAGTGGTTGAACTGACATATTAGCATGACCTTGACAACGCAAACAGAATCTAACACATCAAACCTTGGCTCTTCATATCTGTCCAGCTGGCCTAACTGAAGCCCTGTTCTTGAACTTTGATGTCTTTATCATGTATGGGAGCACCTGAGGCTCATGTAAAATATCTTTACTTGATCTAACGCTGGTGAAGAGGGCCGAACGGGAACAGTACGACTCCATAACCAGGCATGACTAATCAAATACAAAAGTAGTCTAAAGTGCAAATTGAAAATCCTGTTGCAGATGCCCCATTGATTGCAGAAAAGTCTTGTTCATTTTACACATGACAAGACTCCCATCTTGGCGTACAATATTTTATAACATGCAGCTTGAAGGACCAACAAACGGCTTGAATGAATGTCCAGTGTGCATTTTGTTTCTCATCCACGGACTGTAATGTCCCACGCTCACTGCATGATGAAGCCTGGCTGGGGTGCCATGCGTGGAGAGGGTCTCTGGGGCACGGGTGGGGGGTATTGCTGCATGTACATGCTGGGGTATCCCTGGTTAAGAATGAGTGGTGTGTTTCCAGCTCTGGGGGGAATAGGGGGGTATGGAGTAGTGGGAGAGAACGGAGAGGTAGGAGAGTAGGAGACGGCTGTGGCGGGCTGGACAGCAGGAGTTTGAGTGACTTTAACAGGGGGAAGAGGAGGAGCCCGGCGGGGCAACGGCATAGGGGAACCATTGACCTCTCTATGGAGAACAGCTGGCCAGGAGGGAAGGTCCTGAGAGCGAGAGGGCTGAGGTGTAGCCGGAGCCATGTGGTGTCCTTTCAGCACCATTTCTTGGAGCTTCTCTATCTTGACTCTCCGCAGGTGTGCCAGCTGCCTCTTACTCTGATACTCATCAATGAATGTGTCCAGGGGGGCTGCACCATCGAGGAACGAATCGGCCATGTTCTGATTTGAAAAAAGGGGGGGGGGGAGAGAAAATAGCAATGATCATCATCTAATGAGTCCATCAGATGTCGAACAATCCCTAGCAGATATCTTTAAAGAGTAAGTTTAATGAGTAAGATAAGGTGAGTGAGGTACCTCAGTTTCTTCCTCAATTTTGGCCCCTTCTGCTTGTAGGAGTGCAAGCAATGTGTCCAAAGGCATGTTTCCAGATATGTGGTCTGTGAGGGGACAGAAAAGAAAAATGTGTTATTATTAAGAAGTCTGAAAAATGATTACAATTAAAAACTGCCTTCCTGTAGCTCAAGCAGTAGAGTAGTGTGCTGGCAATAACATGGGTTCAATTAGCCAAAACATACAATGTAAACAGGGGTTAAAGAGCATATTGCAGGTAAAAAAAATAAAAACTAAATTAACATATAACCTTGTATGAAAATACCATATGAAAAGTTAATGCAGGATTTAAAATGTTTTAAAACGACATAAGGGCACTAATTTAGTAGATAAAGTGAGCGTTTCTTGGACTGCTCGTAAAAACTGCTTTTTTCTCAACTTCGCGTCATTTTACGTCACAACAGGGAGCCTCGCCCCCTCGGCTTAGTGCAGACAGAGTAGGCTGGTATTCAGTGAGAGCGGTCGTCAGTCTGTGTTTGCGGTAGTTTTTGTATTTCAATTGATCATCGTCATGGTAAATTATTGTGTTTGTGGAGGTTGCAAAAACTCCGGCTTGTCAGGACATCGAGTCCAGAGGTTTCCATAACAAGAAAATCTACATCTACATTTAAAATAACGAACGTGAGAGCGCAAACATGTGAAAGGCCCCCTAAAGCAGCTCAGATGAAGTCGGTTATCGTGGCGATATGCAATATCATTGCAGCACCAAAGTAGAGTTAACATTAGGTATTTCACAACCTTCATTATATGCACTTCGAAAAATTACCGAGGTCCTGACCTCGGGGACCTAAATGGTGGGTACGGCCCTGGGCATGAGTAAGATAGGATCATTAGATGCCCAATATATCGGGAGAAACATGGAGTGGGTCAGACATGATTTTGACCACTTCATTAAGTTTTGTTTTGTATAAAGCCTTTCTTTAAAGTGTATTTTCTTTTGTATAAATTGTAAAATAATTTTAATCTTATTTAAATCCGATAAATCTTAATTTTAATCGGTTTCATCAACCAATTGCCTAGATTTAATAAATGAGAAGCAAATATAGCAGACATTATAATCAGGACATGGAGGCGCCGGCGCGATATTGCATTGCACGTGAACTGGAGCGCGTCTCATAAATGAACCGAAACTCAGTGTAAAGGCTGCTACTTCAGGCTTGACTACTGGACATAGGCTTGAAATGTCTACTTTTAAGCAAAACAATTCAAAACGAATAGAAACAGACTACTCTCTTATGTAATCCATATAAAATGTGCATTTCTCTCTATAGGCACTCACTACATTTGGACATTGTGTAATTATATTTATTAAATGTGTAGAATACTTTCCAAACCGCTACATATAGTATTATAAATGTTACATATAGTATTTTAAATTCAGACGTTCATGATCTAAGATATACTTTATTGTCCCCAAAGGGAAATTTGTTTTGGACTCTGTCCCTTCCGCAGTTTTTACAAAGACAACACAAAGTACAAAATACAAAGTCTCTCAACACATCCTCTCACAAACATAAAAAAAAAATAAACATATTAGAATAACTTTTCCATGAGCGGAGTGATTAAAGAACGCTTAGAGTGCAGAGAGGAACGTGCTTTCGCTCCACTCCAGGCTTTGATCACATCCCCCTCAGCAGGGTGAATACACCTCATCTTTCCTTAATTTAAGACCTATTCAAAAATTAAGACATTTATTACACTATTTGAGAAAAGTAAGCATATTTACGGCCTTAAAATTATGAAAAGTGAATTTAAGACATAAGGACAGGCAGGAACCCTGCAATTGATGGAAATCCGTCTTAGACTCGCTGCAATTAGCGGAAATCTGTCGTAGCGACGGAGAACTTTAATTCCTGTGTAAATCACTTTGGATTAAAGCGTATGCCAAATGCATCATTGTAAATGTAAGCAAGATGTTATATGATATTAAAGTGGTAATGCAAGGGAATTTAGGTAAATAAATAGTTTTAATCTAAAAAGGTATTAAACATGTTAGGGACATGTAAGATCTGTTTTGAAGGAAAGCGGCACCTTTTGGCTTAAGTCGTTGTGTAACATCAAAGGCTGCTAGATAAATCTGAAGACTATGGGTGCTTCTCAATATCCCTCCTCGTCTCCTCGATCCTCGGTCCTCCATCCTAGGGGTGTCGCAATATACCGGTATTGACGATAATCGTGATATTCAAAGCTTGAAATATCGACATTGTGTTAATTTAGAGTGTGGCAATATACCGGTATTGGCGATAACCACGATGTTTAAAATGAATAGGACTTTTATGATGACATGACACGTATACTCTAGCGCCAGTTGAGGTGGCAGTATTGCACCCGCTGACATCTATCAAATGAGAAGACGACGCAGCGCGCGCCCGCGCAGCCACTCTGGTATGGGAGTTCTTCGGCTTCAAAGAAAACAGCACTTTAAAGGGGGTCGCCGGACGAGAAGCGCAGAGAATTCTTTAAAATTCGAACACATTATGTTCTAGGAGTTTACACACACCACCGGCACCATTCGGCGTCTGTCCGCGACGCCCAGCAATGGCTCGGATTTTCAGGTGAGATTCTCAAATCATTCAGTTAACGGATGCGCTCTGACTGAGGTAAAGTGTTCAGACTGCAGACTTAGCAACGATTGTATTTAATTGTACAATACAATCATAACATAGTACAGACATGATCTTAATTTCATAATGTCCTTAAACATAACAATATTGCTGGCCATGAACTGAGAAAGTGCGTGTCAGGTGTGCTACATGCGACGCGGCGCAGAGCTGCGCTTCTCGTCCGGTGTGCGACCCCCTTAAACCCAATCTGCAGAATGTTTAGCCACCAACCTTTTTACCCATCTCCGTGTCCATCACCCTGCGGATTACGCTATTTTACAGAGATTAAATTGCGATTATTTTACTAGTCATGGAATGGGAAATGTGACATTAACCTGTTAACAGCGGGTTTTTGTTTTCATATGTTTAAATAAGGGGTGATTATTAAGTAGGCTACCCCGTTTTCTTTACTCGTCTTATTTTTGTATTTGCACTTGATTTGTTTTGTTCAAATCTGCATGACTTGCACCGGCGCAACAATAGGTTTAAGAGCTTTTCAGTTCTTCAGGAAACATTCAGACAGTGTTTCGCTCCAGTCTGAAACCAGATATACTTAACATGCTTGTCTTACTTCACAAAAATGTGCATTCAAATATAAGAACGCAAGAAGTAAAAATGCAAAAAAAGAAAAATTAAATAAAGTAAAAATGAATTTGACTGATTTGACATTTTTTCCCCCAAGGTTTCTATAGATCTCGCGATATATCGATATCGTGAATTATTTTGGCCACAATAACCGTGGTGTGAAAAATCTAACATCGTGACAGCCCTACTCCATCCTATGACCCGGAAACCGTTCGAGCACAGCCATTTTGAAGGACATCTCAATTCTTTAATTGCACCGCGAGGAGGCAAGGATCGAGGAGTGAGGAGGCTTCATGAGCAAGGATGCAGTTGCATGCTTTGCGGAAGTGTTTTATCGACTAAACGTGACGCACGTATACATTCTCCTCCCCCTTCACGTCGGTCACAATCATTTTAATTTATACTTTACCTTTGCAGTTTATATAAACCACACATCTCACATATTTCAACAGGGTATCATGCTTTATTATTATTTATTACTAATTAATTAAAGGTGCAATGTGTAATATTTCTGAGGATCTATTGACAGAAATGCAATATAAGATCCATAACTATGTGTTCAGTGGTGTATTCGGTTGTTAAGTCTGACGTCACGCGTGACGTTTAGCCTCTTCCGGGCCCAAGCGCTCCGGTCGTCCACTCCAGATCCTAGACTAAATAAACCCTTTTCTTAAGAGCTTTTTTCGCTTCAGTGCCAGTGGGTGTTACTAGGGATTAAGGGATAGCACCCACTGGCGCCAAAGTTTCTTCATTCGTTTAAGATTTGTAACTTACCTTATCAACTGCAGCCATTTTCTCTTATCTTTCTCGTCACAGGGAAAGCGGTAGAATGACAGTTGAATGTCACTTGTTTTTTAACTCCGATCTATTTAAACAACACGGGAACACGTTAAAACTCGGGCGAAAGCGGTAGGTAGGTAGAGAGGACCCGGCCTTTGGACCCGGAAACAGTATTATCGGAGAGTGGTTACGTCACGACTTAACAACCGGATAAAGACCTTACTCAATGAACCGTTATGTTTTTATTACCTTAAGAATGAGACATTTATATCTACATAACCACGGGCACCCCCTTCTATGAAGGTCGACATATTGTGACGTCATGTTTCTACCGTAGCCGACAGCGAACAAACAGCGCTACAGAGCGCGTTTCGTCACTACCTTGAAAGAGAAGCCGCAGAAAGCTAGAAGCTAGCCATAAACACCGCGAGTAGTGACTTTACCCTTGTCAGTGGTGTAAAATATGTAGTTGGATTGTTTCATGTAACTTAGTTCTTCTCCCTCGCTGTTATGGCTTTGACAATCAGCTGATTAGTACTATTGACCGTAAAATAGTAACGTCACAGGAGTTACCAACCCGTCGATCGCGGTCGACAAGTCGATCTTGGAAGCATTTTAAGTCGATCACGAAGAGTTTTCAAAACCAGAGAAAAAAAACCAACATTATTTTAATCCAATATTATGTATTAATTTGTGTGTAGTAAATGGTGTCTAGGGGATGCGGAGGCGCTCGCGCTGTTACAATCACGTCATTTATGCCACGCGCACCTTTGCACTCATGCGGACGCGTCGAGTATAAACAATGCTTTACGCTTTAACCAGCTCAGCCACAGCCCTACATCATAACAGCTCATATTAGCCAGCTAAACTAACCTGTTAGAAAAAATATGTAGTTGATTATTATATTAACTTGTATAGGGCTGCAACAACTAATCGATAAAATCGATAATAATCGATTATGAAAATCGTTGTCAACGAATGTCATTATCGATTAGTTGGTCTGCTTACGTCACGGGGAGCGTTTACTGGTGATTGGTTGAAACAGGCCAATCAGGATGCTCTCTGTCTTACACGCGCTTCATGAGGCACACACGCACACACACGCAAGGTCTCTCTCCCTCCGTTGCTCTGCCGCGCGCTCGCGCTACACGGTTTGGAGCACAGTCTCTTCTGTCTCGCATGCGCGCTCTTGCTTGCGCGCTCAAATCCCGGGAGTTTGAACTAATTTGCGAGCCGCTATCAATATGCGGGTGACTTCCAGAACTTCCGGGAGACTTGGGATGTCTGTATTTTGCGTCTCGAGCATCAGGTTGCGCAATCAGTTCGCTCGCAACATAAGTGATGGATTAAAATAGTGCTACCGCAGAAATATTAAATTAAAACGGTCTTTACAAAGCGAAGCACTAAATATGAAGGCAGTTAATAACAGCAGCAGTAAATTATTGTTTTTTAGTCACTGTACTCAGTGGTTTTCAGCGAATGTTTGTGCACTAATGCATCATTTTTCCTTTCTTTTTAATCAAGCCTGTTAGCTTGCTGCGTACCTCCATTACGTTCTCTTTATATAGCATTTGTCTACTATTAAGTTTTAATTGTTTTTCAAACGCGATCTACTGCGGCTCTGTTCACACGCTTGTTTTCAGTCTTTCTATATTTATTTTTACAAATTATCCTTATAATTCAATTCATTTTAAATAAAAATTAAATGAATTATATATTTGAGATGTTTTTAGTTTATATCTTCACATCTGAACAACATGTCTGTGTAAATTTGTTTTAACAACAATTGTGTTAAAACAATATGTTGGATATAAATGTTTTTTTTTTACATTAATCATGGTTGTCAACTTGCCATCAGCAATTATCATTAAAAACAATGCAAATATTGATATTTGTAAAACTCAATGTGTGGCTTTTGCACTTTTTAAAGTACACTTTTACACATAAATATCCTAATTTAGGGTTTTAGGTAACACTTTATTTTACGATGTGTCCTTGTTACATATGTTACATGTACTTACTGTAGTAATAACAGTAAATTATGCATAATTACATGCAACTAACCCTCAACCTAATCCTACCCTATTCCTATAGTAAGTACATGTAGTTACTTAATATTACTCTGTACTTAAATATATAATTACACTGTAACAAGGACACCTTAAAATAAAGTGTAACCGGGTTTTATTTAGTCATAATAAACAAAAAATCGAATTGAATTTTTTACCCGATTAATCGAAAAAATAATCGTCCGATTAATCGATTATCAAAATAATCGTTAGTTGCAGCCCTAAACTTGTATATTAAGAGACCCTTGATCCTCACCTGACTATGGCTTTGTAAACTTTATCCATAATGTGGTTTATAATGGACTGTGGTACAGAAACTTGGCTTACTCTGGCTAATCTCTGCTGTCTCAGACGACGATATGTTTGTCCCGTTTAGGGCTGCACGATTTGGTGAAAATGTCATATTGCGATTATTGAGGTCAATATTGCGATTGCGATATGCGATTGCATTATAATAACAAATGGTTTCATGAGTCAACTTGCTTGATTCTAAAGCAAAATGCACACACAGATGTGTAATAATTCTGAAATGTGTATTTCTCAACTCAAACTAGAAACAACAACTAAATGATTGATACCATCTATAATGATCAATAAGCCATTGAGGTCTGGGTAAAAATTAATCCACCCCATTTAAAACATTAATTATAGCCATCCAACATTACAGTGATTCCACAATAGAAAGCTATAATTTTTTAAAAAACATTTATTAGGCTTCAAAAAATATAACAGCTTTTAATTTAAGTGAACTTAATAATACGCACATAAACCCATAAAAAGTCTTATTTACCTGTGCCCTCCCTGTCAGGTAGGACATACAGAAATTGAATAAAGTTATCAAACAGTCTGCACTGCATAAATTATATATAGACTCATCCTTATTAAAAGCTACACAAGTTCTTTGGTCAAGAGCAGTGAGTAATTTTCTCTGTTCCCTTTGTTTTTTGATTAACTTTACTGACAGAAAGCTTTGGCTGCTGGTCCTTTAAGAGCAGCCGTTGTAGAGACGCGGATCTCACACGCGCCTCATTCTCTCACAACTCTTTACGTCCATCATAAGACTGCTCTTATGTTATGAAGATACTAGACAAACGACATTTTGGCATAATTGTGTGTGTTATTGTTCGTTCAAGCGCGAAAGATAACTAGGCTATTCCGGTCTGTGCATGCGGATGGGCGCGCGTCTTTCTGTGAGTCACAGTCGGACATTCACAGGCAGCGCACTCTCTGTTTGACTTGTCGCGCATGAATGGTTTGGACTTTAAAGCATTCGCACGAATAAGAACGGGATCATGTAACACTAGCCAAAGGATGACACAAAATAACAGATGCTGCGTTAATTGGGTTAACAGCCCTAATTTTTTTACTTTACATAAAATCTCAGCATTTTGCGTCACATAATCGCATAGGCTTGACATCGCGATTACGATTGCGATATGATTAATCGTGCAGCACTAGTCCCGTTTTAGCAACCGTAGCTTCTTCGAAAGGGAGGGGTGAGCAGTGGGCTGAGCCATTAGTGCAACTCGCAACCAAACCGCTAGATGCCGCTAAAACCTACACACTGCACCTTTAAAGGAGTCATAATGTACTATTAACTTTGATACCCACGCTCTATTATAGTCATTTCATGCCCTTCTAAAAAAGAAAAATTGGGAAAAAATAAACACAGAGCTCGTTTGACCCTTATTTCTGAATGCATTATTGTCTCGCGAGATCTAATGCGAGGTTTTGGCTGTCGTGGACGGTCATTTTAATAATGCAAATGAGGGGCACGTTGATTGGTGGTAGGAAGGAGGGGGCTTGACACCGCAGGTAACTTCAGCATATCATTCCAAAAAGAGATCATGGCGCAAGTTGTTAATGAACCCGACCTGGCCGCGACCTACGGGATTCAACCGTATATGTTTGAGCCAGACTCTGAACCAGAGCTGGAAACGGAAGAGGAACAACAGTCAATTGAAGGACGTCTACATCAACATGTCTCTGAATGGTAAAGACAATTTTTTTGACTGAGACATACATTAACATCAGTAACGAGCTAAAACGTTTTTTTTGCTATTTTCTCCCACATAAGTTTAGCTTTAACTTAATGTAGATTACATTAACGGAGATGTAGTCTACTTTATTTTCAGCTTACAGTGGTTATAGAGCTTAACGTTTGCTATAATGTGTTGTTTTTGCCTTTTTTGACGTTGTGGTTTTTTAGATATTTAATCATTTTCATCTGCAGACATGTAACGTTATGTTTTTCTTTATGTTTATTAATTCTTGACTGTTTTTTAAATGTATCTATCCTTATCTATTATATAAAAAAATCAATACAATGATGTAAAAGATTCTTTTGTGAAATGTTTAGCGCAGACACCTAACGTTGAGCAAGTTGAGATGGTTGTTGGAACAGCGTCATTAAAAATAAATTTCATCCACTTGTCCCTTGTAGTTTGGTCAGTTTTGGGTAAAGAAAAAACATTAGAATGTGGATTATGACAGTCAACCACAGAGCAACTCACGTGTGCACTACGTTTCTGCATCTTTCTTGACTGAATATGATGGGGAGAGGGGCAGGGCGGGCCTCCTCTGCGGTGTCCATATATGGTATATCCGGCCCCGTCTTGACGTCAAGTCGGGGGAGAAATTGAAATCTCGTATTTGAGTGCGCGTGTTCGTTGGCTAGTTTAAGAACCCTGGGGTAAACAAACGCTTCACTTTTGAATATCGGCATCCCGGCCAATGTATAATCGTTAGTCAATCATAACATACATTGATTCTCATGGAAAAGTGAAAATTGCACATTATGACTCCTTTAAATAACCAAACTTCAACAACATAAGGGCAGATCCTTTGAGCGCTGCTGATGACGCAGTGAAGTGACGCTCGAGTGGTCAAGTATTCCAAAGTATATATAGTCCTATATAAAAAAAAAACTCTCAATTCCTCCGTCCTCATTTTCTTTCCTTGCAGCCTTCCCTCGCATCCTGCAGGGGGTGGAGCTGAGACGCGAGGAAAGGAAACGAGGATGCACAAATAAGAATTGAGAAGCACCCTTTGTGTGCGTGCCTTAAGTAAATTAGCCGAGGCATCAACAGGGTGTGTTTCACCTTTTAGCTCAGGAGCCGCAGCATCAGATTTCACTGTACAACTCCATGAGTCTATCAGCAATTCTCAGAGGTCAACAAACGCTTGCGTCAGAAACTAATGTAAAGTATTATCTGATTAAATTACATAACATTTTACATAACAGCCATTCATTAATCATTATCAACAGCCATTCATTAATCATTATCAAGAGAGAAATGTGTAATGTTCTATACTTAACAGTTAGACATAGCTCAAAACAAAGGAAAATAAATGTTACACCATTTAAAAATCACAAAACCTATAATAATACTAATTAAATAAATTTACAGAACAAATACATCAATATAAGCTTTGATTAATCATAAATCAAGGCTGTCAGACATCACAAGCAACACTTTGATAGCTTGCGATTTATTACTATGGCCACGTTTGACTATCAGTCCAGCTCCCTTCACTGATTTACATCTATTTACATTTAATTTCCCGGCAGGTGCAACTTACAAAAGTGTCATTGTGTGTTGTAGTTCATGCTACAATGAAAATACCATCCATAATGCTACATGTTTTTCAACCACTCAACAGGCTGCTCTTGCCATGTTCACCACATTACAACTGAACTACTAACTCGACCCTGCCCAGTAATGCTGTAGGGATGCATCGATCCGATACTCAGTATCGGTATCGGCTCCGATACTGCCATTTTTGCCGGATCGGGTATCGGTCAGACGAGGCCGATCCAAATCCGATATTGTGCATATTATTCTGTGTTATTGTTAAGCCCCACAAAAGGCACAAAAACATTATAAAGCACCATAAAGTTTTCGTGCACTATCTTCTAAGTGTTCTGAAGCCATTATATAGTATAATGTGAGATATAAATGAATATTTAAGTCATTAAATTCAAGACCACGTAAACTTTTTCCCTCCGCTGCGGCTGTCAGTCATTCTCCATTCAGCATCAAACAGCGCGTCGCGTTCGGGTACAAGAGTCAACACGATGAAACTCTCCAAGATGATTCAATGTTACTATTATTATACTTGATCTGTAGATAAAGGTCTATGGTTTCGCATAAAACAACTTTATATTGCTGGACTTTATTGCTGTAACTAAATCATGTTACTTTCTACCGGGCGTCTGTTAGATCGCAACACTAAAGTAGAGTCAGAGCACTATAGCCTATAGTTCTTCACGCGCACAGTAACTGAAATTTAAAACTGTTAAAAGAAAAGGCTCAATAAACGATTGCATAGATTAGATAGATACTGTGTACACTACGCATCAATATGTATTTCCTTTGTGCTTTGAACTTTTAAATGCGGACTCGACGCGCTGTGACTCCGTGTTGCTTCAAGCACATCATTCTGCG
Source organism: Rhinichthys klamathensis goyatoka (assembly GCF_029890125.1). NCBI lineage: Eukaryota > Metazoa > Chordata > Actinopteri > Cypriniformes > Leuciscidae > Rhinichthys > Rhinichthys klamathensis. The sequence continues at coordinate 1,324,730 of NW_026606672.1, read as the reverse complement.
CTCGCGATGCGCATAAGCGATGTGTGCCGCACTGTATTGGAGTCTTTCATAATCATATCATATCATACTACTTTTGCGCAATGAAAGATTATTAATAGCCTTTCTTGTTCTGTCCTATCTATCATATGTTGCTGCCTCATTAAACAGCTGTGCTATACATTTAAAACATGTCTCAATTTTATAGTAGCCTATATAGGCTATATATAATAATTTATCTTTTTGATTTTTGTTATCTTGTTTTTCATGAATGTATTTTACAACAATACAAAAACAACAATCCATTTGTAACGTTTGACCAGATTTAGTGTTACACTTATTGTCTCTTATTTGTTCCCCTAATTCTTTTCACTAAATGTTCAGATTTTATACAATTATTGTGCACTCGTGATTTTTCTAGACTAAATTTTACTGCTGAATTATCCACTAATCTAGTTTATAATAGCATTTTTGTCACAGATTATGATCAAATATTTTTTGGATTTGTTGTTTTTCTTTAAAATTAAGTTATCTGTATTAAGTAGATTGTGTGTTGAACTAATAATCACTCTTTTGTGTGTTAAACACAGAGTTATATAAATTTTACTTGATATAAAAAAAACTGCACTGGTATCGGATTGGTATCGGTATCGGCCAATACTCAGAATTTTGGTATCGGATCGGATCGGTTTTGAAAAAGCGGTATCGTTGCATCCCTAGCTGTTTCTTTACAAGTCGTTTCAAATGAAACACTGTAGCTGTCGTTTACCATTTGTCAATAAAGCTCACAATTGCAGACACCGAAATATTGGTGCTTTTTGTTTTCCTGCCACTAAACACTGACTATGTTTACAAATTACAAGCAGCGAATAACCCGTTCAAAACCGGAATATTAGCAATAACCCGGTCGCTCACGGCCATGTAAACATCGGCAAAAACCCGAATATGATCTCAGGGTTACCCCTTTTCTAACCCGAATATTTGGTCATGTAAACGCGTATCGGCATATCCCCATCAAAAGGAACATTGATTTGTGTTCTGCGCATGTTCTATTCGCAAGGAATCTTAGTCTTTTTAGTAGAGGAAGTTCTTGTATGTGCTGTCTGGCGCATACAAAAACCCGCGTGCAGTATACCGGAAGTAAACAAGAAGTAGAGGTAAACATGCCGAGACGCAGCACAGCACCATGCTTTTGGAGCGAGGAGGAAACCAGCACCAAAGCGCAAACAAAGGCGATCGCTATCTGCCCCGAACTATTCATTATCCGCGTGCTGCTGCTGCTGTTGTTGTCTTTGGATACAGGAAGAAGAATCAGAAATGACGCATATTGCATCTTAAGGTTGTCCGTACGTCCAGACGCTAACCGTGCGCCGCCGTTTACATCGGGATATTGCCAATTGATTACAATTTCCATGTATACAGGAGTAACTCTCTCTGCTCACGCATGTAAACGGGTTATTCCGAATGTTTCAGAAACCCCAATAAAAACCTTAACCCGACCATAACCCGAATATTGACAGCTTGTAAACGTAGTCACTGATTATTTCATAGAGTGATGTAAAAAAAACAAGAATTCTCCCATTATAATCAATAAGGCAAAGGCCTTTTTCTGTCCTCTTTTGAATGACAATCTAATTAACTCACTGCTTGTTCTTAAACGATCAGCTGATACTGGTGATTGATGATACACTGTTAATCAAAACTGACCTCAGATCAGCTCAATATCTAAGAAATATCTACTGCTATATATAACAGAAGCTGGCACACTTATCAGCCGTATGATTCAGTGTACATGCTTCAACAAACAGAAACTGACAGTAAACAACCTAAAACTATTCCGACCTTGTAGGAGGCAAATGAAAATGGAGCAGGAAAGCAAGGGAGGGCAGAGACTTTTAAATAGAGGCTTGTGTTTAATACACTAACACAGACACTAATGTTCTATTAATGTGGGATATTATTTTGATCACATTAAGCACTGGATGAAACAGCCCCTGATGTTTTGGATGATTTAAGAGACATGAAGGTAACAAAGACCCACTTTATTACTTTTGCTTTACTTACCATTTTAAACATAAATTGTACAGTAAATAAACCATGTAAGAACCATGTCAGTTTAGCTGTTCTCTTCAACTTCTCAGTCAGACTTTGGTGACATGCACATGCTAGAAGTGCATCTGGCTACAGTATGAGTAGCATACTACAATAGACATAGCATGGGCACAATATGCAAATGTTTTGGTATGCTTAAAATACCTATTGCATTTGCCTAAATAAACATTATACAACAAAGCATGCTGTGTGAAATACTGTATCCCACAACGCAATGTTTTATTTCATTCCAAACATCCTGCAAGTCATGAGACAGCTATTAGTCTACAGCTAGCCTATTCAACTTACTTTGTGCTCTGTGCAAGTGTGTGAGAGAACAAAGAAAGACGGAAAAAATACTGTCTGCGTGTGTCCGTGTTTGTGTAAGCATTCGACTTCCCCTCTCCAACCCCTGTTTCTGACATTGCTCAGGGCACAAAGCCACACTGTTACTCCAGAACACCGCAGCATCAGAATGGGCCGTCACGCTGAAACACCCCACATAGCTGCTCTGTTGTCATGGTGTGGCTTTCGGAATAGTGGTGGCAGTGAGTTAATGTACACACAGGAACCTCACCACACAATTTAGCCTGATAACTAGGGCTTTTTTTGTTTATCTGGGTCAAGGGAACGGCTGACTGGCCAGCCTGCCGGCAACCCTGTCCAGATGCACTGACACTGGCACTGCTGCTGTTGCTGCTGAGCCAGTAAATCCTTATCTGGGGCATAACCAACCGCCCCAGCCTGGGAAAGTGGGTAACCTACATTTCACCAAAGCCACTATCTTTCTCTTCATCTGTATACAGATGACAGTACACCATGTTTATTTCCTCTATGCCAAAATAATAAAAAAGAGCTGGACCTCAAAGGGGGCAAACATCTAATGTGAGGGGCTGGAAGTGAAAAGTGAGGGGTTTCACAGTGGAAAACTCCTCTCAATTTTAAATTCAATACTGCTACACCATAAGGCTCAGCCACATCTAAAAAAAAAAAAAAAAAAAAAATTATATATAATATAATATAATATATATACATATATATATATATATATATATATATATATATATATACACACACCGTATGTATGTATATATATATATATATATATATATATTTTATAAAATTACAAACAAACAAATATAAATATTTTATTTAAATAAAACTGATTACATTTAATATACGAGTTTTTGTATCATTCTATTATGGGTGTAGGGTACAGATATTTGGTCTTTTCTATTTTTGGTATGGGTGTTTCAGTTCAGCACGTATGTGTACCGAATGAATGCAGAGTTGTTTTAACTGCACGTGCTGAACTTCTACGAGTTTCCCTCCAAGGATGGGACAAATTATATCGATATACTTTGATGTTGTGAACACATCTGCTTTATATTAATTGCTTCCAACATCTGCTTTATATTAAGCGCATCAAACTAAATCATAAAACTACATGGCTTGCCCCACTGTCAGATGCGAGTGTCGTTCAATGCGTTTGAGATGCGTTTCCGCAGAGCTGCTCCCGAGCTGCTACAACTGCTCCCGACGAGCTGGATGGCGCCTTGCATGTCTGACACCGCCGTCGCCCGTCGGTGTATGAATGAGTGAGTGAATGTGAGGCAAAAATGTAAAGCGCTTTGGTGGCCACTGGGTCTGTGAAAGCGCTATATAAATGCAGTCCATTTACTCTGCTTTTTAAAAGTTTGTTGTTGCTAAGATAAAAAAAAAAAAACATTTTTAAAGAAGTTTCCCCCAATATCGATAAGCCCATTATTCTGAATGATATCTGCAGATAACAATCGTTTGATTTTCTTAAGAAAAAAAAACCCTGAAAACTCCCAACTAATGTTGCAGGGAACCCTCTAATTTTGTACATTGCTATAATATTAGATGTTAAAATTAACAACAGGGCCCAAAGTGTTATATTCAACTGCACTGATTGAACAATTACGAGACATTTCGGAAAAATGAACTGTATCTTTCAGCATACCTTTTGATGTTCTTGCGCTGCAGCGATCTGGCACTTCACATTTATGAGCGTCAAAATGCCATATATTGTTTGCATGTTGTGATAAAATGGACAGAAATTAAAGGCTGAGACTGTTTCTTATCAGAATGAAACTAAGAGCAAAGAGATTATTGGATGGGTGGTGTGCTACAAATAATGTCTGGTGTAGGGAAAACTGTGGACTTGGCAACCCTGGCTTGAACTACGGGTGAATCATAGGGTCAAGTAGAGCATGGCATGCTTTAACTTTTATTTAACTGTTGAAGAGTTATTTATTTCACTGTATGAGTCATTTTATTTCAAGGTAAAGATATATAACCTGAACTGGCTAGTTTTGTTGAGTGTCACGTTTGACTGCATGTTAGAAATATGACAAGTCAAATGAATGGTCCAAAAAATCAGGAAATCAAGAAACAAAAAGATAGCGAAGGCACTAAATGTTCCTAGAGACACCGTTGGCAGCATAGTTCGCAAGTTCAAAGTTAAAGGAACAGTGGTTACACTACCTGGACGGGACAGAAAGTAACTGGCTGCAACCAGATTTCTGAGAAGGCAGGTTCAGAAAAACCCTTGAGTGACTGCAAAAGACATGCAGCAAGACTTGGTGGCAACAGGCACTGAGGTTTCAGCTTGCACAGTATGGCGCGTACTAAACACATGCTAGAACTCCAAGACGTACACCACTTCTGACCCAAAAGCACAAGAAAAGTGGGCTCCAACTTGCTCAAAATCATATAAATAAGCCACAGAAGTTTCTGTTCTGTGGAGAGATGAAACAATATGGAACTTTTCGGCCATGTGGATCCTATGTATGTCTGGAGGAAGAAGAATGAAGAATATGCTGAAAAGAACACACTGTCTTCAGTTAAGCATGATGGTGGCTCATGATGCTCTGGAGCTGCTTTGCATCCTCTGGCACTGGAAACCTGCAGCATGTGGAAGGCAAGATGGATTAATTGAAGTATCAGGAAATCCTAGGAGAAAACGTGATGCCGTCAGCGAGGAAGCTTAAGCTTCCAACAGGAAAATGATCCCAAAAATCAAATCCCACCAAGGCTTGGGAGCAGAAGTAGTCCTGGGAGATTCTACAGTGGCCATCACAGTCACCTGACTCACAGTGTTGCCAGATTGGGCGGGTTCCCGCCCAATTGGGCGGTTTTGAATTTGATTGTGCGGGTAAAAAAGGCTTTGGGCGGGTGGTCAAAATTTGGGCTGGTTTGGGATCATTTCGGCGGTTTTCAAACATCTACATTTTAAAGTCTAATTGGTTAAAAAAAACGAAACTAAAGTGCATGTAGTCCATAAAATCAGTCATCATGACATTACTGTACACACACGCTCATGGCAGAGTCAGCTGGCGTTAGTGTTGACATCACCGACGAGCACGCACTTTTAGCCAATCAGCGATCCATCCGCAGGCAGACGCGATTGAGCGCGAGAAGTTGTAGCTGCTGTATATTCAAGTGATCGCTAAGGCAAAGTGACATATAGCCCTACTATACAAAAGAGTGTACAGTAGTGAGCAACTCTAAAAAACGCACACGTGGAAGGAGATCACTCTATGGTGAATATAACTCTGAGAGGAGAGCACAGTTGAATGACTTGAATTGAAATAAAAAATGGGACGATTCCTGTCCATGTCATATGTGCACACTAGCCTAACCAAACATCTGCAACTTTACACCATCCAGACTGCACTCTACTTGTCCCTGACAGCTGCTGAAAAAGGTTTGAATCAAAGATGAATCCGTTTTGACTGCTAAATTCTGCGTTATGTTCTGCAATGTGTACTTCCGAGGGTTAAAGTCATCGGTTCGTTTCTTGATTGCCGTTTTGGCAGTGTCCACCTGGACATTTTAGTCATATTGGCTAATTCTCCTTAATTATTGCCCTGTTTTGATCTGTTTTGCTGGAATTTTTTTTTTTTTTTTTTTTTTTTTTATCATCGTTATTTTGTTTTAAGGAGATACAAATTGTGCTTATCAACCTTAAATGACATGGTAATGAAATTATATCACATTATTTTGGCAGTAAAATTTTGGGCGGTTTTTTCTTGTAGTGGGCGGGTTTTGGTGAGCTTTTGGGCTGGAAATCACCGTCCCAATCTGGCAACACTGCTGACTCACCTGGGATTTGAAGAAGACGGTTGCAGCACACAAACCCAAGAATATTACTGAACTGGAGGCCATTGCTCATGAGGAATGGGCTAAGATTTCTCAGAAACACTGCCAGAAGCTGGTGTCTGGTTAAACATCTCGTTTGCAGCAGGTCATAACAGCAAAAGGGTGCTACTAAGTACTAAAGATGCTTGTCATGAAGGGGTTGAATAATTTTGAGATTAAGGTTTACTTCCTAGTTCTAATGTTCTTATAAATTTTGGCCATTTCGTCTAGCCCTATACATCACAATATATTTCTTAATTTCGGTTGATACAATATAATTCCAATATCGATATGAACAGTATAAAAGCCTCAGGAAAAACTGCCAAGAACGCCCACAATGAATGTCTGTACCTACAAACTTCTGAAAGATTAATTTGCCAAGTCTCTGAAACCTCCTCCTATAAAACTTTATAATATTTTAGAAATAAAAATGGTACAAATAAATTATTGTTAATATTTTATTTGTATTTAGCCTTCATACAAACAAGAAATGTGAAATCACCATCAAATAAACATAAGACTCAAATTATTAATATCTTTAACTTTAAACTATAGGCTAACATAGGTTGATTATATTATTCTTATAGATTGAAAAAAGTGCTTCAGCCAGGATAAAGAATAAGAAAAGTGCTCAGTTGCAAAAAAAAAAAAAAAAAAACTTTTTGCTGAGGGACATTTTGAGTGTTGATGACACCCTGAATTCATTCCGATTGATGAATCTGAATAGTGTTTACATGAACGCTAAACAAGTGATCGGGTCACAAGCTTTAAGCTTCAAATCGGAGATGATTTTTTGACATGCGCACACTGCACAAATAGAGTTTAACGCTGTTTGCACATAATAACTATTCTCCTACATTGATTCTTTATTTTTTTTAAACAGCAGACTTAATATTTATCAATTTCTGGTGATAATTTGGAGACAATGAACATATGAACCGTTGTGCCGCTACTTATATTTATCACGCAGTTAAAATGCCCCTCCCCGCCATAGACTGTAAAAAATAAAAATAAAAAGTGCACGCGCCCAAAACTAGTTGTCTGTGGTGGATGAGAGTCTGAAACAAGGACTGGTGGGCCGTTGTCCTGCTCCACTTCACAGATGCTGAGTGAAATGAGAATTATAGAATGACGAGACGCTCATTTATGACACTTTACTCAACATGAAAAACAGCTTGTTCGCACGTAATACATGCGCCATTTCAACGTCATTGCACATGCGCAGTCCTTTCAGTTTCGGTTTTCAATCCGATCAAGTGTTTACATGTCGTCTCGATCGTATTAGAAAAGGAATAAACCAACCACCGCTCTCTATTCGATCGAAAATTCATTTGGATCGAGCTCAATCGGATCGATTAAGGTGTGTAAATGAAGGCTTTTCAGTCCGTTCGAGCCGTCAATCCAATTACTAATGGATTATCTGGTTACATGTAAACGTAGCCCATGCCTGTAAAGTATATTGAAATATCGGAAATGTGTTCAAAAATCATATCACCGTTATTAAAAATATATATATATATATCGCGATATATACAGTATATTGATATTGAATTATTGTCCAGCCCTATTCTTATATGAATGTTTATTGCATTACTTTAGTGTCAAGTGTGTTACTATGATGGTGTTTTGTGTGTTTGTGTGAATAACACTACATGTGCACCATATTAGAATTTATCTTCTCAGCTTGTGGAAAAGCAGATCCAACTATATTTCAAAACCCAAGCCAGCTGACATTGAGTGTACAGATGGTAAAATGAAATGAGTGTTAGTATGCTGTTTGGAATCAGCTTCCAGGCAACCGCTGCGTCACAAAGGATAATCAGTGACAGCGTTTTATTCATGACACCAGCACACACCGTGCAGAGGGGTGTGTGGAGGGATACTGAAAACCCTGTTCTCTTTAAAGTCACAGATCCTTCTCAGCTGTGACAGTCATCTGCTACCGTTTAGTTCTGCCTTCCTATTCCATGAGGAAGAGAAATATAGGGGGAAGTGATGGACAGAGACTAAGAGTTTACGAAAATTACATGTAAAACCTGAAAAACAGGCCCTTCAAGGAGTATCTTATAGCTGGAAAAGATGACTAAGTTCATATGTCCACATGCCACAACAACAACAATATGAGTTAAAGCCCAGAGGAAGCTAACATTTACATTCTCTCCATTGCCGCTTTTCAAATTTACATATGTTAAAAATAGTCCCATGCACATAAAGGACATTTGTACAAGTAAAAGTCGAGCTGTGTAATTGTGAGGGACATACAATACACAGAAAGACAGAGACACAAAAGGAAGTTATGTTTTAATCGCAGTATTTTACCTAGAGTGGAGTTGCGCAGCTGATAGGCCTCAAACAGCTCCTGTAGGCTCCGGTAACGTCTGGTAAGCTCGTTCTTTTGATGGTCAAGCATGGGTTGGAGTTTAAGGTTCTGCTCAGCCAGAAGACGGTTACTAGCTAGGGTCATCTCCTTGTTCTGTTGTATTCCTTTAATCTGAGAACACACAAGGAACAAATTAATTCAATAAAAGGCGAGTACATATACATTTAAATACTCAACCATTCAAAAGTTTGGGGTCAGTACATTTTTTTTTTATAAATGTAATAATTTTATTCAGCAGGGACACATTACATTGATCAAAAGTGACAGTAAAGACTTTTACATTGTTACACAAAATATTTCACATAAATGCTATTGATGCTATTAATCAAATAATCCTGAAAATGTTATTTTTACACAAAAGTATTAAGCAGCACAACTGTTTTTAACATTGATAATAATAAGTAATGTTTCTTGAGCACCAAATCAGCATATTACAATGATTTCTGAAGGATCATGTGAGACTTAGAGACACCATAAGAGACTTATTTCAAAAACATTTAAAAACATTTTACTGAACCCAAACTTTAAACAGTAGTATAAATGAATAGACAATCAGAAAAAAACAGAAAGAGAATGTATTGTGTCATGCCTTAAAAAAAAAAAAAAAAAAAAAACGTTTGCAATGTCACTGTAGTCTGTAACAAGAGTAAATATTTTCACTTGACTGTTCATAAATCTCTCGCAGCATCATGTTGCAGCTTCAGGTGACAGAGTGAACTGTCAGGATACATTTCAAGATAAGTGTAAATAACATGGTATGTGGGCAGTGGAAAATTAAGATTAAATCTATGACCTATCCTCCATTACTTTACTTTTAAAACTCACACTCAAATTGATACGGTAAATTGGATGCCATCGTTACTGTTTTTAGTGTGTCGTCATGGAAAGGAGGGGTTTAAAGACTGAATCTTCGGACGAGTCATTTTAGAGTCTTTGAGAAATGAGGTGATGTGCAATGTATATTATGAAAAAAAATGAAGGTGTTGTGACCTTTGATGCACGTAGACCTGTTGAAGGAGACCTCCAAAGCAAAATTCGGAACCTTTAAAATAGCATAATGGGGCACTTTAAAACTTCCACTCTCAGGAAGGTTTCCCAGTAGATGTTGAAACATGGATGCATGGATTTTCTCTTATTAATACACAAGACCATCAGTGAAGTCTGACACTGAAGGTTGCAAATGGGCGTGGGGTGGGCGAAATGACCAAAATCACGATACAAGTAATTTTATTTCATGATAACTCTCAAAATATAGTTATTTTTGCTTTAAATGCCTAAATGTGGACTACTGACCCAATGCGTAAAAGAGCTTACGTGTAAAAGATACGAAAAAGTCCATACATTTACCCGCCCATAGACCCTCCCCTCAAAGAAATCAGGACAGGAATGGTTGAAAATAGACAAAAGAGATGGGATTAAAAAAAACAGGTGTAAATGGGTATGTGCCTCCCTCGTATAAATTAGTATGCATGCATATAAAAGAGATTCACCACTGAGAATCAGTTAAGAGGCTTAAAATTATTTATGCTGAAATTGATTAGAATCTGTAGGACTTTGATATTCAGGTCACTTCGCCTTAAGCCTCTACTTGTATACCGGATGTTCACAACGTCCTTACTACTGCAACAGAATGTTATGGCCCAAAAGCATGAATAAAAATAGGGGTCGGTGGCAAAGGGTAGCTAGCTGTACATCATAGAATCACAAAATACAAAACAAGTCCACAGAGAAGACATCCCATTTCCAAGAAAAAACAATACAATTGCAACATGCCACCTCTGGTGACTCAAGAAACTATGACTGACATTAGGAACATTTAACAGTATTTAACTGTCATGACTCCTCCCTTTTCAACAGGTGAACTTCTGCAGTTTCAGTTTAGGTATCATGTGTCAGAGTGCATAACAGGAAGAAGTGACAGATTTCACATGTTTCTCAAACACCTGCCTATGTCAGCTGGCAGGTTAGAAAGCATTTGTTCTTCTGAGATTTTATACAGCCTGTGCCAGGATGTCCTACATATTACATGATTGGGATAAAAATAAAATACCCAAACAAGCACTCAAAATAATATACAGTTAGAGAAACTGTTCTTTATACATCAAAGAAAGCAGAAATCATCTGTTAACATTAAGTAGATGGTGACAGATAATACTGAAACCAATTATCCGGTTAATACACCAATCCTAGCTTGTGAAATGCAAATTATTGCTCTTCACTGATTACATAATGCTCCTTTCCAAATCTGACTAAGGGAAAGTATTCATCACATTAAACTAACACAGCCTTCTAAAAGACATGTAGACCCATATATGAATCCACAGCCATTGTATTCATGTGGCAGATAATAACGTTCTACATAATATGAATTGTTACTATATTTGGCTTCTGGAGCACCATTCTAGTACTAACAGTTAAGTGAAAGCCAAGAGTTTTGTTTTTTTTAAAGAATGCTTAGGCAAGTTTTAAGAAAGATATTCATTTAAAAAGCAATAGGTAAATGATTAAGAGAGACCTTTATAAATAACTTCTTTAGCCAGGTAAATAAAAAAAAAACCTTTTATAGCACCAAGTTACAGTGTTGCCAGATCAAACATCCTCTTGTGACACATACTGAGTCAAGGTTCACATCTTCCCATGAACTGAAAGGTCAAATCAACTCAAAGCTGTGAACATGCCCAGAATACGATCTAATTGAGAATATGCAAACACACGAGTGAGCAAACTTTGAACTTACACAGAGAGTCAGAGACCTGGTACTGATACTGTGTGCATTGGCAGTGCTTATAGTATGATGTGAATACATTTATGGTTATGCATCAACAATTATAATTGAGATGACAAACTGATTAAAAATCCAATGATTATGGCAAATGGTGGAATAAAAGACACAGTGTAACATGTACTACATTGCCACAGACTTTTCCTTTATACATAAAATCACCAGGGACTTAGTTGGTTTTAAAAAGGGAACAAGCACATCATACACCTTGCCTATAAGAAACATAAAAAAAAAACATTTACTAAAGAACTGTCACTTAACGTTACTAATCCTAAAGAGAAATGAAATGCTACTACAAATAAAAACAGAAATACATATGACCAATGCCAGTAATAAATTACAAAAGAGGATCACGAGAAAATGACTTTCATCACTGATCGGAGATGGAAAACAAAGCAGAGACTCTAGAGGAAATGTATGTTCCTAACTCAATGTCGTTATTATATACGGTAGGTTGAACCGTTTCTGCTTCTGTGACAAGGTCACTTTGTCTTATTGAAAATGTTTTGTTTAACGGATGACATAACACTTTGTTATAGTCCGCGACGTCAAAAACAAACCAAATTGAAATCACGCACAGAAACGTTCAGATTTAAATAGTTCCTAGTTTAAAGACGTTGTAATTGTAAAACAAAGAATTTAAAAGTATAGAAATAAACACGGCCTACGATGCAGAACCTCTGTATAAAATGGTGCTGTTCCAGATTACAAATCAACTCGCCGCGGTAACTTCGCGACGGTCTTCACGAGAAAAATAAACTTACCTCTTCCGATTCGTCGATCAATTTGTTGAGCTTCTCGTCATCTTCGAGCAGTTCGTTTAACTGAGTTAAAGTGTAAGAACTCAACTTGTTTTCAAAGCCAGCCATGTCTGGCACAGCGGTGTCTTTCACACTTCGAACTCTCCGTCTCCTGCGGTGGGACTGGGCAAAGCTGTTATTTTCAGCCGGAAGACGACAGGAGGAGATGCGTGACGTCAACTGGCACATCAGCGCAAGGTCTCGAGAATTTGATGCGCACAAACTTTTGAAAATTATAATTACGTTTCTGATATGTCTTTACATCTGTGCAAGAGGAGTTTTATCTGTCTCTTTATCTATGAATTTGAAGAGCTCAAATTTAAAAAAACTAAAACTGAAAAAAATTAAATAAAGCTAAATAAAAATGTATAATAATGAAAAAAGCACGTAATAATATTACTAAAACTTAAAGTAAAATTCAAATGAAAGCTGAAAATATAAAAATAAAAGCTACTATAAACTATGCAATATTAACTGTGTTAGTATGTGGGACCTTTATTTAAAAAAAAACAATCTGTCCATCAATTCATTTTATTTCCATAACTACATTTAATAACATAATTAAATTATCTCAGATATTTACATTTGAAACAAATGTACAGTACATCAAGTATATCAAGTATGTATTGCTTAAAGCTTTATGCAAGGCAGTACCCCAGTCTAGTAAACATACTCTTTGACAAGCAAAATATGTGATATATCCCAAGATACGATTACATTTATAATAAAATCAATCTAGGATTAAGGCCTTCATACCAATAATTAGGTAAAGCATGTCAATTTTCTCTTAGTAGCGTGCTTCATACTCAGTGTCACTACAGTCCTCTTCGCTCTCCTTATCTCCTTCCTCCAGCACTCGAGGTGGGGCTGGCGATATTTTGTGACCATCTGCATCTATTTCACTCCCCAGGATCTGCCTCTGCACTAGCTTACAGTACAGGCCTCCCCTGGCCATAAGTTCAGCATGAGGGCCCTGCTCCACCACAGAGCCTTTGTCGATCACCAGAATGTTGTCGGCTCTCTCCACTGTGCTCAGTCTGTGGGCAATCACTAAAACCGTGTGCGCACGCATCAAGTTGTTCAGAGCCTGCTGAACCTAAAACAAAGTAGTAACATGAATGAAGTCTACTGCAAGACTAAAAATACGTATGTTCACTTGAGCCACGGCCTTTCAATATAACAGCCTCTCAAGATCAACAGCTCTTACTATGTATTCGCTTTCTGAATCCAGTGCACTTGTGGCTTCATCCAAAATGAGAATGCGAGGGTTTCTGATGAGAGCCCGAGCAATTGCAACTCTCTGTTTTTGCCCACCAGACAGCTGAGTGCCCTTCTCTCCGACCCCTATAACAGAGGGCAGAGCAGCATGATGAATTATGAGCCAAACTCTGATACAAAACATGTGTCAAATAAGTCAAAAACATCCAATCAAAAGGAAGTGTTTGAATATCTATTATAGTCATTATAGCACTGCATAAGGTATTTAAGGCAGATATGGAAGATTTTGTGTTAAATCTGAATATGGTTTAAGACACATACACTACAAGTCAAAAGTTTTGGATCGGCAAGATTTGGAATGTTTTTAAAAGAAGTCTCTTCTGCTCACCAAGGCTGCATTTATTTGATTAAAAATAAAATAAAAAACAGTAATATTGTACAATTTAAAATATATATATTTCATTGTGAATATATAGTAAAGTGTAATTTATTCCTGTGATCAAAGCTGTTTTCAGCATTTTTCCTCAGCACCATTACTCCTGTCTTCAGTGTCACATGATTCTTTAGAAATCATTCTAATATGATGATTTGATACTCAAGAAACATTTCTCATTATTATCAATGTTGAAAACAGTTATGTGCATTTTTATTTTGGGATTCTTTGATGAATAGAAAGTTCAAAAGAACAGCATTTATCTGAAATAGAAACCTTTTGTAACATTAAACACTACCGTTCAAAAGTTTGGGGTCAGTAAGAATTTTTATTTGATATTTTTGGGGAAAATAAATTAAATAAATCAATACTTTTATTCATCAACGATTGATCAAAAGTTACAGTAAAGACATTTATAATGTTACAAAATGTTCTGAATGTGACATTGAAGACTGGAGTAATGATGCTGAAAATTCAGCTTTGATCACAGGAATAAATTTCATTTTAAAATATATTAAAATAGTTGTTTTTTTATCCAATAAATGCAGCCTTGGTGAGCAGAAGAGACTAGAAAAATTTTAATATAAATATTATGATATAATATAATGGGTGTGTGTCTGTGTGTATTTATATATATATATATATATATATATATATATACACAATTACACATACATAAATGGGTGTGTGTAAACACACATAAACATCTATATAATAAATATAATAATATGTATGCACAGCACACGTTATATAAACAAAGACTTTTATGTTCGATTAATCGATTTGACAGCACTAAATATAATATAATATAATATAATATATAACTAACCAGTGTCATAGCCTCTGGAGAGGCCAGTTATGAAGTCATGTGCATTGGCATTAATGGCAGCTCTGATGACCGCCTCCATAGGAGCTTCAGGTATACCATAGGAGATATTCATCTGAACAGTGCGGGCAAACAGAACAGGCTCCTGACCCACCAGTGCCACCTATAAAAAAAACAAAGCACTAACATCTCTAATTTGCTTTTGACTAGGCCACTTCACCAACAACTGCTGCCCTCTTATGGTCATAGAATGTACTACAAGCTGCATTGAAAACAACACTATTACAGATAAATAAAAAAATATATAAATTTCTAAAATTGTATTTACAAAATAATGTATCCATTGCATTCAAAATGTAGAATGACAGATCAACCTCAGAATATATCCCACCTTAGAGTGATAATATTTGTGCTGGTAGGTGTTCACAGGTCGGCCGTCCACTAGCACTTGGCCTTGCTGAGGGGCATAAAAGTTCTCCAGCAAACACACACATGAGCTTTTTCCACCACCAGAGGGCCCTACTAGTGCAGTTACTTGCCCTGGGCGAAGACTGAAGGATACATTCTGAGAAGAAAATGTGGGTTCAGTTTCCTTCTTAGATGTATGTCTAGGAATTCTCTTACTGATTCACTAGCATATCGGTATAAAAGTAAAACAAATAAAAGTAGCATTTAAAGTAACTTGCAAAACACAATTTGCAAGGACAGTCTTTGCTGCTCCCAACTTAAGTCATCCATAGCAACCTGAGTTTAAGCGTTATGCTCAGGGGTACAATAATGATCAAATATATATCAATAATTCTGCAGTTCATAGGTTTTTTCTACTTTACATAATTTGGATGCTTAGCCTTTGTGTTTTTAGCCAAAATCATTAACATTTATCAGCCCTTACACAGTGTCCTAAATAGGTGCAATGCAATAGGATTACAGCAAAAAGCTATTTATCCATTTACACTGAATGTGACAAAGTGGCTCAACATGACACTATCACGGCCAATGAATCAGAACATATTTTATGTGGCCAGAAACCAACAAACATTTGGCTTTACATAATTCTTTTTTTTTTTTTTTTTTTTTGAATTTTAGCATTACCACATAATGCCTTGATAAGATATGGTTATCTTAACTAGTGAACATGGCAAGATATCTCCAAATAAAATATATACCTTGCACTTAAAGTCTACCTTCAACAAAGAATACCTTCAATATTTCCATCTCTGGTCGTGTTGGATATGCAAATGTCACATTTTTGAATTCCACCCGGCCTTCAAGCGTCTCTGGAGCTTCTTGACCATCAAGGCCATCTTTAGGTTTCCTGTCAATATATTCAAACACTTTCTCGGCAGCGCCAACGCCTTGCATCAGACCTGTGTACACCGATGATATACTCTGTAAAAAGACCAGAGTGTTTCAGATTCATCATTTGAGTTTCATTCACACGTGTACATTTTAAAAGTAAAATCAAAGTACCTCCAGGGCCTCTCCAAGCTCTAGCTCATAGATGACAAAGGAAATAAGGGTCCCTCCGCTCATCTGATTTGTCACCACTAGGTGGCCTCCATAAAATAGGACTGCGACTTGTAAGGCCAGCTCAGAGATCTAAAGAAATGAAGAAAGAAGAAAGATTGAAAACTAGTGTAAATGTGGACTTGAACCTCTAAAATACTTTAAGCCCTGGTTTCACAGAAAGGGCTTAGACTAAGCCAGGATTAGGTCTTAGTTCAATTAGGGCATTTGAGTAGCTTTTATAACACGCCCTAGAAAAGAAAAAAAACATTACTGGTATGAATCTTGAGACAAAACAAAGGCACTGACATATTTTAAGATATGTCAGTGCAAGTTGCTTTCTGTAAAAACAGCTCAAACATGCATTTTAGTCTGGGACTAGGATTAAGTCTTGTCTGTGAAACCGGGGGTATATGTGGCAAAAATTTAGACTAACTGTGAAGCAAAGGGAGAAGCCATGGGAAATAAATTATGCTGCAAAAAGCAACGGGAAATAAATGATGCTGCCTTCACGTGCTATCTGAAATTTCCTACGTCCCACTTCTAAAGTTGTGATTACGATCTCGTCGCATTCAAGTGCTTTGTTGTCGGAAAGAACAGGAATCATGAAGGACGCCAGTTACTGTACATAAGCCACTGAGTTAAGACTGTGTCTGACCAATTAGCAATTATTAAGAGCTAATCATCCTTACTTTCCGGATTCAAATTAGTCCAGTCTATCCTTTTATGTAACTGACTTTAAAAAGTTACGACCAGTCTTGAAGAATTTAAATAGATGACTAACTTGTAAGACTAGTATTATTATCAGTTTCTGCAAATGGCCACAGGTTTATTCTTTATTGAGAAAATCTTATTAAAGCCAAAATGATATTTAGCGTCCCATTCATTGACAACCATATAAACATTCACAGTGCTATCTAGATAGTCAGTTTGCTGACCATTCTGGAACTTCGGTCAAATACAGGCTATTTTGTGTATAAAACATACAATACGCTTCAAATGATTATTCATATTTGTAAATATGCACTACATTGACGGGAAGACAAGGCTAATAAAGATTACCATTCACAGCAGCAACCATGTTTAAAGATTATGGCACGCCCAACTCGGGAACTTGGGTATCAAAATTATCCTCAAACTTCCCAGTGGTAGCTAAATATGACTTGACAGGGTGACAGATTCCAAAACTAGAAAACTCATATTTACGATAATTCCGATAGCATGTGCAGGCAGCATTAGAATGTATAACTAAGGATTCTGTGAGGACAAAGACTGAAGGCTTTGTTAAACCTTCAGGATACCTACATAGCTTGACCACATGAAGCAGGCGTAGGCAACCGCTTGCTTCTTATTAAGAATGAACATCTCCTGCAGTCTGCTGTAGTATGAATCTCCCTCCTCGTCCTCATTAGCAAAACTTCGCACTGTTCTCATGGCTGATATTGTTTCCTCTGCCACTTTATTGGCCTGAGCCAGTGCTGTCTGAACTTCTTTGGTTAATTTCTGTTGAACATCACAAATGTGTAATGTTAATCTTTTAGTACGAGTACATCTTTTGTATCAGTGCATGAAATGCTATTATATACATACTGTATATACAGTATAATGTGCATTTGTGAATAATGAAACAGCATAAGCTACTATATACTATAATGCACCACTTTCTATTATTTCTATCAAGCTAAGTTTTTGCATATGCATAACTTGCCTTGTAATACTCTCCATACAGTTTGGAGACCACAGCTATATATGGGAAACCCATGATGGTGACTACAGACAGCTTCCAGGACATTCCAAACATGAATATGAAGATGCCCACAGATTTCACAAAGCTACGCAGGAACAAGTTCACATTTTGTGAGATGAGGTCGCTCACTTGAGTAGTGTCTGAGGTAAGTCTAGAGGTAATGTCACCTGTAAGGCAAACCATTGAGTGCTGAATCATTTATGTGTTCTGCACTGAATGTTTTTCACTGGTCCAATGGTCTTCTGATAGCATAACGTTAAAAACAACACTGAATTTGCATTTCTTTAAGGCAGCAAAATAATAGCATTAATGTTATAGGTAAGCTTATGTTTTAGGCTTTGGTTTCTTTGTAAATAAAATGCAGCATCACATGTTTTCTGTTGGCTGCACACAAGAATCAACACAATAGTTATAAGGAAAGAAGACAAGGACAATCACAAATGAGTATGCAAATGTAAGAAAAAAGATCAGTATGCAAAATTATAGGCCTACATGTTTTGGTACAAATATAAGTAAATATGTTTGATAAAAGATATGATTGGAGCTGTAATATTACCTGTATGGTTGGCATCAAAGAACCCAATATCTTGATGCATTAGTGATCGGAAGAGAAGGTTCCGAAGTCGAATGTTCAACCTGGCAAACGTAACAGAAAAGACTCCTCCACGAAACCCAATGGCTATGGAGCTATAAAAAAAAATAATAAAAAAACTTGATGTGTTTCATGAGATCTCTATAGTGCTGTCTATAAAAATGAGTAATTGAGGGAAAAGTCAAATCCAGAATTGCTCACCTGACCAAAGCCAACACACTGAGAGTAATCATTGGTTTGGCAAAATTATCCATGCTTTTCTGGATAACTATGCCATCTATTGCTTGCCCCGTGTAATAAGGTATAAAAGCTTCACCTATGGAGAGGAAAATAAAACATTAACTGTGCGCTGAAAAGTACTTGAGATGAGAACAATATGTTAAACAATATAAAGTGCTAGATGTGCAACCATCAAAGTGTGACAAATCCTGGCATTCACAAGCATGTAATGACTAGAGTAAATATTACAGCATTACACTGCAATGATGTGCAATCTAACAGTACTCAGACCGTTAAGTTTAGAAATCCACAACTGCTGGGGTGAATATGATGAAAATGTGACTTGAAAAAGGTACATAAAAACTGTTATACACACTACCGTTCAAAAGTTTGGGGTCAGTAAGATTTTTCATTGATCAAGGATGCTCTAAATTGATCATTTTGAAAGCATTTAAAATAAATGATGTTCTTCTGAACTTTCTATTCATCAAAGAAACCTGAAAAATGTCTCATGGTTTCCTCAAAACTGTTTTTGACATTGATAATAATAAACCATTCTTGGGCACCAAATCAGCATATTAGAATGATTTCTGAAGGATCATGTGACACTGAAGACTGAAGTAATGCCTGCGGAAAATTAATTTGTAATAATATTTCATAATTTTATCATTTTACTGTATTTTCCATCAAATAAATGCAGTCTTGGTGAGCATAAGAGACTCTTTTCAAAACATGCTTTAAAAAAGTATATTGTTCTGTATATATTAAGTATATTTAAATATTTTTACAGCATTTATTAATGTTACTTAAAGTTGGTGTTCATTTTTAAATATACAAGTGTTCGCTTTTAGTCCGTTAAAATCATTGTTCTTTGTTAGTTCATATTAAATATTGTGTTAACTAATGCTAATGTATACAACCTAATTGTACAGTTACTATACATTTCATCAGATTGTTTATAGAGAATGACTGCTGGGCCAATTATAGCAAGGCCTACTGTTAACACAAGTCTGATCATGGAATTATGACATGTTTACTTCATTTATTACATTTCTTAGAATATAGCTGTGAGAAACTGTTGAGAGTGAACTTACACACAGCAGATAGGAGAAGAAAGAAGAAAGCAATGGCCAGCAAACCCGAGTCCTTCTTACAGTATGACAACAGACGGCCGATTGTGGCCCCTGAATGAGGAGACTCTTTCTTTGATTTCCTGCTCTTCTCACTGGACTCATCTTCTGTTTCAATGCCATCCACCAACCCCTCCGTCTCCTCGCTGTCCTCTCGGTCAGACACAGCATTGGGAGTCTGTGACAGCAGATTCCATGAGATCATGATGCCTATTGCTGATGCACAAGTCCAGGAGAACAGACTGAGGAACCAAGGGTCATACATCAGAGCTCCCTCTTCAGAAAACATCAACAACTTGGCCAGAGCATAAGTCATATTGGTAAGGCAAATGAGGGCAACCAGCGTCCCCAGGTTTGACACCCTCCGTGGACCATCGTTCCTGTTAAAGAACACCCCGATAGAGCCCCCGAAAAGAAGACTGACCCGTATGAGAACAGTTCCCCACAAGTCCAGTGTTGAGCGGTGTATGTCAAAGTCTTCTAATTCATCTGAAAATATATCAAAACTTGATCCATGGACATACAATATTGTAGTGACCATAATATCCACTAGAGTGAACACCAGGCTGCCACTGAGAATCACAGCAACCCTCATTTTCCAACACCTGTTGAAGAGGTTACTGCACCACACAGACTAGCTCTCCTAGGTAAACGTGAGCAGCAAAATTCTTTATGGAAATGATTTCAATAGAGTAGGTAAATGACACAGCGTGAAACCAGATTGACAGGTCTGGACCGTCTGGTTTGATAAAAGGAGCGCGCGTGAAACAAACTCTATGTCAATGTACTGCGCCTGTAAAGTTGATTCGCTGGCCTGCGCAGCTTGACACCCGGCACTAGCACAGACTCATTCATTAGGGCAGCATAGAATATCTAACGTTATATGTAAATCCTTTTTCCGTCTAAAAAGCAGCTCATTATTTCCTTTGTAAATCAACCTTCCCGGTACGATAATAAAACTCATATTAGTCACACAATATCCAGTTCACATCCATCGTCTCTCCTTACCAGTGCAGCTCAATGACAGGAAGGGGGGGAAATAATACTGTACTGAAGCCCCGCCTCCGTGACAACTGACCAATCAGAGAGTGCTCTGGTCACATTGGTAAAATACACAGGTAGTTACACATTTTGATGGAAAGCGCGTGAGGGCAAATTTTAAAATGGATATCATAATTGTATCCGTATTGTATTGTTTATTGTATTTTATTGTGCATCCAATATATTGCATCTCCAAAGGTCGAGCATAAACTGAGCATTTCACTAATTCACAGTAGACATTTTGAAAGGAAAGTAAGTGCTACAGTGAAAAACTACTATTAACTACAAACTCTAATTTACAATATATACTATATAATATAAAATACAATAAATACCCTTGGGGGGTCATATATTGAATGTGCACTTGTAATGTAAGTTACGTCAAATCTTATATTTTAAAAAAAACTGTACTCTCGGATATATCAAATAAATGGCTTAAAGAGATTACACTATTATGACTGTTCTTTAAAACACTTTAGTACGCATTTAAAAAGTGCACTTTGTAATAAATTCATACTAAAAGTTTTACTTTATAGTACATTTTAAATCGTTGTTTATATGAGGAACGAAGTACTCTTATGTTGATGTAGCCTATACTAAAGTGCTTATATTAATTTTAACTGTAGTGATATTTAAAGTTAATATTTGAAATACTAAATTACAAATGTATAATTACAAATAGAATACAAGTTTCAAAAGAAATTACATTATATTTTAGTATAGCATAGTTAGTATAGTACATTCGGCAGTACACTTTCACAACTATATTTCAGACAATAAGTAATTATGAAATTATAAAGTACTTAAGTCCTACTTAAAAGGCACTATTGAGTTCAACTTATTGCATTTAATAT
Organism: Rhinichthys klamathensis goyatoka; assembly: GCF_029890125.1. Lineage (NCBI taxonomy): Eukaryota > Metazoa > Chordata > Actinopteri > Cypriniformes > Leuciscidae > Rhinichthys > Rhinichthys klamathensis. The sequence goes on along the minus strand of NW_026606672.1, from coordinate 1,302,971 downwards.
AACTTTAAACTATAATGTCTGTTCATTTAATTGTTATTAACATTTCGTTTGCATTGTATATTCTTTCAAAAATGTATTTTTCATAACACTCTTTTTTTAAGTATACTAAAGTGTACTTCTTTTTCACAAAGGTTATTTTATTTTAAGAGGATTTTTTTTTTTTTTTCAAATAAAAAGTATGAATAACCTTTTATTTTATGGGGAAATGTGCATTCCCAGAATGTATTAAAAAAGTAGCACTGCACTTTAGTCACCTCATGGATTTCTGTTAGATCACCACTGTTGTCATCAACACAGTAAAAACAGATTTTATTGGCTCAAATATGTTGGTGTTTTAACATAATATAATTTAATATTTACAGTTAGAAACTAAAATATCACCAAAATGTCTCCCATAATTCTTATACATACAGTATAACATTGTCAGTGCATTTTTTTTAAAGTTCTAGCAACCACAGCTGTCAGTTTTTAGCATAAATTTAACAAAAATGTTGTACAATGGATGTGCGAATACACAATTTTAAACGAGAACAGAGCGTTACAACATTAAACGGCTTCACTTTAAAGACATGTCGCCATTTTGCAGGCTGTCCCAATGATGACACAAGTAACAAGCTGAGGTCAGCCCTATTATGAAATCAGCTGCAATCCGTGGCTGCATTCTTGCACCTTCGTTTCAACTGTTATTTCAAAGGCAAACAGAATGTTGCACGAGATGTATCACATTGGCCGCAGAGCTGACTGAATAACTGATTAACAAATCCATTTATTACAAACGAAAACAATTGTTGGATAAAATGATGAAGCACATGTAAAGAAATTTATTTGCAAATTCAGACCCACCATTTGAGGAAAAAAAAGTTAGGCAAAACAACAACTATTTTCTGTGGTAATGAGCACATAATATTATAACCTATGTTTAAACAACATTCTTACAGATAATACTGAAATATCGGTACTTCAGATGACTCATCCAAAGGAAATACAGAAAAAAAGAGTATCTTCTGGTACATGAGTCACCTAAGCAAAACAAACATGGGTGTGTAGTTCAGTAAAAGACTAACATAATGACCTCACTTTGTAAAAAATACTATTCTGTAAAATAATAAGCACAATCTAAGACCATCATCAGTGTCAATGAACGCCTTGAGCTGAAACACAATATTTGAATCTTTACATCTACATTATGTGCTGAAACACAAAGCAAGTATGAGTTCATCTACTTAACATGCTCTCTGTGGACCACCTTACTGGTCTTTGAGCTGTAGTCTATGCAAATACACTTTGCGGATAGTGATCAGTCACATCAAAGATTTTCAGTGCACATCAGTGTCTGTTAGAGGATATTCTTGGCTTCAGATACATTCTGTATTGTGGTTAGGACAGTATCCACAGGAAAAGACAAGAAGAGGCTTTCCTTAAGCTTTTTTGCTGAGGGCGATTCCTCTGCGCTGAACAATGGGTTGGTCACAGTGAGAGTTATGGAGGGCATGTTTCTAGCCTTGCGTTTTGCATTTTTCTTTTCTTGTCTGTAGGCGACATTCATATTTGTAACTACCTGTATAGACAAAAATAACATTATCAGGAAACTAATTTCAAAGCTTGTCTGCACTACAATCAGTGTTTTTAGACATCCTTTTTGAATAAACGCTAGTAGTTACACATGCACTATGGAGAATGGGACACATGTCTAACTGATCTATTATTAGTAATGGGACTGGAGAAGATTTTAGCTACACAAACAAATGCTCAGACTTTACCAGCTGTTTGATGTTATTCTGTTGCTCCTGCATGGTGGAAAGAAAAGAGTTTGTGTCCTCTTCATTAAGCGTATCCTCCTCCTGGTCCTGATAGCAACTAAGAGCATCAAACTTTGTCTTTAAAAAAATGAACAGAAATTGAAATGTCTGTAACTTCTTGCTTACCGTATTAAAACATGAATCCATGTCAGTGTATTACTATATCTTAAAAGTTCATTCTCTTACCTCACTAGATATGCTGGCTTTTCTGTTGAACATTAAAAAGTGTGGTGTAAATTTTGTCGTAGGGTTGACTGATGTCCTGAAGATGGCCAAAACTGGATCAAGAAAATCATCCCATTCTACCTGTTTCTCCACCACCATCTGTTTTATGGCATCTCTCAGCAGATTACTGCTGCGATCATACAGTGCGTTCCTCTGCGGCAGATCTACTGGCACCACTCTTAATGCTATGCTCCATCGGTCACACAGGTGCTTTGTAACCTAAAATAATGAATAATAATAATGCTATGAAAATAGAGTTAATCCCCTGTTTTGCATAAAAGTTTGGTATTTCAACAAAAGTTTTTACCTCCTCACAGAAGTCAGCACTTTGAGAGCAAAATATTGTCTTTGCAGGGCCAAATCTGAAAAAAAAAAAAAAACATTTTAGCATATCAGCATATTTATTCTTTATTAATGGTGCAATGTAACCTCACCTGCAAATAGATGATGAAATGCATCGTGCAATACAGAGACCATCTTTCTTTTGTACAGGAAAGGCCTCTACCCATTTACTGTAGTAATCTGTAATAATAACAATGTGTGTATTCCCTCCATGTACAGTTCCTGGGAATGGACCTGTTTTCAAAAACAGCAAGTGAAGACATTTGGTTACGCTCTAGAAATTTGTCCTGCTAACAAATTAGACATCTTAAAAGTCTCTTACAAACTTTTACCGATTATTTCAATGGCCAAAATGTCCCACGGACCATCCACCTTTATGGGTCGTACCGTTCTGGCTAGGTTTTTACTCCGCTCTGTGTGTTGACAAGTTTCACATACTTTAATCTGAAAAAGATGATTCAGTGACGTAGATAAACGTAAACACATGTAGATAAATAATATGAGAGTGACAAACACATCCATTCCTAAAAGTATCAGGATAGTGATATCCACATCATACCCAATCCACAACATCCTTGACAATGCCAAGCCAGTAGTATTTACTCTGAATCCTGTGAACAGTCTTCTTCTGTCCCAGGTGATGCCCAATGTCATTGAAGTGACACTCCAGGAATATTTGTCTCTTTCGCTCTGCCTCAATCACTACTTCTCGCTTTTCTTCTTTCTTCGGTCCCACATAATATAACCGGCCATCTATTGAATTTATGATAGAGAAAGGTTAGAGAGGTAATAAAACTAAATAAATCACTAATCACTCAGTAAGACCAACTAAACCGTTAAAAAAGCGTGGAACGTTGCTTATGTTGCTTTTAAAGACTGTTTTATATACTAGAATAGACTGGATAAAATGATCAACTCAAACATCAGGAGGAGATTTGTATTCAACAAATACTCAATATGAAGGCTATGTACTAGTAAATAGTTTCAGTAACCCCCATTATTAGCTTATATATTGAAACCAAGAGCAATTTAAAAAAAATTAAAAGCATGTAGTGTAAATTTTACAAAAAAGGGTAAAAACTATGTGATTATGTCTGGTGATAATTATATGGCAATATATTGACAATTCCTAGACAGGTGAATTTTAAATCTAGGATAATGTTAATTGTTTATACTATTTTATAAATATACTAAGTTAACACATAACAGGCCAATATATAGGTATGACATAGCCTACAGGTCTGCCAAAGTTAAACTTTACAACATTGTTTCCAGGAAATAACGTTACTGTAAAACACTAAAAGATTAACAACAGATTACTGACATTCAGAATGTAACATTTGCAAGCTTTGCTCTCACCGTCAATCATAAATTTCTGAGCATATCTTTTGAGATTTTTCTTGCGAATAGGGTTCATGGTTTGAGGATAACAGCCCTCGGCAACAAAAGTGTAAATGTCCCCCAGTCTGTTTGAGCTGGACTCCACCACCTCCTCTTCGGCAACTGGCAACGAGTCCACACTCAACATTCTGCTGCGAATACACGGTCCCAGGATTTAAATACATAACAGATGGTACAGCTAAATAATCGTCCAATTTTAAAATTCAAAACAACAGAAGCGATTTGCCTTGTACTTGCGCGTGCACATACACTACACAACAATACTCGGACGGAAGGAATTGAGTGACGTACCAGGAAGTAAACTTAACATTATCTTTTATCACTCTTGGTATGTAGCTATCGCTCTTTTCAGATACGAACTGATACAAAATTTGCCTAGAATATTTATACTCATATACTTGAAAAACAAATTGTAGTGTTATCAGAGGTTTTGCGAAACTGTTTGTTTCTTTACGGACATATTTGTGGTTGTTCCAAAACAATCATTGAGTAACGTTAGGCGGAGCTCTGAACAGATTGACAGTTCAACTTCAAACTGGTCTGGTTACTCTGGTCGAAATGTGTTCTTGTTCGCTTAAAATCTTTCAAAAGTCGTAAATATTACGTCTGAATAAATATATAGCAGTATGCAGTTAGACTCGGAGTAGTCAAATCTCAATAATACACCATGGAGAGATTTTACACATGCAGTTGCTTTTTCAGAGATAATATTTTTCTTGAGGAATACAAACTTCATGTTCGTTTCGTCTCAGAAAGCCAGTTCAGGAATGATTATCAAAATGTAAGTGACAACACTGGCTAATGCCTTCATGTTAAATACTTTGCCATTTCTCTCTGAACACCATTGACATTTGCTTAAGATCCTCAGATCCCTGGGCTGTGTGTCTGAGTCTCAGTTCAGAGACGTGATTGGAAAGGTGAGTGAGCTCTCGAGAGCAGAAATCCCTCTTGCGGTAACGTTGGAGATCAAGGCTGTCAGAGTGTGCTTATTTACTCCGTCGTGTATTTATAGATTCATGCAGAAATTGAGAGACGCCAGAATCATAAATTGAAATCAGCAGAGAGAGCAGCTACCATAAAGGAGATTTATACACCTCTACATCAACATGTTTATCATCTACATGTAAGTTACATAGAATCAGCAGTACGGGTAGTCTATGATTAAAATCTTTCATTGATATACTGTAATGCCATTTATCCCCTGCAAGGAATCATTCCTGGCCCCAGAGCTTTTACAGCTGGTCAAATACTGTGCTTCAAGTGATGCAACCGTGGAAGGACTAACGTTATTGAAACTCATCCAGACAGAAGCAGGTGAGCTTCTTTACTCATGCTCCAATTTAGACCGTTTGACCATCAAATCATGGGAAATAAATCACGTCAACAAAAAAATTCTGTTTACTTTATATTTTGCAGCACCAAGAGTCTTCAGATTCCCAGTGTTCAGAAAGGAATTCTGCAATGACCTTATTGAAGAGCTGGAGCATTTTGAACAGTCTGATGCCCCAAAGGGCAGGCCGAACACCATGAACAATAATGGGGTACAAGTTTTTATCAATATACACATAACCAGTTCTCATGTGGTTGAGATTGCCATCAAAATGCAGACTAATATATTGTTCTTTGTTTTATGCCAGTCGAGTCATAATAGTAATAACAATAATTTAACATCTCTAAACAAATTCAGATTCTTCTTAATGAACTGGGCTTTGATGAGAGCTTCATCACCCCACTGAGGGAGGTGTATCTGCGTCCACTCACGGCTCTGCTCTACAGCGACTGTGGAGGAAGCTGCCTGGACAGTCACAAGGCTTTCGTGGTCAAGTATGCTATGCGTGAAGATTTGGAACTCTGCTATCATTATGACAACGCTGAAGTCACTCTAAACATATCACTGGGGAAAGACTTTACAGAGGGCAACCTGTTCTTTGGAGGCATGAGACAGGTGCTTATAAGACAACTTTTTGAGATTTCCCAGACAGGGTTCTTTGAAATTGAAAATCTGTTTAAAATCTGCTTGTAACGATAACTAGAGCAAAATTATAATTCAATTGGAATTTTATATTTTCCTAATATGTCAATACTCTAATTATGGGTATAAAAAGATGCTGTCAACTTAATACAAACAAAATACTTAATTTCAGATTTTTTTTCAAGATGAATTTTTTTATAATACATTCAAATATACATTTTATAATAGGCATTTTAATGATTTGGTAAGGCTTAAGAGCAGTGACTATAAATGACAATTATTTACCACGTGGTCTTCATAATATCATCTCTAATATTTTTTCACACACAAACTAGTATAAATCAGTCAATATATATATATATATATATATATATATATATATAATTATATTATTATTTTAGAAAAGGGTTCCCTCAAACTAGGGGGTCCTTTGCATCAAAAAGTTTAGTGTAGTCTTTTGTTTAATGCATACAAGCTGTTGAAATGAAATATTAGTATCACATTCCCCATTCAACTACCCTAAAAGAGCAAGCAAATAATTTCTTCAAGAAGAGATTTTATTTCATGATTATAGAACACATTAGTTCACTTTACAAAGACACTAACAGTTTTGGATGAAACATCACAATCATGCGGCCTAGTAATGTACGATAAAGATGTATTTACAGTGTCCTGACTGCGCGTTTGTCTTAGGTGCCTCTGAGTGAGACGGAGTGTGTGGAAGTGGAGCATCACGTGACTGAGGGTCTGCTTCACAGGGGCCAGCACATGCACGGCGCTCTGCCTATCTCTTCAGGCACACGCTGGAACCTGATCATATGGATGCGAGCTTCACGTGAGAGGAACAAACTCTGCCCTATGTGTGGTAAGAGACCCACGCTAGTGGAGAGTAACGGATTCAGCGATGGCTTCACTATGGACCCTGATGGTGACACTAGTAGAAATGTGTCATGTTCTTTAACATGATGTTGTTCAGTGCTGTTTTTGTCTAATTTATGGTCCTTTGCTCAGTAGTTTGGCAATCAGGACAAAATATGCTTTTCGTCCAGTGTGCCTTTTTCAAAATCAGTACCAAAGGCGTAAATGTTGTTTTATATTATTGGGTAATTTTGACTGCAAATGACCTGATTAAATATTCAGTTGATTGTAAATGTAGTGGTTTTAAGCCTGCTACTGTATTTTAGTCCGTATCTTATCTTAGGATGAATTATTAATATATACAAGGGATTTTTGATGTACAATAAACAAACAGAAAAACACATTCTAATGTATATGGCTCATATGTACAAAAACATAATTTCAGTAAATATTTTTAGTCTTAATTTTTAAACCTTAACCAGAATTCAAGTTGTCAGGAGACAGAATTATTGCATCTTAAAACAGTTATTTTCTTCCTCCAGAGGTTAAATCTCATCAGCATCAGCAAACATCATCCATCATTTGCAACCTGCCCAGTTTCACATAGTCATGCACAGAATATAAAAATACAGACAAAACATCCCGCTTACACCTAACACTGCACACACAAGCATTCTGAAACGTTCAAACAAACAAAATGAAAGGCCAAAATCTTTTCTTTTTTTTTTGGTTGTTTCTTTCCCCAACTTTGATTTTTGAGTGTTATAAGCAGGAAAAGAAAGGGAAAGCAAGGAAAAGCATGACTTCGGAGAAAGGCAACACTACTAGACCCAGAGGTATAAGCATTTAACGGGGAAAACAAAATCATAATTGTAAATCTCTGTAATCAATCATATTATCAAAGATACTGGAATCTTGAAAATAAAGCTGATCTAGTTTTCACATTATCTATGGTGTTATATTGATAACAATTAGTTCAATTTACTGAATTTGCAGCAAGTTTTAATTCCTTTGGCTTTTAAAATAAGAAACAAAAATCCATATTTGATGCATACATAGCATAAATTATACACTCTGGCTCAATGTTTACCCTTTAAAATAATTCAACCACTGACTTCTTATGCCATGTCACAGTTGTGCTATAAAGTGTTGTCTGATCCACTCTGTATCTTAAGTTAAACATGAACATGTATTAGCAACACAGTAGCTTCAAACTAGCTGAGATGGAGCGTCCAATATTCCACACTTTTCACAGCTCCACTACTGGAGATTTGACATTATAGTGTTGTTTCGCTGCTCATGTCCCTGTGATCCCTGTGTCTGCCTCTAGGGTTAATATCTGCATCTTCATAGTCGGACTCCATCTCAATCTTCACCTGGGGCACGGGGCAAGACATCCCTCTGGCCAGTGGCATCGACGGGGACGATGGACAGGAGATCTTCAGGTGCAGAGTGATGCTGTGGAATGGCAACTTCCAGTTACAAGTGTGAGGAGGAGGAAAAGGAGGAGGAGGAGAGGGTTATGGCAGGGATGGAGGTACAGCTGAGCTGAGTATCAGGATGGGGAGCAGGGAGTCTGTATTAAGATTATAGATGCAGGTGACAGAGACGGTGTGACTGCACAAATGTTCCAGGGGAAAGATTTGGGATCAGGGCACACCCAAATCAGAAAGAAGGCTCAGTATGATGTCCTATAGTGTTTCATATTATGCGTTAAGGAGATAACTAACGTGTTTAAATGCCATAATTACTTGGGCCATAAACAATAAGGTTCTACTTTAACATTAATTAATGCATTAGGAATCAAAATAATTTTGGTTATGTTATTTTTTACAAATATAGAATATATAAAGTAACATTACATTTTTTGACAGGAATGTTAAAAAAATGGTCAGTATGATTTTAAATTTTAAATTAAACCAGTCTTATTTTTTCTCCAAGGCAGCATTTATTTGATCACAAATACAGTAACTAAAGTAATATTGATAAGGGTTTTCTATTTCAATATATTTTAAAATGTAATTTATTCCTCTTATGGCAAAGCTGAATTTTCATATTAGCTGATTTGTTCAAATATTAAAAAGTTCTGCGGCTTAATATTTTCAGGATTTTTTTTATTAATATAAAGAGCAGCATATATGTGTATATATATAATTTTTTGTAGCAATGTAAAAGTCTTTACTGTCAGTTTTGACCAATTTAACATCGTTGCTGAGAAAAGTGTTAACTTAAAAAAAAAACTTACTGACCTCAAACATTTGAACAGTAGTACAAAGCTATTGCATATAGAAAATACAAAAAGTGTTGTTATAAAGAAAGACGATTATGAACAATGGTATATTTATAAATAATATTATCCTAGATTAAAAAATTATATAATACCTAATAAAATATCTAATGCAATAACTAAAGTTAACAAATCACCATTAATACTAACACTTACTATTCTATATATCCATTTTTTTTTTAAACTTGCTACGTGTACTGTGCTAGACTAACTGGGACTAGTCACAGCATTTGCATATTGTTGCCCAATTGTTAACATGATTGCTTCTATTGTTCTCCTCATTTGTAAGTTGCTTTGGATAAAAGCGTCTGCTAAATGATTCAATGTAAATTCAACCTTTGTTAAAGTGAAGACTTCATCCAAACCATGCCCCCTGAACAGCAATGCAGACATGAAACCCAGCAGATTTTACATTTCTACATCAGAGTGATACAGAGGAATGCATTTGGATACGTAAATGGGTTTTGGATATAGTGTAAGAAAAACCAGGCTGGGAAACCTTCATAAAACAAAACATTCTGTATAAGCACTCTTATTGGGACCACAATCACACAGGAGAAAGAAACAACCAAAATTCCTTGAAAGAAGTAAAATACATTGTTACATTAATAATCACTTTATATCTACTAAAAATGTAAAGTTTTAGCAAAAAAAGTAAACCAAGTAGGGTACATTAATATATTCAAATAACTTTTCTCACTGGCATCTTTCCCAGTATTTCAGGTAAATAAACTGAAACTGTACACACATCTAATTATGCAAGTTAAGTAATTATTATTTATGTATGCCGTTTCTTTGGGTGTGAAAATGTAAAATGAAAGTAAAAACATATGAATAACAATAAATAAATAAAAAATTATAACAGCATGCAAAGTAAAATACTGGTGGATGCATGAAAACAATTCTATCTGCATTGCTTCAAAGCGCATGGCAAGGGAAAAATCTATAGGTAAATACTCAAATAATATATGGCAAAATACTGTATACAGGGGATTGCATGACATTTTATTGGTCTTAGCAGTTATACATTTAATATTCTGAGCTGCCTCTCAATTAGCATCTACTACTATGTAAATATTAATGCAATATTTAGTATTATTAAATGTAGAGTGGTAGTGAGTGGAAGTGTATTTAAGAGGAAATGCTCATTTTAAAAAATCTAATAAAGTAAGTATCAGTGGTAGTAATTGCCTGGTTGGCATCGTGCCGCCCACTCTGAGTTCGAGTCTGGCGCCTGTAGGAGGTCACGGTAGGGAACGTGTAGTTTGAGCACACAGTACCTGCGATCCAAGTCTGAATCACTGGGGGAGCAGTTTGTATAAGGTTGGTACTTGTCCTGTGGGCCAAAGAATGGAGAAAGATAAGTATCTGCATGTGCAGAATGTGTCAACTTTGAACAGTACAAAGGCTTTTCTCCACCAGAAGGTGGCACCAGTGAAACACAATGCAATAGTGGATCTGAAATATAGACCGTTTTTGGGTGAAGACCAAAGATGACTTTAGTCCAGTCTGCACTCTCAGCTTGGGTTTTCAGGCTACTAAAACACTTACTTCTTCTTCACCGACATCCCCTGCTTTGCCTTTCTTTTTGTCCTTCTTGGTGTTCTTTTTGTCCTCATCCTTTTTCTTCTTTTCCTTCCCAGGCAGGATGTCGTCCACCCATGCCAGATCGTGTTGAGAAAAGACCATGTCCAACATCTTTCGTACCACCATGAGACCAAGAATCTGAGGGATCGAGAGACAGAAACTGTTTATTAGTAACTTTAATGTTCATTGTCTTTAAAAACCTAGAGAGGTGAATTAAATGCTTAATCACAGAATTTCAGTTGATAAACAGAGTGGCCTATTCACAGTGTGATTGAACTACAAAGTGCAATCATACAAAGTACAATGATCCTTTATATCCAGAAAGCTTGAAACTTGTATTGTTTTACGAGTCATGATATACATGAGTGCTTACGGGATTATGTGTGGCAATATAATATGTTACCATACCATGACCGGGAAGATGATAGCGAGGAATGTGGATTTGAGGACCCAGAGAACAGCTAAGCACACAATCTGCACCAGTGTGAACAGGTGGACTCTCCTCAGCGGCACATGACGCAGGTATGAAAAGTCTGGCTGGTGTTTTGCTGGCATCATGATCAGTTTGATCCTATCCCAGAACTACAAAAGACCAAATGTTTGATTAGATATACAGTGGACAAAAAGGGAAAATCTGTCATTATTTACTCAACCTCATATCATTCCCAACCCAAATACTCTTTCAATCTAATGAAAGTGAATAAGGACCAGGCTTGTTGAGTTCCAAAAGGACACGTCAAACCAATCTGATTCACTTTACAAAATGTATCGATCTGAATGATTTGTTCACAAATTGGATGGATCTGGTTCTCAAATGACTTAATGATCTGGTTGCAGTTCACTTGAGGGGAAGATTATTAGTGAATAACAACTTACATTTTGATCTTTTCCTCACATAAAACTATCGAATGGCTTTAGAAGACTTTAAATGTAGCGCAAGAGTCATATGGATGACTTTTTATGATGTTTGGGTCCTTTTTGTAGCTTGAAAACAAAGTCATTCGTGTTTGAAACGACAGGATGAGTAAATAAATTTTCTTTAAACATGTACTGATTTTTTCTTCCCTCTTTTTTAGTCAAATTTGTTCCCCCTCACTTATTTAAGACAATTAGTAATTCACATTCCAAAGCTTGTCACATAAAAAAAGAACACTTTTAAGTTTAAAGACAACATCAGCTCTCAGGCATTTAGCCTCAAAGCACTATTAACTTAAATACATTTGTATTCATTCAGTATAGTTACAGTCTCCGTTCAAGATCCATAATTTTGCCATTGTCCTCCTCTTGTTCTCTAGCTGACATTAAACTAGACTACTAGAGCACAGCAAAGAAGCACCTGGCCACTGCCAAGCTACAAGAGGGTGGATTCTCACTGCAGTCTGACAGCCTCATCAAAATGCAGCTCAAAATTGCCTCAGTAAACCCAGCCAGCATGCAAATATCCATTCCCACAACACCACACTCTTCTTACCCTGCACTGTCACAGAGTGGAGAAATCACTCATTTCTAATCACTAAACACAGTTGTAGAGTGCATACAAATGAGTGTTCCACTCACACTCAAAGTACAAGTTGTGATGTTTTCCTTGTAAAGTTTGCTATGATATTAAAACTTTGCAAGTACATTGGCTATTAGAGCTGTTCCGGAGGGAGGAGGGGTTGAAAAAGGTTATATCCCTAATGGCACTTACTTGGATGCCACTGAGAGAAGCAACACCCATGTAGAGGAACACTCCATACAAGACTGGCATAGGAATGAACTATAAACAGAAAAAGTACACTTCAGCTGCCAAAGCAACAGCAGTTACACTTAAAGTCAGCATGAAAACAAAACGGACCCTATTTAATCATATAACAGTTTAAAAACATTTCAACTGCATTTAAAGTCACATGAATAATAACAATAAAAAATGTTGTTGAATGCCATGGCCATAAGTGTAATTTCATCCGACCAATTGAAGATGACTTTCAGGACGATATTCTATGTTCACTTTAACTGTTTTAGAAATTCAGTATTTTAAGTAAATACATACAATGTAAATGTCCAAAAGTTTAGGGTCAGTAAGATTTATAATCATATAGCAAGAATGCATTAAATTGATCACAAGTGACAGTAAAGACAAAAAAAATATTTCAAATAAATACTCTTTTAATCTTTCTATTTGAAGATTCCTGAGAGGGGGGGGGGGGGGGGGGGGGGAATATCAGTTTCCACAAAAAAAGATAGTACAGCTAAAGCAGAGTAGATCATACAGACATCTTCAGTGAACATTTTTTATGATAATAATGGCTGATCTACCCTAAATGTTAGGTCAAGTCAGTATTAATTATCTCTGTCATTTCAACAAGCTCACTTGCAGAATGGGCGCTAAGAAGATAGACACTCCTGTCATCACAAACACCAGGATTCCTGTCAGTCTTTGTTCTCTGTAATTGGAAGAGAAGCAGAACAAAAATAAAAGAGAGTGGAGAACTGTGATATATGTACTGAACAGCCACAATTTATTCAATGTATTTGTGTCATTTGTGTTGTAACTATACCGTGCACAATAACAATGTAGCTACAAGCTACTTATGTTACTTTGGTAGCCACTTAAGCAAACACGTTTAGTGTTTAGTAGGCATTTTTTACTTAAACATAACAATTGTCGATTAACACCAGACATGTAAACAGTACATAAAAGTATTTCAGTGTTCCCAACCATCTACGGTACATTTTGAGGTTTGACTTCTGTTCCATGTACATTAATTACCATTTGGATATAAATGTGACCCTGGACCAAAAAAACAGTCACATGGGTCAATTTTATGAAATTGAGATTTATATGAATAAATAAGCTTTCCATTGATGTATGGTTTTTTAGGATACAGAGATACAACTATTTGAAAATCTGTAATCTGAGGATACAAAAAAATCGATCATTTTGACCCATACAATGTATTGTTGGCTATTGCAACAAATATACCCGTGTGACTTGTGACTGGTTTTGTGACAAATGTGGTCCATCTGCTCATGTAAATTAGATTTTATGACAATCAAGTTTTGATAGCCCACTCTCATTAACCATTTTATAATTTATGGCTTTTATTAAAGGAAATACTTAATGTCGTTAGCTAAAAATCACTTTTGTTTTTTCTGTATTGAGCCAATCAGAAACTATCAGTGTTGAGACCTTCTATGGTTGCCATGTCTGTCTCACCTCACACCCAGGAACTGTGGCTGTTCCCCTGGAGCACTAGACTCGCTCTCCATCTTCAGCGAGTCAATGTGAGCGATGGATATGACAGTGGCTGCCACGTACCACGGCAGGCCCATAAAAGAGCAGGCTGCCATCAGAATGCCCACCCACAGTAGATCCAGGTGATACCCACAACCTTTCTGTAACAAACAGATAAGGAAATGTAAGGAAGTCAATGGAAATGAAAAGAACAGGAGTGATTAGGGACCTTCTCACTGCATGGATACCTTTAACTTATTTTCCTTGCGGTTTACAATGACAGCACTGATCTGCTGATCCATGAAGATGAGGATAGTTACGAGGAGAGCAGGGACGGAGCTTGCCAGGTAAACCCACCACGGATTCTTTCCGAATGGCATCACAAACCAACCCCGGTCAGGGCGTGTGGGCTACATGATTTGAAAATAAAATAACCAATACACCTTTGAGAAAAACTAAAGAAGAAGCTTTATAGTCACAAAAAAAAATCAAGATCAGTTTCTTTCTTCAGAACATGCGAGTTACTCTCACCTTGAACTCTGTGGGCACAATGAGTTTGGGTGTTTTCAAACCTATAAGCATGTCCAGCCCCACAAACGTCATGATGGACATGAAGATGGAGAAGTCACTAATTAACTTCCTCAGCTTGATAGAAACAAAACATATTAAAATAATAAATAAAACACATAGCTGCAGCTTCTGAAATATAGCACAATGCCGTTGAAGAGATACGTATAACATACTGGTCTGCAAGCCTGCCACCTTTCTATGAATTGCACAGTTTTGAATGCAAAAATGAAAGAGTTATTTATTTATTTAATGCTTGCACTCAGAGACTGAGAGACTGATGCATGCTTCCATTCCAAACACATACACTGCGTCCAAAATCAAATACTTCCCTACTATATAGTATGCAAAAAAGTATGCCAAAACTGTACAGTAGTATGTCTGAATACCTATTTTTAAAAACTGTAGGCGAAAAAGTCCCCAGACGACCTACTACTTTGCCGAGATTCTGAATCTGAAGTACGCATTTGATAGACACTATAATAATAATCATCATAACTTCTATAGCGCCTTTAAAGGAGCTTCTTTAAAGTATTTTAAAGGGTAGATAATAAAAATACAAAGGAAATACAATTACATTACTATCCCATAAGGCCACAGGAGAGGATTTATGAATGGCAGTAAAGTGATGCAACTGATGCTGGTAGGTCATTCATACTCTGTAGAACATGCTTTTTTAACTGTCGCGAAGTAAGTTCAAATATAGATGTAGCACCTATACTTAGACGGTATGCAATTTCAGACATAGTGATATAATAAATTAATGTCACTATACTGTATAAGACACCATATACGTGCAATAAAGAATGTATTAAGGACTGCAACAGTCATTTATACCGTGTCGGTTATGCGTTTATACCGTGTGATCAAGCTTTGTTATATATATTTGGAAGTGTAAATATAATACACTGATTATGTTTTTACTGTAATAATTACTACAAACTTATTAGTTTTCCAAACTATTTTTTTGTCTATTTAAAAGATCCAACCAAATCAGTCAAGCGCCCTGTAACAGAACGCATAAAGGATGTTGTAGTCACATTACTCTTGTACTAATGGTGTTGATAATAAAATATATGGAATAATTCTCTGTTATACTCTTTAAAACAAATTTTTTTTTAAGTGACATTAATATAAGTTCCCCTTCGTCAGCTCACTATGACGTACGCCAGAAGTGATTCTGACGAATGGGGATCTCGCTTGAGAGCCCATCTACTTCGAGTGTAACTAAACGAGGCAAACTTTTTCAGAGGCTCCTGGGGCATATGGCATCCGCAGCCGCAGTAACCCGCTCGGATTGCTGCATATGAGACCGCTTCAGCACTGGCTTCACGGCCAAGTCCAGAGATTAGCGTGGCAGAGCGGCACGTACCGGGTGCACGTCACCCCGCACTGCCTCCAAACCTTCAACCCGTGGTCAGACCCTTCGTTTCTACGGGCAGGTGTTCCCCTAGAACAAGTGTCCAGGCATGCTGTGGTCTTCACGGATGCCTCTGCCACCGGCTGGGGGGCCACGTACAACGGGCATACAGTTTCAGGTTTGTGGACGGGGCCTCAACTGCATTGGCATATCAATTGCCTCGAGTTGCTCACAGTACGCCTTGTGCTGGGCCGCCTCAAGGGGCTGCTACATGGCAAGCGCGTACTGGTCCGTACGTACAGCACTGCGACCATTGCGTACATCAACCGCCAAGGTGGTCTACGCTCCTGCCACATGTCGCAACTCGCCCGCGATCTCCTCCTATGGAGTCAGAAGCATCTGAGGTCGCTTAGTGCCATTCACATCCCTGGCATGCTCAATCGGTCCAACTGATATGGGACTTCTTCGGAGCCGCTCAGATAGATCTGTTTGCCTCTCCGGACTCGACCCATTGCCAGTTGTTTTATTCCCTGACCGAGGGGACCCTCGGCACGGATGCACTGGCGCACAGCTGGCCCCGGGGCCTACACAAGTATGCGTTTCCTCCAGTGAGCCTTCTCGCACAGACACTGTGCAAAGTCAGGGAGGACAAGGAGCAGGTCTTGTTAGTTGCGCCGTATTGGCCCAACCAGACCTGGTTCTCAGAACTCATGCTCCTCGCGACAGCACCTCCTTGGCCCATTCCTCTGAGGAAGGATCTGCTTTCTCAGAGACGGGGCACTCGATGGCACCCGCATCCAGACCTCTGGAAACTCCATGTCTGGTCCATGGACGGGACGCGGAGGTTCTAGGTGACCTACCCCAGGCGGTGGTAGACACCATCACTTCTGCTAGAGCCCCCTCAACGAGGTGCCTCTATGCACTGAAGTGGAACCTGCTCGTTGAATGGTGTTCTTCCCACCGGGAAGACCCCCCAAGATGTCCGATCAGAGTCGTGCTTTCTTTCCTGCAAGATGGGTTTGAGCGAAGGCTGCCTCCCTCCACCCTCAAAGTGTATGTTGCCGCTATCGCCGCACATCACGATGCAGTTGGAGGTAAGTCATTGGGATAGCATGACCTGATCGTCAGGTTCCTCAGGGGAGCGAGGAGACTGAATCCACCTTGCCTCCCCTCTATAGCCTCTTGGGACCTGTCTCTGGTGCTCAGCACACTGTAGAGACCTCCTTTTGAACCACTGCAGTCAGCTGAGTTAAAGGGTTAGTTCACCCAAAAATTCTGTCAGTAATTACTCACCCTCATGTTGTTCCAACCCCGTAAGACTTTCGTTCATCTTCGGAACACAAATTAAGATATTTTTGATTAAATCTGAGAGCTGGATCACTCCTCCATAGGCTTCTTAAGGGATCGAAACTGGCCGGCCCAAAAGTTATGAAAGACATCGTTAAAATAGTCCGAGTGACTACAGTGGCTCAATCTTAAGTTTATCAAGCGACGAGAATACTTTTTGTGCGCAAAAAAACAAAAAAAAATAACGACTTTATTCAACTATTCATTTCCTTCTCTGTGGGCCGTGAGATTTCACGTAGTGATACTGTGCAAAGCTTCTGTGTTGCACGTTACACGTAGGCTCACTATTGGCCGACGCTGGTCATGTGTGTGATGCGTGTGACGTACAACCTAGAAGCTTTGCGTAGTTTCACGATGTCTTTCATAACTTTTGGGTCGGCCAGTTTCGATCCCATAAGAAGCCTATGGAGGAGTGAAACAGCTCTCAGATTTAATCAAAAATATCTCAATTTGTGTTCCGAATATGAACGAAAGTCTTAAGGGGTTGGAACAACATGAGGGTGAGTAATTACTGACAGAATTTTCATTTTTGGGTGAACTAACCCTTTAAAGATCCTGTCACTAAATACAGTGCTCCTGACTGCTCTGGCTTCCATCAAGAGGGTAGGGGACCTGCAAGCATTTTCGGTCGACGAATCGTGCCTAGAATTCGTGCCAGCCAACTCTCACATTGTCCTGAGACCCCGGCTTGGATACGTGCCCAAGGTTCCTACCACTCCCTTCAGGGATCAGGTAGTGAACCTGCAAGCGCTGCTTTTGGAGGAGGCAGACCCAGCTCTGGCTTTTCTCTGTCCCATCCGCTCCTTGCGGATATACATAAACAGAACGCAAAGCTTCAGAACCTCAGATCAGCTCTTCGTCTGTTACGGAGGCCAGCAGAAGGGAAATGCTGTCTCCAAGCAGAGGATGCCTTGCACGTTCGGGTTGCGAGCACACTCAACTAGAAGTGTAGCTTCCTCCTGGGCACTGGCTCAAGGCGCCTCCCTGACCGATATTTGTAGAGCTGCGGGCTGGGCGACACCTAACACGTTCGCTATATTCTATAGCCTCCGTGTAGAGCCGGTATCTTCCCGTATACTCGCCCCCAGTGGCCAGTAGCGCGAAGGACCCATTCTTAGTGTCGGTTTGCAACGCCACTCATGCCCCGCTGGGCCGGATATGTGCGTCTATTTGCTCCAGTAGTGTTCCCCAGAAATGGCTAACCCTGTTGAGTTCCTCCGTCACCCCTGCGGCAGTCAGACGTTGCGGAGCATCTGACGCCAGGCTTACACTTGTATGCATTGTGGAACCTGTGCTAGGCTGGGAGTCCATATGTAGCGATCCCTGCGGTGACCCCATATGTGTATTCCTCCATGATCAGCTCCTCTGCGGATGAGCCCGTGTCTTTCCCTCAACAGAGCCCGCTCTGTCGTCTCTGCTGGTGTTCTTTCCCCCCTATAACTAAGCTGGACCCACCCCAGAGACTACCATATGTTGTACTACCCTGCTTGGCTAGTCCATATGTGTAACCGTCACAGTGTCTCCCTCCGGCGTAGGATGTGACTTCCGCAGCGTTCCCTTCCCCAAGGGCACGCTTTACCAGCGTTATCCAATAAGTCACACTGAGTGGGTCTTGCGGAACAGCAATGACTTTCTGCCCAAACTACGGTCAGGCCAGGAGGCTCAAGCGGAGCGCTGGAAGGGCCAGCAGCAGTGGCGTTTTGGTAGATATCCACATTCGTCAGAATCACTTCTTATGTACGTCATAGTGAGCTGACGAAGGGGAACATCTCGGTTACGTATGGTTACCTTCGTTCCCCGAGGAGGAAACGGAGACGTACGTCCCCTTGCCACAGTTGCTGAGCTTCCGCTGTACAGCCGAGTCACAAGTCCGGCTCCTCAGCGGAAAAACAAGGATGCGATGCACCTGACGCTCATTATATGCTCACTCCGCGATGCACAGCAGCTGGTGCAATTATCGCATGCCAATGTGCATCGACTCATTTAGTTACACTCAAAGTAGATAGGCTCTTGAGCGAGATCCCCATTCGTCAGAATCACTTCTGACGTACGTCTCCATTCCCTCCTCTGGGAACGAGGGTTACCATACGTAACCGAGACAAAGACGTTTTTGCGTGACACATGCATGATTACACCCACATCACATTGTTCACATTTCATGATTTTGCAGGTATAAAGCTCTTTTGATTGATCTAACACTATGAAAGATCCTACTGGTCTTACTAAATCCCATCAGTAATAAGGAAAATGCAGAATAAAAGTTAGAGACAGACAACTTTTCATAAACAAGATATAGTCAGACTCAAAGGTTTAGACAAAAGAGGAAATTACATGTCTAAGATAGCTACTAAGGACAAAGTGAAAATGGAAGAGTGCAAGTGTAAAAATCTGTTTTCGCAAGAGTTTGGTAAGAAAAAGGGCAAAAAATCTTCACTGGTATTACCTTTGTGGGAAAGTAGCGACTGAATTTAAACTTCTTCAGAGTGACAGTCATAGTGTAGGTCCCGAAGAACAAAATGAAGGACATGAGAGCAAGATCTGGAACATACTTGCAGGTTTTTCCCACCAGTGAGCCCCCATATTTCACACATTCCTTCTTACTCAACTGAGTCCAGTCCAGAGCTGTTACGTTTAACTGAGAAGATGGGAGAAACGCAGAGAAAAAAAAAGGTACAAATCAGGGATAGGAGGGAGGAATTTAGACAAAGCAAAGGATGGAAGGGTTGTGTGGTGGATAAATGGCAAAAAAGAGAAAAAGAGAGAATAAAACAGGACAGGACCAAAAACACAGAGTAATACAGCAGACAAGATCAGTAACAAAGGATGCATTTTAATTAAACTAATTGGATTCACTCATCATGACATAATACAAAAACACAAAATATCATTGTGGGCTATAAAATCAGTGATAGTTAGTGCAAATACAGTGGATTCAAAGGCTATAATCTAATCTGAGGTCATGCTAACACAAATGTTAACACAGATGTGAGTGAGGTGAAGACAATAGGCACTTACACCAAAGAGAGCAGAGGAATTATCTGGCACTGGGACTACAACATCGAAGATCATTGGTGCCACTGAACAAACAGAGAAAGGGAGAATCAGAGAGGAAAATAAGCAGAACGAATGGAAATCTGAAAAACACTTTGTTAGAAGGATTTATCCAGGATCAAAGCCAGCTTTGGCAAATGTAAATGACTGCAGGTGTAGCCCCACTAAAATTTTCATTTGGTTTTTGAAACAATCCAGCACACCTGAACTACTTTCAAAAGACCTCACTGCTAGTTTTCATTCACTACTGCAGGGCATTAGACTAAGTACAAACTGTCCAGGTGAAACTCATGCATATTGAAAGGTACTCACATCAATCAGCAGTCACGTTTGGGGTTTGCAGCAAAAACAAACATAACACAAATAAGTTACAATAATCACATGCACTCAGCCAGTTCTCTTTAAACACCCAATGGAACTTTGTTAAATCAAGAAATTAATATTTGACATATGAATGTATGCATATTGACAGTGCAGTGACTCCAAAGTGAAATGTATTCAGTAACACTTTACAATAAGGTTTGATTTGTTACCATAAGCTAATGTTTAAAGTATAATGAAATAACATTGAATCATACCTCTACAGCATTTTAATAATGTTCACAGTACATACACTATACCGTTCAAAAGTTTGGGGTCGGTAAGATTTTTTAAAATGTTTTTGAAAGAAGTCTCTTTATGCTCATTGCTCACCAATCATTATTTGATCTTGATCAAAAATACAGTAAAACAGTAATATTGTGAAATATTAAAACACTTTTAAATAATTATTTTCTATTTTATATATTATTTTAAAATGTAATTTCTTGTTATTCATGTGATGGCAAAGCTGAATTTCCAGACTGAGTTACATTTTGATTAAAAAAAAATTACGAGGAAAATCAACAAAAAAAATTAATTAAAAAAAAACATGGATGAAACATTTGCAATATGATAGTAGTTAATAGCCTACACCACCTGTCAATTTGATTGATTGTCAGGTGGGCGTGGCTATCCTTTGATCTTCCCCCGCCCCTTCCGGTTCCTCCCCTTCCTGCCCCGCCTCTTGTCCCGCCCCTTCCGGTTCCTCCCCTTCCTGTTACCTTTGACCTAGTTCCGCCCCTTCCTGTTAAACTTTCTGTCAAAATGATGGATGACGGCCTTTATCTAGTTCCGCCCCTTCCTTTTAAACTTTCTGTCAAAATGATGACAGTTTGTTTAATCGTTTGAAGTTAGTTTGAGATGTATTGACCTTGAATGTTAAAGTTACAAAACGATGGATTGTTACCTTTTATCTAGTTCCGCCCCTTGCGTTTACAGCTTCTGTCAAAATGACGGATGCTGGCAGTTTGTTTAATCGTTTGAAGTTTGTTTGATATGTATTGGACTTTGTTGTTACAATTACAAAGCGATGGATTGTTATTTTTTAGCGCATCCCCCCGCTATGCCTAAGCTTATCATTGCAGGTGTGTGTGAAAGTGATAAGAAAAAACTGGTATAGTTTATCTGTTCTTTAAAAGAATATAAAATAAAATCTTACATGTTTAGAGAGCAGGGGTTTTCTTCCCACACGGTAGCGCCGGATCTCTCTGAAAACTATCTCCAATTATATATTTTTTTGGACCGTAACCAGCTAGGGAGTCGTTTGTGTGTGTGTGTGTGTGTGTGTGTGTGTGTGTATATGCGTGTGCACGCGTATGTTGAAGCAGCATGGATCTCCTCCCCTCCCTCCACATTGCTGGGGACCTTGAAAGTTTATCTCACACAGAAGTTGAAAAAGCATGTTGTTCATTTAAAATCTTACTAAATTACTGAAGTTGAAAAGCATTCTATTCCTTTAAAAGTGTATAAATTAAAATATATCATATATAAAATAAATAGTTTACTAAATTACTGAAGTTGAAAAGCATTCTGTTTATTTAAAATAAATATTTTACAAATTTACTGTACCAAATATGTTAGATTTAGATAAAAATAAAAAACATCTTGCATTTTTACCAGGGTTGAAGTAGCTCATATCACATAGATGTCCATATTGACCATTTAAAGTTTAAAAGAACCGCAGAGTATTTCTCTCACTCTTACACCAGCGTTTGACAGTCATAGGGGTGTGTTCAGTGATCAGAATGAGACTGTGAATGTTTTGCTAAATTTATTTCATAGTGTATAAGCATTAAAAGTTTGAAATAGACCTTTTTAAAAATATGATTTTAATTAAATTCAACGAATTCATAAAAAACAAATATGCTATATCGATGGTCTCTGGGGAAAACTTGACTATATTTTTTTATTTATCAGGGTGCATGTAAAGAACTTTGAAATTTGCGGCTCTCACAAGTTATCTCACACATTGTGTGAAAATGTTTAATAATTCCTCAAGTAGTATCTGTGAGAAAACCCCCACATAGGCCTATCTGTAGTGAGAGACCCCCATTGATAGCCTGCTTATAAGCTCCTTCCGATCACCAGCACATCTTCAGAGAAATACGTTACTTTATAATAATGTTAGCTTCAGGATATAGGATGACAGAGTAGATGAGCCTCTGTGCATCATGTAATGTTAGTCTGCTAACGCCTTTCCAGAGCCAAAGTTTTGTTCGTACTAAATTTATTTCAAAGCGTAATCGTAAACGTTTAAATATGAGCTTTTAAAAATGAAAAGATTGTTTAAATTAAATCTTTACAGTTTTAATACATTCGTATCTTTTAGAAGATTACTGTAATTATTTTGTTTAACGGTGACCTAAAGTATAATTGTTATTAATATAGCCATAATGATTTTTGTACTGTAACAGCATATTCTACCCCGTACACCTAAACACGACCATCACAGAAAATTGCATTTTTACATTGTTTTTTACATACTGTTTTGCACTGGTTCCATAAAATCAAATAAGTATATAACTCAATGTATAATGACAAATGTATTCAAACAATTTAACCTTAATTTTAGCTAAATTAATATATATATATATAAAAATGATATATATATAAATATAAAATAACTCACAATAGCTTCACACCCTCACAGAGACGAGAGGAGTGACAGTCCAGATGAGCCTCTGGGGTCACAATGCCCCAGCATATGCAATGCTAGTCTGCTTTTCAGAGGTTTATTCATATTAAACTCGTTTAAAAGCATAATCTTAAAAGTTTAAAATTGAAAAAAAACTGTTTAAATCAAATCTTTAAAGTTTTATTAAAATCGTATCTTCTATTTATCATCTTAGAAGACTTCTGTATGATATAAATGATTTTCATAAAGGTATTATTTTTACTAAACATTGTTTGCTCAAAAAATAAAAAATGTTATAAATCAAGAACTGTGCTTAGGCGTCTTAGATCTTATTTCAAATAGTTTTTGTCCATGCGACATGAAACATGTTGTCAAAGTTTGTCACAAAGTTTTTGTTTTAAAAGAAATCCCAGGACTCTACATTGCTCTTATTTAGATTAAGTTGTATCATTTAGAAAATCACCACACATTTTCAGCGACGCAATGTGCCTCTGTGCTCCATGACGCAGCATAAGTTTGTCTTGAGCGAATATTTAATTTTACTCGTCTTAATTCAAAGCATGTTCTTACTTTTTCTGCGGTAGCTACGACCTATTGTACGTATAAGATATATCATATTTACTTTTCTTGCATCTCTCAAACTATCCTTATTCATTGTGGAAGCACACAGGGTGAAACCCTTCACTGAGAATATACTATCGGTTATCTACTCAAAATATATGTAGAAGTTTAAAATGTTAGCATTTGTTGATGCGACAGGCCACATGAACAGACTTTGGGGAGAGCTGATGATACTATAGCAGGAAACATGCCCCTTTGACCTCCTCCATTTTTGTAGGCTTTTTGTTAAATACCCCATAGCTTAGTCCTTAAATGGTACGCTGTGTAGGAATTTCCCCATCTAGCGGTGAAATTGTATTTTGCATTCAAACGCATAGTGCTCTCTAGCGCTTCGCTTTTTCAAATGCAAGTTGCAACTACGGTAACCGCTATGTGCCAAGAAGCTACGACATGTCGTCCAATTGCACTTCATCGAGTTTAACTATACACGTTCTACCGTTATGTTGCCTATATAATGAATTACACAACCACGGAATGAAAAAGCTTGTAATTTAGACCATAACACTGACTTAACTGTCGACGAGAAAGCAGGACTTCAGTGTCCCTTTCAAAGTCTTTCTCCTTCATTAGCTCTATCCACCTGGGAAAAGCTATCCCGATATTTACCGTCGTTTTGAATTTGCCAGACACGTTTCACTTTAAATTAATTTTTTAAGCTTTATCATGGCTACGAGGATTGCATTATGAAGTGCCGTGCAATCTTTCAAATTTGCCGGGGGAGTGACAAGCGCATCTCACTGACCTTCTTGTGTCCGTTTCAGATGGTTTCAGTCAGCCGGCTCTAAACGAAAACGTGTTGTAGAAACGCGTTGAGGTAGCCTAGTGCTTTTTGTCCCTCTCCGCTATTATAGTTTTTCAAGATGGCGGAACGACATGAAGGGCTCCATGGACTTACCCGTCAGAACATTGGCAGAGCTAATTTTACACCAATGAGGTCATATTTATGAATAAAGCCATTGAGCTATAAAAATACTTTTTAAAATGTATTTAATTCCCCTTAAAACCAAAGATTAAGTTTAATGACACAACGGTCCACCCAAAATCAAATACTTTATACGATTTGTATTACACTTTTCAAAGGGTAATCTTACTTTAAAGTTTGAACAAAAATGTAAAAGCGCTTCTTCATTTTTGCCGTGTTCTGACACAATGTCATTAATTGGTACTTTTTTCCTTTAAACTTCTTTTAAAATATACTTTTCTTATTTATACAAAGGTTCAATTTCAATTCATTTCCTAGCAAGTATAAAGTAAAAAATATGATATATGATATGTCTGATGCAAAGTTTTTTTGCAAAAGAAATATGTGCCGCAAAACACCAAACAGTTCAACTCAGACGTAGACTAAAAATTCCCTTGGCTAGAAAAAATCTCTACAAAAGATCGTTTCTTCCTATGGCAGTGATTATCTTACATCGTACAGTGTTTTAATTGAAACAATAGAGCAACTGTTGAACTATATTATTTTTTGTATTTGTGTTGTTGATATGTGATCTTATGGTACAATGTCAAAGAAAAATTTCCACTCTGTGAAAACAGACTGGACAATAAAGTTCAATCAATCAATCAAACGTAAGGTGGTTTTTCAGATTTTCCGCCAAAAATCAAATACTGTATTATCCTTTTCAAAGATTAATCTAGCTTATAAAGTTAGAATAAAAAACCAAAGATATCTTTATACCTGTTGTGTTCTGACACAAGGCCATTAGCTGATTCTTTTTTCTTTTATAAATTTACTGTCTACAAATATCAGCCTGATAAATATGTACTTAATACACGATTGAACAAGATAATCATGCTACCAAATACGTCTGACACAATGTTTTTAAGAAAAAGCAGTGTTTTAAAATGCAACTAAACCAGATGATTTTTCTTTTGACAAACCTACAGAAATGCCTGTTGATTACTAAGTTTCAGGCATAGCTCAACCATGCAATGTTTGAGAAAGCTAATATTGGTGTAATCTTTGCTCGGTCTCACCCACAAACGCAAAACTTTGTGTTGGGTGATTCGGGCATAGCTTTTTACTAAAAGAAAATATTATGGAAGTCATTATCAAACTATTTTATTTATTAATATTAGGGTTTCGTGCTGATTTAAAGTTTTTGTTATTAACTAATACCTTTATTTTTTTACATCCAGCACAAATTTTTTCAAAAATTGTTCTCTGACCCCAAATAAACAGATAATGGAATGCTCACAAGCTACAGTTAGATATTTTCCTGCTTAGTAGGTGTGTAAATAGTAGTGCTTAAATGTTTGGCTGTATTTTGTCACACCGTAGTGATGCAAAGTTTCACACTCTTGTAAAGACTATGGTCTAACTGTAAAACATAATCTTTATACATGAATTCAAAAGACCAAATCACTAAGAAAAGCACCGTTTATAATAATACATACACAAAAGTTCACAAATGATGGTTTTATTACTATTACTATTCAGATACCAGACGACACTGGTTCACATTTTGAATGTGTGTCTGTTTTAGGTGTGACTTTTCTTTGAGAGCCGTCAACATTCATTGTTTATAGGAATAAATGACCATTAATTCCCCAGATTAATTAGTGTTTGTACTCTGATGTATTTCTGTTTGACTAAATTGCAACTTTCCCTCTATCTACGATGTGGCATCACACAAAGTATTAACATGCTGTTAATATAAGCAAGTATTACTTGAGTTACTTACTTATAAGTAACTATTAACACGAAAAGCAAGTACATGCTGTTTTACACGTAAACTATTACAACAGAATCACATATGACTATTGCACTGAGAGAGGCGTATTCATTAAGACTGTTAAACAAAGTTCGGTGTTTAAAATTAAAATTGCACAAAAGTAAATGCTAGTGATCAACTTGCTAAAAAGTAAATTCAGCGTGACCCAACAAATACGAAAAGCGATTCGTGAGCAGTTTTGAAAGTTTGTAATTGACATCATGTTTCTTTTTGTTTTTGTACAGTTTGCAAAAACTATAGTCTACGAACGTGGTCAAACATAGGAATTTATGAAAAACATGAACAGATATTTCTACATGAGATATTTATTTTAGAACATCTTTCAGCTATGTCTACGAAACATCGACATGAAAGATGAGTATTTCTGTTTTTCTGTTACCTATAAAACTATTATACTTCAAACTCGTATAGCTATTGCCCATTTCACAGCACAGTCATAGATACATCGTTATGTTGTGTATGTCGCTAAACAACGGTTAAGCTAATGAATAACCGTTGAAAGGCGGGATGATTCATTTTTTTTTTTTTTTTTTTATCCATCTACACCGATACTTTGACACAAGAGTTTTAGGCAAGGGTCTTTTAGGAAAACAGACGTTGTGTTTTATGTCTTAATAATCGTTCTTCTTTTAATGAAAAGTAAGCAGTTTTGTGGCCTCATCATCAAAAATGTTTTAACATATTGTAAATATCAATTGTTATATAAATTATATGTGAAACACGCTCAGTCGCATTAGAGTCGGATTCTTGTTTATATTGAACATTGCTATTGAACCGCTAGTGTTCTTAAATTGTTAATTTTTAACAACACTATCGTAACACTTTTTTGTATTTTGTACGATGTTTTCTTTACACCCATGGATATCCGTTTCCTACGGTTAGCTGTAATGTTAGTGAACTCTAGGCCTTCTCTTTTTTCATATACGACAGTATTTGCATGAATTGGCTTGATTTAATAAAATGATGGTTTAAACCACAGTGTAATTTTATACCATCCTAGTTTTTAAATATCTCTTAAATTTTATATTTTAACCCTTTATGCGAATGCGAATATTTTTTTTGTGTAAAACATCTATGTAGGTCATAGATCTATCTATGTTTTTAAAAATACAAATACATCTTTCTCTAAGTGACCCTCAAAATCTGGGGATAGCTTCCGTGTAGCTATTTTGATTGATCAGAAAATTACTTTTGTCGCTTTGTTTGAAGAAACACTTCAATCAGCTTGTGCTTGATAATTATTAAACAACCCTCAATTCGGTAATGACGTGTTTTACGCGATATTGATATCGCGTTTTAATTTAAACTCAATGAGTTAAAGTTCTATAACTAACTTAATATTGGGTAAAGTTAACTTAAAGCCTTGCTTTCTAAATGCTTTTTACAGAACTTGTCGCAAACAATTCATCCCCCTTTTTTAACCTCTTAATCTTTAATGAAAATATCATTACTGGATCAAGAGAAAATATTTGTCTTTGTCAGGAAAACAATGTTTCCTACATTTAGCCGTGATGCTAGCAAACTCTTGGTTTTCTCGGCATCTCTTTGCTTGTATACAACACTTGATATGCATTCATTTAAATAGTATATTATCCTACTTTATTACTATAATTATATTTTGGGGCGGTAAGTGGACATCGAATGTGGCGGCATATGCATAACTTCTCCATGACTTTACTTATGATTCAATGAGGCTTTAATCCTACGTAGCGGTTTACGACGTCATGACGATAACACCCCTATACAACTCCTCCTACGGGGCGGGCTGAGCACTATCAGTTGTCCTGATAAGCTCTACACAGAGCCCAGCCTCTTTTTTCGCACACAACCCCTGGCTCTAGCTCTAATAGTCGCGGACTGCTGTGCTACTGCAACATCGATCAAAAGTCGAAGGAACATTGTCTGGTTGTTACATGGACTGTCAAAACCCCGCTTCAACCTTCTTGTTTGTCAGACGCAAAGTACACTTTTTCGACTCACACTTCTGACCCAAAAACTTTGTTAACGCACAAAGTCTATACGATTGTGTTGTAAGGACTTCCAGGAGATTCCAGGAACTAACAGAATCTTTCACCATCGAATAGGGGACCGAAAAATCTGAAAACTTCAGAAATGGCGACGCAAAAGCTGATGGAGTCCCCGTTGAGTTCTGGCGTAGCGGGGACACTGCGTCATCCGGCGTGTGAGTGCGCCACAGGGAAAGAGTGTCGTTTAAGAGCTACGCTAGACTCTATGTTTAAAGATCATTTTAGAGGCCCGATGGTTAGCTTGATGCACAGGATCATCGAGGCTGCGTTTGATGAGAATAACGATTGTGCGAGGGATACCAAACGTGTAAAAAATCTCAAAAAAGAAATGGATGTCATAAGAGGCTTGGTTGGATCCTGGACGGATGTTACGCCCATGTTTTTAAACGGCAAAGAACCGATCGGCGTAATCCTCAGAAAAGTTCTGGATGTGATGCTTGAATCTCGTGAGGAATTCCAAGTCGACGAACTACTCTGTATGTGTACGTTTGTAACAGATCTCTGTGTGTCACTGCTGTCAAAAAATGTTAAAACAGATATTGATGAAATAGTTGAATGTATGGTGAGCTATGCCCTGGAGCAAAACATGATTGCGTGTCGCGACTTTATATTGTGGCTGGATCACCTGTAAATGTCGTTAGTGTTTACATTATGTACAGGATGTAATGCCGGTCAGTCATTTTCTTCACTACTTCAATATATATGATTGTATACTCAAAAGTATAACGTTGAAATAAAAAAAATGACTTATGAATAAATGACTTAAAAATTATTCATTTTATAGTCATGTTCGATCTCATTAAAACCTTACATCTAAATTGCATTTAAAATATTTCAAAGACCCTCGCGCCACATTCGATGTCCACTTACCGCCCCAAAATATAATTATAGTAATAAAGTAGGATAATATACTATTTAAATGAATGCATATCAAGTGTTGTATACAAGCAAAGAGATGCCGAGAAAACCAAGAGTTTGCTAGCATCACGGCTAAATGTAGGAAACATTGTTTTCCTGACAAAGACAAATATTTTCTCTTGATCCAGTAATGATATTTTCATTAAAGATTAAGAGGTTAAAAAAGGGGGATGAATTGTTTG
Organism: Rhinichthys klamathensis goyatoka; assembly: GCF_029890125.1. NCBI lineage: Eukaryota > Metazoa > Chordata > Actinopteri > Cypriniformes > Leuciscidae > Rhinichthys > Rhinichthys klamathensis. The sequence goes on along the minus strand of NW_026606672.1, from coordinate 1,273,477 downwards.
CGACAAGTTCTGTAAAAAGCATTTAGAAAGCAAGACTTTAAGTTAACTTTACCCAATATTAAGTTAGTTATAGAACTTTAACTCATTGAGTTTAAATTAAAACGCGATATCAATATCGCGTAAAACACGTCATTACCGAATTGAGGGTTGTTTAATAATTATCAAGCACAAGCTGATTGAAGTGTTTCTTCAAACAAAGCGACAAAAGTAATTTTCTGATCAATCAAAATAGCTACACGGAAGCTATCCCCAGATTTTGAGGGTCACTTAGAGAAAGATGTATTTGTATTTTTAAAAACATAGATAGATCTATGACCTACATAGATGTTTTACACGAAAAAAATATTCGCATTTGCATAAAGGGTTAAAATATAAAATTTAAGAGATATTTAAAAACTAGGATGGTATAAAATTACACTGTGGTTTAAACCATCATTTTATTAAATCAAGCCAATTCATGCAAATACTGTCGTATATGAAAAAAGAGAAGGCCTAGAGTTCACTAACATTACAGCTAACCGTAGGAAACGGATATCCATGGGTGTAAAGAAAACATCGTACAAAATACAAAAAAGTGTTACGATAGTGTTGTTAAAAATTAACAATTTAAGAACACTAGCGGTTCAATAGCAATGTTCAATATAAACAAGAATCCGACTCTAATGCGACTGAGCGTGTTTCACATATAATTTATATAACAATTGATATTTACAATATGTTAAAACATTTTTGATGATGAGGCCACAAAACTGCTTACTTTTCATTAAAAGAAGAACGATTATTAAGACATAAAACACAACGTCTGTTTTCCTAAAAGACCCTTGCCTAAAACTCCTGTGTCAAAGTATCGGTGTAGATGGATTAAAAAAAAAAAAAAAAAAAAAAAAAAATGAATCATCCCGCCTTTCAACGGTTATTCATTAGCTTAACCGTTGTTTAGCGACATACACAACATAACGATGTATCTATGACTGTGCTGTGAAATGGGCAATAGCTATACGAGTTTGAAGTATAATAGTTTTATAGGTAACAGAAAAACAGAAATACTCATCTTTCATGTCGATGTTTCGTAGACATAGCTGAAAGATGTTCTAAAATAAATATCTCATGTAGAAATATCTGTTCATGTTTTTCATAAATTCCTATGTTTGACCACGTTCGTAGACTATAGTTTTTGCAAACTGTACAAAAACAAAAAGAAACATGATGTCAATTACAAACTTTCAAAACTGCTCACGAATCGCTTTTCGTATTTGTTGGGTCACGCTGAATTTACTTTTTAGCAAGTTGATCACTAGCATTTACTTTTGTGCAATTTTAATTTTAAACACCGAACTTTGTTTAACAGTCTTAATGAATACGCCTCTCTCAGTGCAATAGTCATATGTGATTCTGTTGTAATAGTTTACGTGTAAAACAGCATGTACTTGCTTTTCGTGTTAATAGTTACTTATAAGTAAGTAACTCAAGTAATACTTGCTTATATTAACAGCATGTTAATACTTTGTGTGATGCCACATCGTAGATAGAGGGAAAGTTGCAATTTAGTCAAACAGAAATACATCAGAGTACAAACACTAATTAATCTGGGGAATTAATGGTCATTTATTCCTATAAACAATGAATGTTGACGGCTCTCAAAGAAAAGTCACACCTAAAACAGACACACATTCAAAATGTGAACCAGTGTCATCTGGTATCTGAATAGTAATAGTAATAAAACCATCATTTGTGAACTTTTGTGTATGTATTATTATAAACGGTGCTTTTCTTAGTGATTTGGTCTTTTGAATTCATGTATAAAGATTATGTTTTACAGTTAGACCATAGTCTTTACAAGAGTGTGAAACTTTGCATCACTACGGTGTGACAAAATACAGCCAAACATTTAAGCACTACTATTTACACACCTACTAAGCAGGAAAATATCTAACTGTAGCTTGTGAGCATTCCATTATCTGTTTATTTGGGGTCAGAGAACAATTTTTGAAAAAATTTGTGCTGGATGTAAAAAAATAAAGGTATTAGTTAATAACAAAAACTTTAAATCAGCACGAAACCCTAATATTAATAAATAAAATAGTTTGATAATGACTTCCATAATATTTTCTTTTAGTAAAAAGCTATGCCCGAATCACCCAACACAAAGTTTTGCGTTTGTGGGTGAGACCGAGCAAAGATTACACCAATATTAGCTTTCTCAAACATTGCATGGTTGAGCTATGCCTGAAACTTAGTAATCAACAGGCATTTCTGTAGGTTTGTCAAAAGAAAAATCATCTGGTTTAGTTGCATTTTAAAACACTGCTTTTTCTTAAAAACATTGTGTCAGACGTATTTGGTAGCATGATTATCTTGTTCAATCGTGTATTAAGTACATATTTATCAGGCTGATATTTGTAGACAGTAAATTTATAAAAGAAAAAAGAATCAGCTAATGGCCTTGTGTCAGAACACAACAGGTATAAAGATATCTTTGGTTTTTTATTCTAACTTTATAAGCTAGATTAATCTTTGAAAAGGATAATACAGTATTTGATTTTTGGCGGAAAATCTGAAAAACCACCTTACGTTTGATTGATTGATTGAACTTTATTGTCCAGTCTGTTTTCACAGAGTGGAAATTTTTCTTTGACATTGTACCATAAGATCACATATCAACAACACAAATACAAAAAATAATATAGTTCAACAGTTGCTCTATTGTTTCAATTAAAACACTGTACGATGTAAGATAATCACTGTCATAGGAAGAAACGATCTTTTGTAGAGATTTTTTCTAGCCAAGGGAATTTTTAGTCTACGTCTGAGTTGAACTGTTCGGTGTTTTGAGGCACATATTTCTTTTGCAAAAAAACTTTGCATCAGACATATCATATATCATATTTTTTACTTTATACTTGCTAGGAAATGAATTGAAATTGAACCTTTGTATAAATAAGAAAAGTATATTTTAAAAGAAGTTTAAAGGAAAAAAGTACCAATTAATGACATTGTGTCAGAACACGGCAAAAATGAAGAAGCGCTTTTACATTTTTGTTCAAACTTTAAAGTAAGATTACCCTTTGAAAAGTGTAATACAAATCGTATAAAGTATTTGATTTTGGGTGGACCGTTGTGTCATTAAACTTAATCTTTGGTTTTAAGGGGAATTAAATACATTTTAAAAAGTATTTTTATAGCTCAATGGCTTTATTCATAAATATGACCTCATTGGTGTAAAATTAGCTCTGCCAATGTTCTGACGGGTAAGTCCATGGAGCCCTTCATGTCGTTCCGCCATCTTGAAAAACTATAATAGCGGAGAGGGACAAAAAGCACTAGGCTACCTCAACGCGTTTCTACAACACGTTTTCGTTTAGAGCCGGCTGACTGAAACCATCTGAAACGGACACAAGAAGGTCAGTGAGAGGCGCTTGTCACTCCCCCGGCAAATTTGAAAGATTGCACGGCACTTCATAATGCAATCCTCGTAGCCATGATAAAGCTTAAAAAATTAATTTAAAGTGAAACGTGTCTGGCAAATTCAAAACGACGGTAAATATCGGGATAGCTTTTCCCAGGTGGATAGAGCTAATGAAGGAGAAAGACTTTGAAAGGGACACTGAAGTCCTGCTTTCTCGTCGACAGTTAAGTCAGTGTTATGGTCTAAATTACAAGCTTTTTCATTCCGTGGTTGTGTAATTCATTATATAGGCAACATAACGGTAGAACGTGTATAGTTAAACTCGATGAAGTGCAATTGGACGACATGTCGTAGCTTCTTGGCACATAGCGGTTACCGTAGTTGCAACTTGCATTTGAAAAAGCGAAGCGCTAGAGAGCACTATGCGTTTGAATGCAAAATACAATTTCACCGCTAGATGGGGAAATTCCTACACAGCGTACCATTTAAGGACTAAGCTATGGGGTATTTAACAAAAAGCCTACAAAAATGGAGGAGGTCAAAGGGGCATGTTTCCTGCTATAGTATCATCAGCTCTCCTCAAAGTCTGTTCATGTGGCCTGTCGCATCAACAAATGCTAACATTTTAAACTTCTACATATATTTTGAGTAGATAACCGATAGTATATTCTCAGTGAAGGGTTTCACCCTGTGTGCTTCCACAATGAATAAGGATAGTTTGAGAGATGCAAGAAAAGTAAATATGATATATCTTATACGTACAATAGGTCGTAGCTACCGCAGAAAAAGTAAGAACATGCTTTGAATTAAGACGAGTAAAATTAAATATTCGCTCAAGACAAACTTATGCTGCGTCATGGAGCACAGAGGCACATTGCGTCGCTGAAAATGTGTGGTGATTTTCTAAATGATACAACTTAATCTAAATAAGAGCAATGTAGAGTCCTGGGATTTCTTTTAAAACAAAAACTTTGTGACAAACTTTGACAACATGTTTCATGTCGCATGGACAAAAACTATTTGAAATAAGATCTAAGACGCCTAAGCACAGTTCTTGATTTATAACATTTTTTATTTTTTGAGCAAACAATGTTTAGTAAAAATAATACCTTTATGAAAATCATTTATATCATACAGAAGTCTTCTAAGATGATAAATAGAAGATACGATTTTAATAAAACTTTAAAGATTTGATTTAAACAGTTTTTTTTCAATTTTAAACTTTTAAGATTATGCTTTTAAACGAGTTTAATATGAATAAACCTCTGAAAAGCAGACTAGCATTGCATATGCTGGGGCATTGTGACCCCAGAGGCTCATCTGGACTGTCACTCCTCTCGTCTCTGTGAGGGTGTGAAGCTATTGTGAGTTATTTTATATTTATATATATATCATTTTTATATATATATATATATTAATTTAGCTAAAATTAAGGTTAAATTGTTTGAATACATTTGTCATTATACATTGAGTTATATACTTATTTGATTTTATGGAACCAGTGCAAAACAGTATGTAAAAAACAATGTAAAAATGCAATTTTCTGTGATGGTCGTGTTTAGGTGTACGGGGTAGAATATGCTGTTACAGTACAAAAATCATTATGGCTATATTAATAACAATTATACTTTAGGTCACCGTTAAACAAAATAATTACAGTAATCTTCTAAAAGATACGAATGTATTAAAACTGTAAAGATTTAATTTAAACAATCTTTTCATTTTTAAAAGCTCATATTTAAACGTTTACGATTACGCTTTGAAATAAATTTAGTACGAACAAAACTTTGGCTCTGGAAAGGCGTTAGCAGACTAACATTACATGATGCACAGAGGCTCATCTACTCTGTCATCCTATATCCTGAAGCTAACATTATTATAAAGTAACGTATTTCTCTGAAGATGTGCTGGTGATCGGAAGGAGCTTATAAGCAGGCTATCAATGGGGGTCTCTCACTACAGATAGGCCTATGTGGGGGTTTTCTCACAGATACTACTTGAGGAATTATTAAACATTTTCACACAATGTGTGAGATAACTTGTGAGAGCCGCAAATTTCAAAGTTCTTTACATGCACCCTGATAAATAAAAAAATATAGTCAAGTTTTCCCCAGAGACCATCGATATAGCATATTTGTTTTTTATGAATTCGTTGAATTTAATTAAAATCATATTTTTAAAAAGGTCTATTTCAAACTTTTAATGCTTATACACTATGAAATAAATTTAGCAAAACATTCACAGTCTCATTCTGATCACTGAACACACCCCTATGACTGTCAAACGCTGGTGTAAGAGTGAGAGAAATACTCTGCGGTTCTTTTAAACTTTAAATGGTCAATATGGACATCTATGTGATATGAGCTACTTCAACCCTGGTGAAAATGCAAGATGTTTTTTATTTTTATCTAAATCTAACATAATTGGTACAGTAAATTTGTAAAATATTTATTTTAAATAAACAGAATGCTTTTCAACTTCAGTAATTTAGTAAACTATTTATTTTATATATGATATATTTTAATTTATACACTTTTAAAGGAATAGAATGCTTTTCAACTTCAGTAATTTAGTAAGATTTTAAATGAACAACATGCTTTTTCAACTTCTGTGTGAGATAAACTTTCAAGGTCCCCAGCAATGTGGAGGGAGGGGAGGAGATCCATGCTGCTTCAACATACGCGTGCACACGCATACACACACACACACACACACAAACGACTCCCTAGCTGGTTACGGTCCAAAAAAATATATAATTGGAGATAGTTTTCAGAGAGATCCGGCGCTACCGTGTGGGAAGAAAACCCCTGCTCTCTAAACATGTAAGATTTTATTTTATATTCTTTTAAAGAACAGATAAACTATAACAGTTTTTTCTTATCACTTTCACACACACCTGCAATGATAAGCTTAGGCATAGCGGGGGGATGCGCTAAAAAATAACAATCCATCGCTTTGTAATTGTAACAACAAAGTCCAATACATATCAAACAAACTTCAAACGATTAAACAAACTGCCAGCATCCGTCATTTTGACAGAAGCTGTAAACGCAAGGGGCGGAACTAGATAAAAGGTAACAATCCATCGTTTTGTAACTTTAACATTCAAGGTCAATACATCTCAAACTAACTTCAAACGATTAAACAAACTGTCATCATTTTGACAGAAAGTTTAAAAGGAAGGGGCGGAACTAGATAAAGGCCGTCATCCATCATTTTGACAGAAAGTTTAACAGGAAGGGGCGGAACTAGGTCAAAGGTAACAGGAAGGGGAGGAACCGGAAGGGGCGGGACAAGAGGCGGGACAGGAAGGGGAGGAACCGGAAGGGGCGGGGGAAGATCAAAGGATAGCCACGCCCACCTGACAATCAATCAAATTGACAGGTGGTGTAGGCTATTAACTACTTATGATCAATAACATGCATTTCGAAAATAGATTTTAATTTTAATTTACATGGATTTTAGCACATTAACTTTAGCAGCTTTAAGATACTTCAAAAATGTAAAAAAATAAAAAACAGTTTTACAGTTTTTTGATACAGTTAAAATTAATAAAACCTAACAAAATTAAAAAGACAATTTGAACTTATTAACAAGTATTTTGAACAAATATAAGTTTACAATGAACAATAGTATATTTTTAAATTAGTTCATAATTCCTAATGCCTTAACTAATGTTAACTAATTGCACCTTATTGTAAATTGTTACCATTTGTTTTTCATGTGTAAATCCTGACACACTAAATTAAGGTAAATTTGCTCTACATCCAATTTATTCCACATTTAGTTCTCCATTTCAGAACTGATGTGCTCTACGCCAAGAATGGACTTACTCGGATCTGGCGCCACACACTCGCACTTGTAGGCCGTAACGTAGTCCGGTTTGAAGTCAGTGTTGATGGGATAGTATTTAAAGGATCCCACCATTTTCTTGATGGCATCAGAGATGAAGATGAAAGAGATGAGGCTGGAGAAGCCTTCCTCTGTGAAGCGCGTCATGTACTTTATGATGTAACTGGCATCCGTGACGACCAGGAGCAAACACTGCACGCAGGAGTGCATTCCGATCCACAGCCTAAGCTCCATGTAATCAATCCCATTATTCCTGAGGAAAAGAAAGTGGTAAGAAAAAACAAAGAGAGGTAAATACTAAAGCAGTGAACACAAGAGAGCAAGACATTATTTGCATCAGTGAAGACTAAGAGAGAAGATTTATGAGGGTCTTTCACTTGATGAAAGTGAGCAATCAAGGCTGTACTTTTTTTGTCCGCAATAATAGACTGTGAAATTATGATGGATTGGTGCGAATGGCTCTTACTTGCTGAATTCATAAAGCAGTTTCTCAAAGATGAGGATGGGGCCTGTTGAGCTGAGAATAATGAGAGGTTGACCGCTAAACAAGCAGAATACCGTTCCAGCTAGAGCGGTGCCCAAAAAACTCTCCATCACACCCTGACAGACAGTTAAACAGTGAGAGAGAGACAAGGAAACAAGGTGAGAAAGAGAGGGACCAAAAAGAAAAGGGCTATAGATGAAGCTAGGTCACAAGCGTGCTTGTTAAATGCTCCATAAAAGATGATGACATGCAACTTTAAGCAAACTGTCATGTTCAGTGTCGAGTAGAAAACTGCGAAGTGTACCTGGTAATTGTCTGTGGCATCCCCTAGAAGCCCCCCAAAGGTGATTGCATTGGTTATGCAGCCCAGGTAGATGAAGAGTACCGCAGAGATGGACTGAATGTGGATGCCTTCATAAAAGTCGCGCGGGTACCAGGGCATCTTCCTCTTGATGTCAAGGAAAAGGCCACCACAGAACCTGCCCCGTAAACATAGATGTTTAATCCATTATTCATCAGTGACTTGTCCTCTTTAGCTTGTATTAGACAGACAGAGGCAAAATCTATCTTGAATATTAGCACCGAATACTGGCACCAATTTTCTATCTCTAAGTCCTCACATACCCTCTAGCCCAAGTGCCAAAAAGAACATTACATTTTCCTTTTTCGACATATTGATCAAGATACAAACTCTCTTAAACCTTGGAGCTCTGAAGTATCTTTCAATTATTTGTAGAGACAGATAAAACAAGAACACTTTGAAACTCAAGCTATACCCAAAAGCTATACCCAAGAGTCTTTCAGCCAAAGTGTTTTAGAGACTATGCAAGGTCGAAGTACAAGAACTTTGTGTCTTTATGATCAACCGGCAAATGTAAATGTGCCGTACACTCAGTTGGCAGGGCTGTGCGCAATTCAGAACTAAATTGTGGTTGTCATTTAAATTTCAACTAAATTCCTGAATTTAAGCTGAATTTGAATTGAGGTGGCAAATATAAGGCAGAATTAAAATGGATGGATGGATGGATGGATGGTGCATAATTATGTCAGTCAGCGTATTCACACACTCACCTCCCCGTAAATGCCAATTCTTCGCCAAGTTCATGTGGAACAGGCATTTCCTCATCCTCGCCAGCAGGCCCTCCGCCGCCTGCTGTCCCGTTCATCTGACCCAGCTCATTGAGGGAAAACACAGACTTCCTTTTCAGAGAAACAAAGAGGAATGTAAAGATGTGAAGCATATGGGCCGAACAAAGACACAGAAGAAGAATGAGCTTTACCTTTTGTCTGCTGAGGGAATTTTTTTGGGGGGTTCTATGCGAATTTTGGGGTCCCATTCTCCAGGTGGAAGTACAATCACCTCGTCCAGGAACTCATCAATTCCAGCAATCAGATCCTCCCGGTCCCTGGCTTTATATGCTACATCACTGAAGAGCTGTGGATAAAACAGAGGAAATAAATATTTTGATCACTTTAAAGAGCAATGTATGATACAAGTTTATCTGGAAGAATTGAACATTAAAGATAAGAACGTACTGTATATGAAAAATATTAACTGCATAACAAATCAATCAAACTTACATCATCCACCATGAGAGTGGCAATGGCCCGTCCAATTTCATTGTAAGATTTGGCTTTACCAGGAGGCCCAAGTAGCACAAACAAGAATCTGTCCATTAAGAGATATATGGTCAAAGCTTTAGTTCATTAAACTTTTTCCATGATCTTTTTACAGACATAATGTGAGTTTTTAATGTGCAAAACTGTTACCTGGTGGGCACTGGGACTTCCGTCAGACCCCCAAGAGTAGTGGCCTGAGACAGCCGAACGAAGGCAACAAAGGGTTTATCTAAGAAGTCCACTTCTCCCACCAGAACATTGGATGCCTCTGCATCTCTTGGAATTTTCTTCATGAACTTGTTCTTCAGCTGAAATCAAAGTGAGTAAAGAAAAAATAACATAAAAGAATTTTGTTCGAACAAAAGGACCCATGTGCTGTCCTTTAACCCTTCTGTTCCATCACAGGACCCTTGTTGTCATTTAACTCAGGGGCTCTCAACTCTGGCCCTTGAGGTCCACTTTCCTGCAAAGTTCTCCTCCAACCCTAATCGAACACCTGAACAAGCCAATCGAGGTCCTCTGGATTACTAGAAAGTTACAGGCAGGTGAGTTTGATCAAGGTTGGAGCTAAACTCTGCAGAAAAGTGGACTTCAAGGACCAGAGTTAAGAACCCCTGATTTAACTCATCTGTTCCATCACAGGACCCTCATGTTGTCACTAATGCTTCTATTCCATCACAGGACCCTCATGATGTCACTAACCCTTCTATTCCATCACAGGACCCTCATGTTGTCATTTTACTATTCTATTCCATCACAGAACCCTCATGTTGTCATTAACCCTTCTATTCCATCGCAGGACCCTCAGGTTGTCATTAACCCTTCTATTCCATCACAGAACCCTCATGTTGTCATTAACCCTTCTATTCCATCACAGAACCCTCATGTTGTCATTAACCCTTCTATTCCATCACAGAACCCTCATGTTGTCATTAACCCTTCTATTCCATCGCAGGACCCTTATGTTGTCATTAACCCTTCTATTCCATCACAGAACTCTCATGTTGTCACTAACCCTTCTATTCCATCACAGAACCCTCATGTTGTCATTAACCCTTCTATTTCATCACAGAACAAGACTAACACGCAAAGATATGAGTTACAATTAAAAGACAAAAATAATTAACACTTTCCTGTTACAATAGGCTATATCTTCATAAACAAAGCAGGACAGTAGTAAATGAGTGTTGTAACTGGTGGCTATAGCCTTGTACATTGTGTGCACATGAAAAAAAGATGGAAACAGTGACACTATTTTTCCAAAGGGAACAGACCGCAGCTCCCGGGTATCTCTCTGCATGTGAGAGCTTAGCACGAGGACCACACGGTCAGATGGCACGTTTTACCAATGGCAGATCAATACTGACCTAGACACCAGGCCACGGCAATGCACATCTCATCAGATCGGTAGAACCACACACACACACACACACACACACACACACACACACACACACACACACACACACACACACACACACACACACACACACACACACACACACACACACACACACACACACACAGCAACCTCTATCATATATGCTGCTAAGTTTACTTTTTAGTACAAGCACAGTTTCAACAAAATAAACTATCAAATACATCAATAAAATTTTCTTAAAGACACAATTTATAAAATGTCTCCAGCAAAATATGAAAAGTTTATAATGGCAGGAATTTCTCATTTTGGTGATGAATCTGAAGGACTACAGAACTGTCTTTCTGTGACCTCAAAACATGGTGAAATCATGGTCAACTCTAAGATTATACCTTTTTATATTAAGAAAAAATATATACATTGTGTTGATTTAAATTCTTCATCAATTTCCAATATGTTGATGATAAAGAAAGCAGAAGAGGCATTGATTTCTAGAATCTGTCTGAATTTGTCAGTCAAGTCAGTGTGAAAAACTGGACACGGCAGCTAAAAATAGTATCAAAGCAAATACAAAAAATCTGTGAAGATGCTATTGTGAACAATATAATCGCTATCGTGCCTTGTCAAATTGGGGCTTTCTATTACAGATAAAGACACATTGTGATAACATGTGACTCACCTGGTCTGTGCTTGGTGAGTCTGCAATGTCATTCATGCTCCTGCTTTGAGCGTGGCCTGCGGACACAGGTACAAATATACACAGAAATGCAATTACAAATATTTCCTCAAAATTATACATATTTAAGTCTTACTCCAACATGATATAAAGCTGACTAGCTATTTAACAACTAATCTAGCATCACTCACTTATTTAATTAAAAATCTACTCTTTCTGGACAGCTCTAATGAAAAACCTTTCTATAAAAATGCAAATTAAAAACACAAAATGTTGATCAACCACATTATCCTAAGCAGAATTAACTCTTTAATTGCTTTTAACCAAACCCAAGATCAATTCTTTCTAGATGAATACAATATGGGTAACAATTTACAATAAGGTTCTAATTGTTAACATTAGTTAACATGAACTAACAATGAAAAATAGTAATCTTGGTTAATGTTAATTTCAACATTTACTAATACATTATTAAAATCAAAAGCTATATCTGTTAATATTATTTAATGGACCTGAGGTGAGCTAACATGAACTAACAATGAACAGTCCTATTTTTTATTAACTAATGTTAAAAAAGATTAATAAATACCGTAACAATGTATTGCTCATTGTTAGTTAATTAATGCATTAACTAATGGGACCTTATTGTAAAGTGTTTCCTGTCAGGGTTATGTGCTGTTTTCCTGTGTTTTGCACATGTTTCCTTTGTTCCAGTTCCCTTTCGAGAACGGTCACTTCGTATTGCGTAGCTAATACACAGTGGGGAACTCCGTTCCTCGAGAAATATTGAAGCTAATAATTTCAAACGCAGTGCAGCTGCACAGCGAACACAGCAGAGCGTCTAGCTCGCCCATTGGCTGTGCTGCGGCAACTGCACATCCTATGGCCAAGCGCCCATGACTTGGCGCCCAACACTTTAGAGCGTGCCTAAATGGGCATGGCTTAAGCCTATAAAGAGTGCCCATTTTGGCCATCTAGCAGATTTTCTCTCCTTCAGCTTCACTTCACATATCTGACTCCTCTCAAGCCTTCACCGTGGAAACAAGCCAGACAGCTAGAGCGAGCCCTTGCAAACAGCGGACAGTGCCTTTAACTCACCTCGAAGCCGTTCTCTTCTGTCGCTGCTCTCCTGTGGCCATCCGGCGGAAAACGCTATAATATCCTTTTACTGCTACTGTTGTGTTCGCCACTGCAACACTCAGTTCTCAAAGAGAAATTTCAGCGAGCGTTGTTACAAATGCCTCGCTCTTCATGCACCTCGTGCAGATCATCTATACACGAGGATGATGGGCACACGGAGTGCGCCACGTGCCTGGGACCCGGCCGCGCTGAAGCTGCACTCTCTGCCGCGGGCTGCTCTCACTGCGTAGTGCGTACGCCTGCCCATCTCAATGCTGCGGAATGCAGTTAGCTCTTTCGAGACGGCGACACCGCTCCTCCTGCTCCTCCTTTCCCTGCACTACTTCAGCCGCGGAAGAAGAAGCGCCGCAGCCAACGGCAGCCCGAGCACATGGAAGTAAGTGAGCCCACGTCGGCCACGTCCCCTGCGTGCCTCGCTTTCTCCATCTCAGTATCCTTCGCCTGTCCTGTCCTCCCTTTGAGCGGCGGGTCTCGTCTCCTTCGGCGGATCGGATGAAGAACACGACAGCCTCTCCATTGCGGAAGAGTGGTCGAGCTCGGTTGACCCCGCCCTCTCACAGTCTGCTGCTAGCGCAGCTACTAGCAGGACTAATTCGGACGCCTCACTGTGGCCGTTTCAGACCTCGGTTTCGAATGGGCCTCGCCTGAGGAGCCGCCTAGGAGTTGGCTGGATGGATGGTTCCTGCCAGGGCGCCTGCAGGCCCCCCGCCACAAACCAGCGCCCTGAGGTCCACGATGAACTCACGAAGTCGTGGCGCGCCATACTCGGCATGCACAAGCCCTTCTACTTCCGCTACGCTCTCCTCTGTTGACGGCGCAGCGGAAAAAGGTTATGAGAAGCTGCCACCGCTCGAGGAAGCAGTCGCTGCCCATCTGTGCCCGCCCACTGCTGCTGGCTGGAGATCTAGAACAGTACACCCCTCGAAGCCCTGCCGAAACACTTCAGCCCTCGCTGGACGTACCTTTTCTGCTTCCGGTCAGGCTGCATCGGCTCTGCACACCATGGCGGTTTTACAAGTGTTTCAGGCCAAGCTTCTCCAGACAATGGACGAGTCTGGCCTGAACCCTGAGGCGTTCCGTGACCTGCGCAGCGCCACAGACCTAGCTCTGCACGCTACAAAGGCTACCGCTCAGGGGAACCAGCAAAGGGTATGGCTAACCTCGTCGTGCTTGAGCGCCACCTCTGGCTGAACCTCACGGACATCAAAGAGGCGGAAAGGACGGCGTTCCTCGATTCACCTATCTCCAGCACCGGTCTCTTCGGCCCAGCTGTGAAAGGGTTTTCTGAGAGATTTACAGAGGCGGAGAAGTCTTCTCAAGCTATGAGACACTTCCTGCATTAGCGCTCCAGCTCTGCCTCGAGCCGCCACAAGAGCACGCCACCTCCTCAGCCAGCGAAACTAGCGCCTCGGGTCTCTCAGCCCCACCCTGTGGCTGATACCCGTCATCACTCAAGATCAGCTAAGCGCTACCGTGTTGGACCCTGAACCGCCGAAGCCCTCCTAGCTACAGGGGGAAAGAGAGAGGGTCTGAGTCTCCCTCTAGCCGGACCGCCCTCGAAAAGAGCTCATTTAAATCTCACAGCTCCCTGTTCAGCTCAGGCTGCTGGAGATTTTCATATTGTAGTCAATGGGCCGTTGCACTGCACGCGCCACTACAAACAAACGCTGTTTTCACAGCGACCCAAATAAAGCACAAAATGAGTATGTTTCAAACACACAACACCCGGGTAACCGGTCCCCCTTTACCTGGGGGGGACACGTGCTTCGCACCAAAGTACAAAATCTGCTAGCAAAAGGGGCGATAGAATTAGTCCCCCGCCCCCGCGCTGAGCCGATCAGGGTTTTACAGCCGCTACTTCCTTGTGCCAAAGAAGGACGGTGGCACCCACCCCATTTTAGATCTGAGACATCTGAACAAAGCTCTCATGAGACGCCCGTTCAGAATGATAACTACCAAACAAATCCTCGCGCAGGTTCGCCCAGGGGATTGTTTTTTTACGGTGGATCTGAAAGATGCTTACTTTCACATTCAAATAATGTCCAATCACAGGCCATTCTTGAGGCCATTCTGTCCCTAGCACCTCGTACTTTCACGAAGTGCATGGAGGCAGCGCTTTCTCACCTGAGGCAACAGGGAGTGCGCGTGCTTAACTATCTCGACGATTGGCTCATTATGTCTCAGTCGAAGACCGAATTATTGACACACAGATCCATGCTCCTCAGCCACTTGGAATGCTTGCGCTCAGGATACATTTTTCCAAAAGCAAACGGTTGCCCAGCCAGAACGTAATCTTTCTGGGCACAGTTATCGACTCTACAATGATGAGAGCGCGGCTCACACCAGAGCGCGCTCTCTCTATCCAACAGCTGATAGCCTTCTTCTTCAGGGTAGGTGCGCGCACGCCCCTCAGAAAGTTTCAGAGGCTTCTCGGTCTCATGGCCGCTGCATCGTCAGTACTCCAGCTAGGATTACTGCATATGCGCCCCCTTCAGAACTGGCTAAAGCGCCGTGTGCCAGCCCATGCGTGGCAGTCACTTTCGCTGAAAACTGCTCTGCTGCTGGCCCTGGCATCAGTCAAGCGAGTGGGAGATTTGCAGGCGCTCTCATTGAGCCCTTCCTGCCTGGAATTTGGGATAGATGACTCCGGGGTCACTCTCAAGCCAAGGCATGGTTATGTACTTAAAGGGATAGTTCACTTTGAAATACATTTTTGATATGTTTTAGCTTACCTCAAGGGCATCCAAGATGTAGGTGTCTTTGTGTCCACAGTATTTTCAATTTTGTTATTTTTAGGTCAAACCGTTCTTGTCTGTCAGTCATATAATGCAGGCCTATGGGGTCCACCTCAAAGAGCATACACAGAGAAGTCCAAATTAAACATGATTTAATGACTCGTAAATGTAAGTACACATTGATGGCCTAAGACACGAAACGGGCGGTTTGTGTGAGAAAACGAACAGTATTTATATTGTTTTTACCTCTTGTAATCACAGTCACGTCCAAGTACTCTGATGGCGCTGGCGCCTCTGTCTGCGCAAGCGCCGGCAAGCGCCGGAAAGCCCCGGAAGTGATCTCTCGCGCGTGTACGTCACTCATTGTTTACACAGAGATTTCGGATGTTTTACCTTTCACTGTGAAGATCTAAACATATTTAGATATACAGGAAATCGCAATGGAAGACGATTTCGGAAAGAAATTAGAAAAAAAGAGAGATTTTACGTCCGAAATCTCTGTGTAAACAATGAGTGACGTACACGCGCGAGAGATCACTTCCGGGGCTTTCCGGCGCTTGCCGGCGCTTGCGCAGACAGAGGCGCCCGCGCCATCAGAGTACTTGGACGTGACTGTGATTACAAGAGGTAAAAACGATATAAATACTGTTCGTTTTCTCACACAAACCGCTCGTTTCGTGTCTTAGGCCATCAATGTGTACTTACATTTACGAGTCATTAAATCATGTTTAATTTGGACTTCTCTGTGTATGCTCTTTGAGGTGGACCCCATAGGCCTGCATTATATGACTGACAGACAAGAACAATAACAAAATTGAAAATACTGTGGACACAAAGACACCTACATCTTGGATGCCCTTGAGGTAAGCTAAAACATATCAAAAATTAATTTCAAAGTGAACTATCCCTTTAAGGTGCTCTCAACTCATCTCAGGTTATTACATTATCAGCACTTCCACCCTCAGAGAACGATGGGGAGGCTAATTTGCTCTGTCCTGTTATGGCTCTAAAAGTGTACTTGGAGCATTCTGCGCCGTTTAGGCAGTCAGAACAGCTCTTTGTTTGCTTCGGCGGTTGCACCAAGGGGTTACCGATCACGAAGCAGAGACTGTACAGATAGATAGTGGATGCCATCTCCCTGGCATACGCTTCTGTGGGCCAGGTTTGTCCCATAGGCGCTAGAGCCCACTCTTCGTGGGCTTGGTACAGTGGTGTGACAATTAATGACATTTGTGCGGCAGCCATTATACATGTCAGTATAACATGTTACTGTCCATAAGCACAAGTTGTCCTAGGACTCTTACAAGTGAGCCCCAGCCCCTTATTCATGAAACCCGACTCAGGTCCGTTTGCTGTCACTTATATATATATTTTTTTTTTATGGCTTGTTCTGTGAGCCTCGTGGTGTTTCCCTAGGCTCCAGTTGGATGCAGCCAGTTGCTAATGGTGCGGCGTTTTATATTGCGTCCCCACTGCGTATTAGCTACGCAATATGAAGTGACCGTTCTCGAAAGGGAACCGAGGTTACGCTAGTAACAGAGTACGTTTTTCCACCTGTTTGTTTGCTGCTTAGGTTACTGATTTAGTTGGACACCTGTTAATCGTTGCTTTGACTGCTTTGGTATTGTATAAAATGAGCTTGCTTCCTGTCAGTCTTTGTTCGGTAGTTTGGTAGTGTAAAGTTGGTTGTTCCATCCGTGTTTAGATCCAGAGAATCCTGAGTGCTGTGTTAAGTAAATTGTAAATAAAGGACTGCTGAACTTAAATCTAGCTTTATTTTCTTCCCAGCTCTTCAACCAGCTGTGGCATTAGCAGAATATGCAATAATACAGTGGCGGGCCGTGCATTTCACACCTAGGCCTTCAGTAGTGTCCTACCTGAATTAATAACTTTTAATAGTGTAGCAGCACACAGACTCTCTATAATTGTTGTGAAATTGCTGTTTTTATTTTGTACCGGCAGTTATAGGGTTAATGCGGTGAGTTCGGAAAAGGCCGGGTAGAGAGAAACGAGCGAGTAAGTTTGGCTTGTGTTGTGCGTTAGTGTACAGTGGTTCTTGCGTTCCGATTATAAGTTCAGAAACGGAGCCTCCCTTGTCTTGTCCTTCAAGGGTTACAATAGTCTAATCAATAGTCAATAGCGCTCTGACCATCCAATCAAAAGACGTGAAAATACTAGATGCTGCAGTCAAATCGAAATCTGATTGGCTGATTAAGTATTATCTGAATGGTTAAAGCAACAGTTTCATTGCCATTCCTTTTAAGCTACAGGCGCCCGCATTATTGATTCTGAAGGCCTCAAGGCAGATTTCTTTGGCCATGGCAACACATGATGGCTGAAATATGATTGGATAAAAGCTCTAACATAAACATACACTACTGGAAGCAGCGCAACCAAGAGAAAAGAATGGACTATTGGGAATAATTTAATACTCATTAATGGAAAAATATATTAAGTGCAAGTCAGTGATTCTGAGTGTTTAGGCCAGCAGAGAAGGCCTTGCTGGCCCTGACGGCCCACCACTGCAATAATAATAAAAAAGGATTAAAAGAGGCGCAAAGACTCACGTAGTCGGCCATAGTTTGCTTGCTTGCTACGCAGATCTTCTGTAGAGCGATTAAAATTTGCTCCAGTGGCAGGAGTTCGGGCTGGGCTCCGAGCTATGAGAGACAAACAACATTACTTTTTTCTTTTTATTACCTATTAAGCAGCAGACAATGTTTTTCTAATAAGCTGATGTTAATGAACTGTGTAAAAAAAGAGCAATGAAAGAACACACTGAAAAAATTTAAATGGGATTGGGATTGTTCACCAAAAGTCTATCATGACCTACTCACCCTCATGTCACTCAATTGAAGCCCATGTGATCTTATTTATGCTCAGGTTGAATTTAACAATGGGCTTGTCAGTCTAAACAACGAAAGTGGATGGTGACCAGTGGCTGTAAAGTTCCAAAAAGGAAAAAAAAAAAAAACATAAAAGTAATATGAAGTTTTGTGTTTTTGTGCTTCCTTTATTTTTTCCTTTTTAGAGCTTTACATCCACTTTGCTCTCGTTATATGGAAGATAGTGGCCTGAATGCTCTGCTGATAAACTTATTTAGTTTTTTCAAGAGTTTACACAATATAAGTGTGAGTAGATAAGGATCATTTTTGGATTAACTGTAATTTTAAGACCATTAAAGTCCCTGTAAAGGCAATTAAAAAAAAAATTCTAAACACATTATAAATGTTAGAAATGTATTGCTAAAACATATTACAAAGACTGTGAACTGTGAAGTACTGATTTGTGGAGTTAGACCGTTAAACAGTTTTTCACCATTGCTATTTTCCGGATTTTCTGGGCGGGGCTAAAACAGGGCTCGATGACGCACTGGAGCCCCTGAGCTCCTGGACATGCCCCTACTTGATGACGCACTGTAGCCGCTGAGGCTGGCCGCTCCTAACATGGCTCCTAACAATAGAGCACATTCACATCAGTTTGCCGCTCAATCGCGAGTTACTGTCAGCACTATTATTAGTAACACAGCCTACAGATTGCTAGCTAGCTATGCCTTCGTCACGGAAATGCGTAGGCCTACTACCTGGATGCGATCACCGGATCACGTACAAAACAGATCGGTGTCCTTATTTAAATTTCCGAAAAACGATTACATCAAGAAGAAGTGGATTAATTTTGTGAAGAGCCACCTTGATGGAGAGCTGAGGATCACCGCCAACACCCGCCTCTGTAAGTGATCATTTTACACGGGATAGTTTTATAAACTTTCGTCGGAGATAACTGTCTGGGATTCACTGATAATCCGCTGTTACTGGTGAATGGGGCCGAACCGACTCCCGCCTGGCCTTCATCCTCCCGTCGCGCCGACAACTGGTGCCATCATCGGCAGTGCGTGCCCACCGTGCGAGCATCCATTCTGGCTGTAGAGTTGAGTGTGGCGAGTCGACGGCAGCTTTCCCGCGAGTGGGCGTGGTTTCAGCGCAGCCAGTGGACACGCCTCCAGCGTTTGAGAGCAGAGATTACTGCTCATTTCTTCAAGATTTTGATAGCTTATTTTATGTACTTGCTGGCTTTTTTTATCATTCAAATTTGGCTGGGTGACTAATAACTAATTTTTCTGTGGTGTGACAAACTCAAAACACATACTTAATTTTGACTTTACAGGGACTTTAAAGGGGTCATATGATGCGATTTCTTGTTTTCCTTTATCTTTAGCGTGTTATGTAGCTGTTTGTGCATGTATAAGATCTGCAGAGTTACAAGTCTCAAACCCATAGAGATATTCTTTATAAAAGTTAAGTCTCAGCCACGCCCTCCTAAAACGCTTCATTCAAACACGCCCCCACAAATCTACGTAAGTCTGTGGGGGCAGAGTTTCCTAACACCGCCCAAAAGTGCACGGCTACAGGCAAAGATGCCGCCGGCGCAGCCATTCCATGGAGACGCTGGGTTTTTCGTTGCGAAAGCCAAACTACTTTGTTTGGCCTTCCAAAAGAGGACACAATTAGAAAACAGTGGTTACGCTTTATTTAAAACACTATTCAAGAACAGTACAACCAAAATATTATACTGTGTGTTGCGCATTTTTCGGGGGACAACTTTCGGGGGACAACAACAGAACCTGGGAGAGTTACAAGGCCAGCTGTGATGCTATTCTAAAAAGTGGGGCAATTAACGTTACATCTTTGCAAGTACAGTCTGGCGCTTCTGACTCAGACACAGCCACATTAAGTATGTTTTCATATTTTAAGAATTTGCTACTGACTATTCAAAGCGAGTTTTGAGCAGTATAGCGCTTGTTTGTCGTTTTTACGATCACAAATGCAGACATGGTTTTATGTTTACATAGTGTTCTCACCTCCGTAGTGCGACGCGACACATAAAAAAAGTCATTATAATCAGTAAAATGTCCCCAATGAAATAAAACCTTACCAATCTGATTGAGCAAAGTTGATCGATCAGCTTGGTCATCTGCATTTTCCGGATCAGATTTGGGCTCGAATTGATACGGTAGTACCAACATTATCACCTGTCATTATTGCTTTGGGAGCTGATGTTCCAAATATGGTAAGGGGCGTGACATTTCCGTCAGAGAACACAGCACTTTTCAGAACAATGAGCTTTGTAAAAATCGACGTGTTTCAGAAAGGCGGGGCATAGAGGAGCAACAATAATGTACGGTATGTGTAAAATAATGACTTTTTTTAACCTAAAACCACGTAAACACATTGCATTAAACCAAATACACAAAATAATGTTCTTTTTAGAACCGTCATATGACCCCTTTAAAGGGATAGTTCACCCAAAAATGAAAATTCTGTCATAATTCCAAACCTGTATGAGTTTCTTTCTTCTGTTGAACACAAAATACAATAGCCATTGATTTCCATAGCATTTTTTTTTTCTACTCTGAAAGTCAATGACTTTTGTCAACTGTCTGGTTACCAACATTCTTCAAAATATCTTCTTTGTGTTCAACAGAAACTCATACAGGTTTGGAACAACTTAAGGGTGAGTAAATGATGACACGATTTTCATTTTTGGGTGAACTATCCCTTTAAGCAATTAGGCTGCATTCTACATTAAGATGCAAAAAATTTAAAGATTGAAGACTCACTGGGTCCTCCAGAGCCAGACTTGCCCAGATCCGCAAGGGAGCGATGGATTGGCTTCTTTGTCTGGTGTCTGTGCTTTCTCAACAAAACAAAGCTGATTTTATCTCTCAGATCAGGACTGATCAACCCTTCCTCTATCTGACGTTCGATGATGTCATCTGCATGAGACAAAAGTTAAAGTGGTTTGCTTTAAAAGTACATTGGTAGCAAACCAAAATGCATAAAAACTGTAGAAAAACATTGATGCATCAAAATAAAAAAAACAATGAAAAAGAAACACTTTTATGAATTACACTTCAGTATGCAAGACTATATCTTGTTGTACAAAGGATTAGATTGTTCAGAGTACATCAGTAGCCTCCCATCAGATGAAAAGCATCCAGAATAAAGAGCGTCATTGCTCACCAACTATCTGTGGGAGTGAATATCCCTCCAGGTCCAGCAGCACGGTGCCTGTCTGTAGGCATGTCCGCAGTTCAAACAGGCTGTGCAGGGAGAGCGTGGAAACGTGGGGTTTGCTCCATCTCTCCCCACCCTCCTCGACCTTTTCCTCAAACTTCACCCACCTGCAGATATGCACAGTCACACACAAAGTTAAAGTCAAGCAGAGAAAAAAGGAAATGTAAGTCGGTTCTGATGTCGTTCTGATGAGGATGCTGTTTGTTTTAAGGTGAAATGTGTAATTTCTGTTTCACTAGAGCAGAGGTGCCCAAACCTTTTAGTACAAAGGGCCATAAATCAAACTTGATTGACCATAGGCCAAAAATAAATGTTGCATTATATCCAACCATATTACATTAAAACGTTAGTTTTAAAAATCTAAAAGCACCATTTATAATGGTTACAAATGACAAATATCTGTGCATTCTGACAAAATAAACAAATACATAAATAGATTTCTTTCCTTTACAGCTCAGTATATTCACTAGAAGTAATTAATCACATCAGTAGTTATTTTAGAATTTTAAAATTAGCTTTTTATTTTGTTTTCATTTTCATTAAAAACATTTTTGCTGTCATGTTTTTGCTTTTGCATTTTGTTTTTTTATAATTATATTGCCGTTTTAGCTTTAGTTCAGTTTTAGTTTTTACTCATTTTATTATCTAAGTTAGTTATTAAGGCCACATTTCTAATTGTTAAAGTTTTTCATCTGATTTTTATATTTCAGCTTTATTTCAATTAAAGAAAATATTTTTTATTGTTTTACTTTTATGATAATGATCAAATGATAATTACCGTGCATGGTGTCTTTATGGATACATAACTGGTTTGAAACCACTAAGCCACAGAATTGAAATGATTTTGAATTTCCAATTGGTGCAAGACTGATGCCATTCGTGATGCCTTTGTGAGTATGTTTTTATACCTTGCTGATTCTTTCCACTCCAGCTCGTCTCCCTCGTGTTGCAGCGTGTCCATCTCAGTGAAGAGAGTGGGTGTGGGCATGGCCTCCTCCTCATCCCCTAAAATGTAGCGCAGTCGTTCTGCTGCAGGGGACACTGTGAAATGAATAGGAAAAGAAGTGATTGAAAACTTTCTTGCTTGGGTCTCACTCAGTCAGAGATCAGAATGAGATGGCCTTCAAAAATAAAAAGTGCAGTGGAATGCAGCACCACACACAGTGAAAGTATTTGCTCAAAAGTTAAGAAACAACAAGGATCCCCACTGTGTATGTTTGATACATTGCTGTGATGATTGCCTGTGCCTGGAGGAATACCACAGTGTAAGCCATTGTTCATTAATTTTCTGGGTGAGGACTAAATCTGTGAGCTGTGATTGAAGCGGAGAATCCACACTGTGCTTGTTTTTCTGGGCTTGTTTGAGGTGATGCCAGGGAGCATGTTGCAAAGTCCAGGCCTTTCTGGTCTTTTTTTGTGTTTTCATTTCTTTGCTCAGCATTTCCCAGCTCTAACACCTGTTAGGTACATCTTTATTTGTTACTATGGTTTGATCATTGCTGCCTGTTTCATCCACACAGAGGCTTCCTGAGGACTAAAGATATGACTCAAGAAGAGACACGTGGAGAACAGAAGCCCATAGATGTCAAGATGTGAAAGAGGTGGCGGCATAATAAAGAGCAGAGAAAGAGTCTCTTTTAATGCCAGTGTGCATGCTTGGAAGTCAAACTTTTATGAGAGCATAAGTGTCTTCAAAACTATCAGCTACCAGTCTATTATATGTGAAGATTGTTAGACTAAACACGGAGACCACAGCTGACAGAGAAACAGGAGTTTTATTGAAAAGGCAAGAGGCAAGAATGCAAATTGGCCTGCTGTCATGGACACTTCAATTATCATAATTCAGCAATATTATACATGAACAGGTGATTACTAAGAAGCTGTTGACAATTGAAGTTTAATTCCAAAAATGTTTAATTATTCACAGCTGTAAGTGAGGCCAGGAAAGTGTCCAAAATCGCCCCCTATACCCATAAATAAGGTGCTATTTGAAGGGACAGCCATTTGTAGTGTTGTCCGAAACCTAGTGGACATTATCGAGTGCACTCATTCAATCCCAAAAGGTACACTAAACTGTATATATCTATGCACTCAGCGACTAGAGAATACCCACAATGCACTGTGAGGGTCATGCCGAATGAATTCCCGCAATTAATTAATTATTAGTGGAGTAAAAGGTGCTATTTCAAACAGCTATTGAGTTACATGTCAGCAGCAAAGGAGGTTATGGCCTTTTTAGCCCATGTCAGAGGCATTAGTGTTTAAAAAATGGGAGATTTATAGTAATAAAGCTGCTTAGACATGATGTGTATTTGTAGGCCAAGCAGGACGGCTAATTCGGCATGGTTTCAACATTCATGTTTTGTCCCATGTCATAAATTATCTGTATTCATCGAAAGTGATTTCTTTTACAACATAAGTTGCTAACAAATAGCCGTTTGTTCGCATCAGTGTTGTTATTGTTAACTAAAACTATCAAAAGAAATGTTGCCTTGGCAACTAACTGAAATAAAATAAGTTGAAGTGCTTAAATTACAAAAACTTAAACTGAATACAAATCAATTAAAGCTAAATAGAAATATATTTAAAAGTGCATGTCATGTTATTTTGACTTCAAATATACCCATTTTGTACATAAGTATATTATTAGTGTGCTAATTTAGCATAGAAGTACAAAATTAAGGAGTGTTGCACTTTCTCTGATTGTTTGCTTATTTCATTGTTCTGTGCTGACTGCAAACTTTGATGCCCCGTAAGTTGTTTATTCTCAAGCGTTTAGAGATGCATCACCATAATTGTTTTTCATGGTCTTCTATTTTGCAGTGATGACTCTATCCTGCTCTCGGCACAGCATGATATTGAGAGTGAGGGTGTGGGGTATATCTGATAAACCAGGCACAACTCTATTTCACTCACACACACACACACAGAAAAATGTATGGCAATATTGCTCCCTATATAGTCCTCTTGAATTTGCATTCTCACTTTCAGATTTCCTTGAGTCCACTACCTCACAGGGCATTTGAATTTAACCATTTCCCATCTTTTACACTTGTTGGATATAAAATCCATTGTGATTCTACATTCTACTGCCTGGTTTTGTGGGGTCACCAGTCTTTTGGGTCATCATATTGGCAATAAAAAAGTAAGTAAAGGTCTGAAATGTTTCCTTTTTTTATCCTGCTCAGTCACAAGACACAAGTATCATCATATGATGTAATATACAGGACACACTTTACAAATCACTAATGTGAAGGACTTCAAGCTCTGTTTCAGAACTGATCGAGGACTCACTGGTTCTGTTGATGTCTGGTGGCAGGCTGAGTTCTGGATTATCCAGGTTTGCCGCCTCTAGATCGTATCGGTCTCTGTCATCACAATCATAGTGTTCTTGTCTGTGATGGTCGTGCCGAAGTCTTCGTTCTACATCTGCATCGTGACTCGACATGGACGACCGTCTCCGCCTGCGTTTGCGACGGTAACCGCGGGGGACTGGAACACCAATGTAGATGGATTGATGATCTGAGAAAGGCAGATCACACTATGAGAAGAAGCTTAACAACATATTGTTCGATGTCTTGGATATCATTGATTTTGGAAAGTAATTTCATGCTCCATAGAAAATGTTTTGCTCATTCAAGCCAACATGTTCAAGACCAAAAGTGGCATGATCTGGTGTAACTATTGATGGTGTAGCCCTCAATACTGACATTGTAGGATCGATAAATAGCCTATTTATTTGAAATAGTGTTTCCAGTTCTGTCAAAGCACAGACAGAGAATCTCTAGCCATAATAAAAACATACTGTTTAAATTCACTCTCATCCTGCCATTCATCAAATTATTGGAGCAAAGCAATTATTGGAAGGATCCATTAATCCAGAAAAATATGAATAAAGGTTATTGTTATGTTTTTATTATAATGAAAAAGGATTCAAGTGTTTGCATAGCATTTCAACATTGATAATTATAAGAAACGTTTCTTGAGTACCAAAGCAGCATATTGGAATGATTTATGAAGTATCACATGACAAGACTGGGGTAATGATGCTGAAAATTCAGCTTTCCCATCACAGGAATAAATTACATTTTTAAATTTATTAAAATAGAAAACAATATTTCTGTATTTTGGATCAAATACAATGAAGCCTTGGTGAGCAAAAGAGATTTCTTTAAAAAATAAAAGTAAAATAAAATGTATCGTCCCCAAACTTTTAAATGTTAGTGTATGTAATATGGAGACGGCCCCACAAGATTCACTGTCAAAAGCAACATATTATTTTCTCCCTTAGGGAACACTGGCTTTAACTGTCAGGTTAATAAGTGAAAGCGAGCGAAAATATGAAAAACATTTTTAGCTGTTGGCACAGTAACAATAACTCAACTAATTTGAACATAATGTGCTTTGTACAATATTTCCTTTTCTATCTATTTGAGATGGCAAAATGGCAGGATATTTTCTGACACTTTGTTTTCTTGAGTGGGTCTGTCAAATCTTGAAAAGATAATGGGAAGAAAATGACAGTGGGTTAAAAGGAGCCTGTTTCTGGCCCAGTTTTTGTTGTAGCCATATTTAGGAGGTGCTCAGCAATTGATAGGAGCACATGTTTAAGTGTAACCTTGTTGAAGCACAAATTCTACAATCTTATATAAACTAAACTATAAACTATTATGTTTAATAAGCCCATTTTGTTTATAAAAGGTGGCAAAAGTAAACATGTATATGCATTAGAAGATATCTGACAATTATAACTACACTCTTAAAATAAAATAAAATATTAGCAATTTAGCATTGATGATTCCATGAAGAACCTTTAACATCCATGGAATCTTTCCATTCCACAAAATGTTCTTTATAGTGGAAAAAGGTTCTTTGGATCATAAATATGTTCTTTACACGAAGAAAACAGTGCTTCTTTTAAGAATTGTTCACTGAAACTTTCTTTGGGGAACCCAAAATGGTTATTCAATGGCATCGCTGTGAAAATTCTTTTTGGAGCCTTTATTTTTAAAAATGTATTTTTAAATAATATCTTTATTTTTATTTTATTTTTTATTTGTTTGATTTTTCTCTTTGCATTTTTTCTTCAACCAAACAGTGAGTTAAGATAAAATGTCCCAAACTAACCTCACTGCACAACATGTAACTACTGTCATGCTGATTGCGCGTGCGTGCGTGCGTGCGTGTGTGTGTGCGTGTGTGTGTGTGTGTGTGCGTGCGTGCGTGCATGTGTGTGTGTGTGTGTGTCTGGTTTCATGCCTTGGGCTACTCACCCTCCTCCTCCTCATCATAGCGGTAACGACTGTTTCCCATGCCTCGATCATGGTCCATCCTGAGAGAATGCAGATAAGAAGATTTAATATTGATAAATATGGCAAAGAGAATGCAAAAAGGTGTTTGCTGTTTTTGAGTCTGTGATATGTAAAATGTTGCAAAGCAAATGTGTAAGTCTGTGTAACATCCTGAAAATATTTCAAATCATCACGCTCTCTCGTTATGATTTTCATTATGATCATTTTGATCATGCACAACAGAAGGTCAGGGGCATGACTTGGGGCAGTGGCACACACTGGGCATTGAGCTTCCTCCTGAATCTCTGCCAATCCCAGATCAATAGTGAAATAATTAACAGAACAAATGCCCGATGGAAAGATACATAATTACACGACTAGAGGAAAACTCATGTCTAACTAAAAGGCCAGTCTCTTCCATTCACTATAAAGCCACAATCATTTTCTCACTGGTTACTATTTTGATATACACTTACAATAATGAGCACAAATTAAACGTCTACATTTTAGGAGCTGAATTACTGAGATTTAATGACAACTGTGAAACTGAATTACTACTGCCTGTTGGCTTTTAAAGATATTCTGGATACAAAACAATAAATGTGCAATAGGCTTTTTGTGAACACTACACACTGTGTAAATTGTTTATGCTTCTAATCAATCTAGCTCTTGTGCAATTGGGAATTAAAATACACTGTCATTTAGAAGTTTTTGAAATAAATTAATCCTTTTTGTCAGCAAGGATGCATTAAATTGATCAAAAGTGACAGTAAAGATAGTTACAAAAGAGTTATATTTCAAATAAATCCCATTCTTTTGAACTTTTTTTTTTCACGGTTTCCACAAAAATAGTAAGCATCACAACTTTTTAATATTGATAATAATAAATAATGATAATAATAAAGGAGCATGTGACACTGAAGACTATAATTGCCAGTGTTGGGGAAAGTAATGCAGTACAATATTGTGTAACTCCCCAAAAAAGTTACTTATTGCGTTACTTAGTTACTTTTTATGAAAAGTAACGCGTTACATTACTTGTGCGTTACATTTTCTCACCAGGGCTGGACTTGCTTGTTTGTTTTTTAATAACAACAAAAAAAGCTAAATTTTTGGCAAAATGTTAAAGGTGCTCTAAGCGATGTTGGGTGACGTCACTTCTTGTTGACGTTCGAAGTATTGTCAAATAAAATGGAGGCTACCTAGACCCTCCCTCCTCCTCATCCGCGCACTAACCCCCCAAACCCCAGCCCCAAATCCTTCTTGTCGGTTATTGGCTGGAACACTGTTTGTTATGTTTCGTGGTGCGGGTTGGCCCAGTTTGTTTTCGTTGACGTTTGTGGAGCCTGGTGTGTCTACAGAGCACTAGCGGTGCCAGGAATTTGAATGTTGGTGGGCCTCCAGAAAACTGGATGGGCCAGTTAAAATAAGCAAAAAAAAAAAAAAAAAAACGGGTTCCCCTTCATCTCCGTTTCAGCGCTTTTCTGCGGCACTAAGGACAGCGACTCAGTAGCCTACCTGTGTGGCTCTTGTGTCGCTGTCCTTTAGCCTAACTGGGGGGGTCGCACACTGGACAAGAAGCGCAGCGCTGTGTCGCGTCTAGGACAACTCGAGTAGTGATCGCCTGGGTCAAAATGGGCGGGCCCGGCCAATGGTAGCGCCGCGGGTGCTACAGAGACCGCATTTTTTGCAGTGTGTTCAGGGGACAGACAGCTAGCGGATAGTGAGGAGATGTTTGCTGTATGTGCTGTATATTTTGAGACATGTATTTTTTTCCCCACAACAAACGCACATTTTAGCCTATAGGTAACTATAAAGTCTTCTGTTCACCAGCCACTCACTTTCATGTCTTTCGGGAGATTTACGTTTTGTAAATGACAGGCACGAAGCCCCAAAAAGTGTCACGTGACGCTTGATACGTCGCCATGGAAATAGGAATTACTGTCGCGTTAACAAAATAATTTAACCAGGGACTCTTATTTATAACTTAATGTTTAATATTTTAAACTTAATGTGTAGCAAATCACGATTAATTTTCCCAATGAACAATTCATTTCGCTCACATTGACTCTCTCTTAGTATTAAGTATGGTAGCACAGCATTTTTAAATGACTGTCTTCGTGAGTTTTTCTGCATCCATGTTGCGTGTTTCCACTCTCATTTGTAAAATTTGGTATAGTAGCAGTTATTTCTTATGCATCTGTGTTTCTCACAGATGTTTTTTCTTAGGTTTATTTTAGGTTCCAAATAATGGCTTAGAATACACTCATAGACACATTCTCTCCCACACACATACAAAATAGCAGTTATTTCTATTAAATGATTTTGCCTTTGTTACTTTATTACCAATACAATTTTTTTTTCACTGCCTTTTCTTTATTTTTTCACACGTAAGAACAATCCCTAAATTGATCTGAGATAAATTTCTTTCAGTCAATAAACGTGAAAAGGTAACTAGCGTTACTTATTTGAAAAAGTGACTTAGATACTTTGTTGTAAATTGAAAAAGTAATGCGTTACTTTACTAGTTACTTGAAAAAGTAATCTGATTACGTAACTCAAGTTACTTGTAATGAGTTACACCCAACAGCCAACACTGAAAATAGCTGCTGAAAATGTAGCCTAGCTTTGCTATCACAGGAAGTTATATTTTAAAATACATTCAATAGAAAACAGTTATTTTAAATTGTAAAAATATTTTACAGCATTACTGCATTTTTGATCAAATAAATGCAGCCTTGGTGAGCATTTTTTTGTAAAAACTCTTACCGCCCCCAAAATTTTGCACAGTAGCGCATACTTAAACCAATACGATGTATATACTAGAAAAAACATGCTCACTTGTTTTGATCATTAAAGCAGGATATTGACTGAGGGCCTCCAAAGTAATGAACAGCTAATATATTATGCGCCGTAATGATTTATATTTTTCCCCAAATGTTCCTACTTCTCTAACACTTATTCAAAGGATTGCACTATAATTCTTGCTCAGATAAGCATGAACTTGCTCAGGAGAGGAATCATAAACTTGTAGATTATCATAAGGAAGCATGGTGTTGCATTTGATTAGCTCTGTTGGGTTCCAAACTGGATAATTAGTTGTCATATTGGTGTCCTTCACACCCAGTGGCCAGCAGAGCCAGAGAGAGAGAACAATGGTGAAAGGGAGAGAAAGAGAAATGCTGTCGGCCATCCTCTCTCACAGGCTCAATCAATTGGTCCCCATTTGTACTCAACCCACTTACAGAACTGGCCCAGTATCCTCTCTCTCTCTTCCTGCATGTGTCGCTCTAATTTCTTTTTGCTAACCTCCCTATTCTCTTTCACTTTGGGCACTTTCCCTCAGTCTATGCAGAACAACATTCACAAATTAATTGGTAATTTCCCTTCACACTGTTTCACTTGCTCATTAGTTTATGAGCAACACTCAGAATTTTTAGTATTGACAGCCTTAATTCACCATAAACATTTTACTTTTCATTGCCAGCATGAGATGAAGCTATTCAAATACTTATCTGAATCTTACAGCCCAGGTGAAAAAAAAGTGTCAATCAGTGATTAAAATGCATGAAATAGGTCTTGTTCACAGGACCCCTTAAAAGGGATGAACAGTGACAGCCATTGACAAGAAACATGAATATATTAATCAAGTTAAATGAAATCTGATTCAGTAATAATAAGTTATTTATTTATCAATTCTGCTGATTATCTCATTCATTAAATGAAATGTCGTTGTTAATCACAGCATGAGCTTTTTAATTACTTTTGAACTAGCATTCAAAAGTTTGGAGTCAGTAAGATTTAAAAAAAAAAAATTAAAAAGTCTATTTTGCTCACTAAGGCTGAATTGAATTGATCAAAAACTTTTATATTTGAATATATATATATATATATATATATATATATATATATTCAAATAGAAAACAGTTGGTGATTTGGTGCTCAATTAACATTTCTTATTATCAGTGCTGGTAACAATTGTGTTGCTTACAGTTTTTCTCAATCGCTTTGGCTCAATTCTCAAATGAGTTTTTATAATCAAAACAATAAATTCATATCTCTGAACAATTAGTTTCTTGTTTACATCACATTTCTTATTGATTTAAGCAAATTGCATGTGTTTTGGCACATGAAATTGTCAAACTCTTCACGACTTCTAAACATTCTTTCATCATGTGAGCCATCACTTTCAAAATTATGCATTTAGCTATCAAAATCTTCTAAACATGCATGTATATTCCATAAATATCTGACATGGAATGTTTGTAATGTCTGTTGGCAAATATCCTGACATTGTATTGAAATAGTAAATCACAATCTCACTAATCAACCAATAAAATTTGGAAGCATACATGGAGTTCTCCCAGCACAATCACTACTATTTTTTAACATGGATGAACATCACAACCCTATACAACAGCAGCTACAGCAGTACATTTATTTTTGTAGAAATGTGTTACACATAAACTGAAAATTGGTGTTAGGGTAAGACATGATGGAGTATGTAAAAATGTGTAAAAATGTTCATTTTCTTTTTGTGTACTACAGTATTGACTTTTCCCAGTAAATGTTTACTTTCTATTGAAATCGGAATCTAAAAATCTCAGTGTGATACACCAGAGCATTCAGCTAGACAAAACTGACATTTTTGTATAGTATGGAAAATCAACGAATTATCAACACATTGTCAACAAAAAAAGAAACATTTTGACCAGTATGGCTCAAACGATGAAAAAAAACACTTTATTTTTTGGTGGCATAGGCCAATTTACAGACACAATAACTAGGTCTTGAAGCATGAATTTAATATTTTGGGTGAGTTACTACATTTTGCAAACATGCAATAGATTTCTGATGTTCCAGCAAACAGTTGTGACTTGAACTTAGAGTTTAGATAATTTAGACTGTTTCGAAGAAAAAAATACCAAAGCGATTAAGAAAAACTGTAATATTTTTGTGAAATCTGTGATATATTTTTTTCAAGATTCTTTGATAAATAGAAAGTTTAAAAGTACATTTTGTAACATAGTAAATGTCTACTGTCACAGTTGATCAATTTAATACATTGTTGCTGAATAAAAATATTAATGATAGATAGATAGATAGATAGATAGATAGATAGATAGATAGATAGATAGATAGATAGATAGATAGATAGATAGATAGATAGATAGATAGATAGATAGATAGATAGATAGTCTGTCTTACCTCACAAACACACACTTCTAAAGATTAAAAGTGCACACAATGATTTACACTGGCAACGGAGACACCCAAACAACCAAAATGCACATAAAAAGCATATGTAGCTATGTCACAGAACCCTAACACCATATTTCATGTTGCTCAATAGATTACCAAAATTTCCTTCAGATAGAGCTACATGTAGTAACTTTTAATGAGATATGAATTTTTGTTTTTATAATTAAATTCTTACCTGATCTCAGTAGCAGTGCACAGATGGAGAGGTAAAAAGCGAATAAAAAGGACTAATCAATACAGGAAATCACTGAGGACCACAGCTCTATGGGACACGGGACAAAACCTGAACATGTTACAGAACTAATCTGCAACCCTCTTTCAGTTAATCACTCCTCACATACACACAGAGACACACCCACTCATGCTAACACATCCACAAAGTGTGAGTCAATGGTATGGACTGGTGACAAGGTCGAAAAGTAGATAACTGGGACTCAGGCAAATGGACCATTGAGAGCTGTGTTAAGGGACATTACTGACTCACTGTGCACTCTCATGTTCACATCTGTTCATTTACTGAGACTATACACTCTGTAAGGGAGAGTTTCTCTTCACCAAATCCTGTGCAAAACATTTTGAACTGGTCGCAATTCTGAAGAAATACAAGTCTTACAATGACTTTCATGACATGTTATTTGCATAACCAGCTATTTATTTTGAGGAAACATTTAAAACATGGATATTTTAAGAATATATTTAGCATCACATCCTTAGTCAAATGAAGTTGGCTGCCAATATCTCAGAACTAGCCATACTTACCAAAATGTTTTTCTTTTCCTCTCTGTGCCCTCTGTCCTACAGCTGGTATACTCGATTTTGTGGCCTCAGGCTTTTTTTTTTTTTTTACAAACACAAATGACAGGATAATGTCAGGATATGTGCTTAGACATTTATTGACTACTCAGAAAAATCCAATTCATAGCAGATGCTGAACTGAGTGCACAAACTCAACGCTCTGTGACCATCAAAGCACACACACACACACACACACACAAAATCAATAACAAATAGAGACTCAAGATGACCTGTGTCCAGCAGCTCGTTGGTTGATGACCTCATCCTTCAGAATACTTCATCCTTTGCGATTCTTGTTGACCCGGACTGATCCTGGTAATAAAGTCTTTGAGACCTTTTCCAGTCATTTCAGTCTTTGGGCTGTAAAAAAAAAAAAAGAAGCTATTTGGAACCTTTGACACAATAAATCAAGCATAATTTGTAAAACATAAATCCATTTAGTAGAATGATCGATAACACTTTACAATAAGATTCCATTTGTTAACATTAATTAACACTCTCACTGAAAAATACTTCTAAAGCAGGGGTGCTCTATCCTGTTCCTGGAGATCTATCTATCTGCAGAGTTCAGATCCAACACGCCTGCCTGTAAATATCAAGTGCTCCTGAAGATCTAATTTATCTGCTTCAGTTTTGTTTGATCAGGGTTGGAGCTGAACAGGAAGTTAGATCTCCAGGAACAGGATTGTGCACCCCGGTTCCAAAAGCATTTATTAATCCCAGTTAATGTTCATTTTACCATTTACTAATACATTATTAAAATCAAAAGTTGTATCTGTATATTATTTAATGGACCTGAGCTAATATTCACAAGGTATCCAAGGTAAGTCATCAACACTATCATCCGTTTTATTGAACTAAATACATCGTCATCGGCTAAAAAGTGCTTACCCGAGTCCGTGTTGCTTTCGCATTCACATGAATCGTGCCACAGTTCGACTGCAAACAAACTCAGACCACCTCCTCTAGGTAGTGTCCAACCAAGTTCCCAACTAGAACCATACATGCTAAGTGTGAAACTGTAAGTTTATCTACTTCAAGAACAGCGCTGTTACCTTGCTAATGTGAAATGTAATTTAGCTTTTAAGTTGCTAAACTATTCAAATCTGATCAAATCATTAGAACAGCACTGACAACACGTTTCTGTACAAGTGTGTGTCTGTACTCTGTGTGTGCGTTTGAGTGGGAGATAGAGAGCGGAGAAATTCATGAATAGTTTCCCTGAAAATAATTGCACACCTTAGAACGGTCATCAACCAATCAGATTTAAGCATTCAACAGCCCCCGTAGTATAAAAGCAATTAATGTTTTGTACAACAGCACTCTTGATATATCGCTCATATAGAAAAGTGTGTTAGACATTGCATAATTAAATATAATTCAAAATTCATACCTTTTTCAATGTAGATTATGTATACAAATAATTTTGGAGACCACAATTAAACATCAGGCATGACACTGTCACTCTTTCTTTCATCATCCACACAAGGTCCTTATTGACAGTCCATCAGGGATACATCCCATTACTGCCAGCAGAAACTCACTCATCATTCAATGGACAGCTCTCAATCAAGAATATTTCCAGCAGAAATGGCTTGTTGATGAATATGAAAAGCTATTTTCTTTGTGTGGCATACTGGAACCTCATGACAGAATCTTACATTGCATTTTTGTGAGTAATCAGGGACACTCAATGATATATTCATTGCCGAGATTGGATTCATTCTGCTGTCCGGAGCATGGCAGTCCCAGTCTGATTCGTTCTATGATAACACCATATGGGGTTTTTAGTCAGGAGCTGATGAGAGGCATATTACCTTAGGGACAATGGCAAGGCAGGCACAGTGAATAGCTATTACACTTCTAGTAAACGTCAGAAGAACGAATGCCAGCGAACCTAAATATGAAATGCAAAAATGAAACTTTTGTTCTTGCACTTTTGCACTAATTTAGGATAAAATCTGTATCGATTGATTCAAATATTTTGACCTTAAAGATGCAGGTTTTCTATAAAACCTTGCAGTTGCACAGGTGATGCAAAGTTGAGAAGGGAAGAAAATCGGCTAGTCTAACTGAGAAATGGAAGCACCATTTTCTGTCATTTACAGTTCAGATTGTACCCTCATTATCTTCTTAGGTTCATTTAAAAGGGGTGGTTGATTACGATTTCACTTTTCTAAATTTAGTTATTGTGTAATGCTGTTTGAGCATTTAAAAAATCTGCAAAGTTACAACGCTCAAATTTCAAAGCAAAGGGAGATATTTTCTTTTACAGAAATCACTTTTTAAGGACTACAACAAATGATTAATAGGGACTACACAAGCTTCCTCCCGGGTTAGTGACATCACGAACCCTGAAATGTACATAAACCCTCCCCCTGGAAACACGCAACGAAGGGGGTGAGTCCATGAGAAGATAAAGAGTTGTTATAGTAGAGCACATTTGGGAGTCTGCTCAAGCTGTCGCATTTGTTTTTTCTCATTTATTGCAATACAGTACGTAACACAAATGCAATAGCATGTCACTCTGTAGGCATCTTACAACAGTTTCCAATTATCATGACAGAATATGCTAATCAATGACTTGAAGATAGTTAAAGGTGCCATAGGTAATTCTCTGTGGAAGGCGTAGGACCATAAAATGTTCGTTCAATCGTTGCGTTCGGTCCTAACGGTCCTATAGCATATGTGTTCCCTGTCAGCCAATGTGTGTTTGCATACGTGAAGCCTGTTTTGCTAGTTAAAAAAACTGAAAACTTGCTGCATCTTGAATTTGTTTAAGTTTGTAGTGTTACTAATAGCCTCCTATAAAGTTTTCTCACTGGTGAATGACACATGATATTGCAGTAACGTTATCTCCGGTCTTCTTGGCTGTGCGCGTTCATGCTTTCAGGAGGCGTGGCTTTGGACGGCGATTTGCAGGGAGGGTTGGGGGGGGGGGGGGGTTGTGGGCACTGGGCTTTTACCAAGCGGCAACCTCCCCATCTCTCACTCTTGAAACCAACACGGAAGTGAATTACTAACGCAAGTGAAGTTCTGCTACAAGATGGCGGCACCCGGCCGGTGTGGTGAATAATCCGGTCACTCGGTGTGAATAGTCCGGGCGTAGGACCCAAGCAATCCGATTGGTTCAAAGCACGTTTTATAGGTAATCGCTTTGGTGCCTGGTTACAAATCATACAAAATCACTTTATTATAGAAGACGTTTGTACTACGGTATAACGAGTCATTAATGTATTTAATGTATTTTAAATTATACGTTTCATATACTAGTATTTAACCGAAGCTATAGATTGTGAAATTAAACATTTCTCGTTGTTAGTGTGTTTTTTAGTTAGCTTAGATAGTAGCATAGCATACAGCTAACGTTATCCGATGATCGTGCTATGAGCTTTACCTGAGCTTATACCACTGCACTGATACTGCCTTACCGTATTCACAGCAGTTAGTAGTGCAATTATAATTATGTCATTATTTTTTATCGCAATAATCGGCACAATATGTTACACAATATGTTTATTTTTTAAAAGAGCCATAACATAATATTTATTTGTGTGTATTACTATTTTCTTATTAACAGTTTAGACATTTAAAATAATTACAGAATGTTAGCTATGTTTTGTGGGTATAAATATTTAATTGGTTGTCAAGCCTTGACTAAAGACAGTATAATAACATTATGGAATCACAAATCTTAATGTAATCAAACCCCTTAATTTATATAATAATCTTTTATTTTAAAGAAATACCATTTTTAAGTGTGTTTTGTGACAAAGTTATTTGTTATTAAGCAATAGGGTATAATATGTTTTTTTTATTACAAGCATGTCATTTGTGTACTAATGCATTATGATGTATGGCATAATTTAATCTTAATACAGAACATCATACAATACAATAACATTTAATGTAATAAAATTAGTGAACCAAAACTTGTATAAAAATTTAATTAAATTTCACAATACATAATGAATTCAACTGAATTATGAGATGTAATATATTACATTTTTATTAACACAAAACTACAAGCAAAATGCACATCGTTTTAGGACATTTATAGAGCTTTTAAAAATACACAACAATACAAAGCAGCTTTAAACAGAAATACTTTTGTATGTCTTTACTTTCCTAAATACTTTTGTGATAGTTCTCTGGCTATACATTGTGAAGATTTAAAAACAATTAATGTCGAGTTAGCTGTGTTTAAATATTTAATGAACTGTAAGGTTAAAGTTTGAGAACTAATGAGACACAAATAGATGCAGTGTCTTTTGCTGTATGAAAAGTCAAATCTTTAGTTTGAAGTATATTCATGTTGTATATGCAGTCAATTCTTTGTGGAACCATCCTAAGGCCTACATGATGCAGTCCATCAATTTAGTGGTGGGGTCGTGACCTGGTAGGCGAGGAGGTGTCATGGACTGGCTTGAGGGAACTCTGCAAAAACACACACACATGCTGCAACACGTCATGTGCAACTGTACATTTGCACAGTCTTTAGTGCTATGGAACATCACTCACTGTTTTTACTTAGATGGGCACACTGGAAGGCACAACGCAGCAGGCGTAGTGAGCTCGCTGAACCTTGTCGTCATTTCCCCTTGGCATGATTGGGTCGTGACCTGCAAAACACACACACATGCTGCAACACGTCATGTGCAACTGTACATATGCACAGTCTGTTGTGCTATGGAACATCACTCACTGTTTTTACTTGGCTATGCAAGCCCAAAGGTGCAACGCAGCAGAATGTAGTTGGCTCGTTGAACCTGGGTGTCATGGATGGACTGGCTTGAGGGAACTCTGCAAAAACACACACACATGCTGCAACACGTCATGTGCAACTGTACATATGCACAGTCTTTAGTGCTATGGAACATCACTCACTGTTTTTACTTAGATGGGCACACTGGAAGGCACAACGCAGCAGGCGTAGTGAGCTCGCTGAACCTTGTCGTCATTTCCCCTTGCCATGATTGGGTCGTGACCTGCAAAACACACACACATGCTGCAACACGTCATGTGCAACTGTACATATGCACAGTCTGTTGTGCTATGGAACATCACTCACTGTTTTTACTTGGCTATGCAAGCCCAAAGGTGCAACGCAGCAGAGCGTAGTTGGCTCGTTGAACCTGGGTGTCATGGATGGACTGGCTTGAGGGAACTCTGCAAAAACACACACACATGCTGCAACACGTCATGTGCAACTGTACATATGCACAGTCTGTTGTGCTATGGAACATCACTCACTGTTTTTACTTGGCTATGCAAGCCCAAAGGTGCAACGCAGCAGAACGTAGTTGGCTCGTTGAACCTGGGTGTCATGGATGGACTGGCTTGAGGGAACTCTGCAAAACACACACACATGCTGCAACACGTGCATTTGTACACGCAAAGTCTGTTGTGCTGTGTAACATCACTCACTGTTAGGATGTTGTGACATTACAAGGCCATTTTAATGACACACTCCACAAGATAAGATATCTCAGCCCAAAATTGACTGAAACCTTCCATTCGTCTCAGTATTATAAGGCTGATCTGAACAACAGAAGATTAAATTTCTTAATTAAAATATATACTATATAGTATATATTTGTACCAAAATGATACCTTAAATTGCGTACCTCAGGAATCAGTTCACACATTACAAGGTCGATATGTTCAAGCTTTTTTTCCTTCTTTTGCTTAAACACAATGTTGTCAATGTGTCCTAGAAGTTCCTCAACATGTGCTGACAAGGCTGGATGAAAGCTCTTTGGTTGTGACATTTTCCCAGTCTTCGTTTGCCACCATTTGTTCCACGTAGGTTTCAGTGAGCCTTTCACAATTCTAAATACATAAGTAAGTAAATGTGTCCCCTGCCCCTGAAATTTATTTGATAGATTTTCATTTACCTTCAGACAAGAAATGTGTCTGTCATCCACATGTTTCTTGATAGTGAAGGATCGCCACCAGAGAACGAACGTGTGCACCTGTAAAGCAGTTCCACCATGTGCTTTACAGAGCTGTGCAATCCTTGTGTCAAGAATCTAAAAGAAATAGTAGATATCAATAAAAATTTCGTTGAATAATATAAGAAGTACATTATAGGAGGTTCGTGTACAAACGACCATACAAATAAGCTGCCATTGGACGGATATGGAGGGCTCGCCTGAGTCCCAAAATTTCTCCAATCATGCATTCATGTCTATGTCTCAGCACCCTCTAACAGAATCCACGGTTTCGAGAATATCCAAGAAACTTAATTTTTCGACCCAAAAAAACTATAAGGTGTACGTGTATCCCTTATAGATATTTTGGGTCTAAAAAAAAAGTTTCTTGGATATTCTCGAAATCTTGTATTCTGTTAGAGGGTGCCGAGACATAGACATGAATGCATGATTGGAGGCTCTAGAGCCTTCCAGAGCTGAGATATGGAGATCCCACAACATTTATTCCATTGGGGCAAATAGAGACTGAAATTTTGGGATGAAATTTGGCCCTTTTGCAGCTTTTTGTTTGAACGTTTTCTGGAAACCAGGACTAATCAGAGCTATTACAAATATGTCTCAAAAATGTTATCAAATTAAAATTCTAACGTCGTCATTCAGCCATGGGAAACTTTTTTCCTGTGGACACAGTGTCTCGAAATCTTCAACTGTGGCCTGGCATCTCGGAAACTGAATGAGTGGCCGCTTTCTGTCGCTTTCCTCACTCAAAATTCTCATATACATTTCCTAGAAAAAAAATACTTTGTAATTGTCTTATATATATAATATTATATAATATATAACAGACTTCCATTTATTTGACATCTTACCTCTTCTAGCTCCAAGATGTGAAAGCGATCCACTGAAAACTGACTTTTTTTTTCAATTTCTGTAAACACATTTGGATCAGTCAAAAATTAGTTACTTATTGTACTTTTTTTAAAGCAAATCAAATAAAGCATACCTGTGCGTGATGCATCACCTCCTGCCATGTCTGTCTTCAGGCAGTAAGAATCATGGTCATCATGAATATTCACTGAAAAGGTTGTATATGTAATATTTTAAATTTGCCATAAACATCTACTTCAAAAAGTGGACCATCTATTGTAATGCACTGCCTTTCTCACCATTCAGGTTAATGTTACGCCGCAGGAATGGTTTGAGTTGGGACACATTGGTTTTCTGGCGGAGAATGTTGCCTGATTTGTCTGCAAGTGTAGCAACCCCTTTTCCGGTAATGTCTTCGACTAGAAAAGGGCCGGTCCAGTTCCCCTCTAAACATCCACCTTTGCGCCCCTCTTTTCTTTTGTTTGCTTTGAGTACCTCCTCTCCTTCGTGGATGTGAAATGATTTCACATTTTTTCTTTTCCGGGACTCGTACTCCGCCTTTTGCTTCCCCTGTGCTTTTTCGATGTAATCCCGTGCCTTATTAAAATATTGTATAATAAACAGAGTTAATAGAATACCTTAAATAATGTGAGTTATTACTTAATTATAGTTCATACTACAGACAATTACCTTTGTCTGTACTGCTGTCACCTCTACTATCCGTGTGGGCATTACAACCTCCGGATCCTCAGGTACAAAGCAATCTGTCTCAGATACTACCTTTGTGTTTAGAACCTCTGGCGTTTTTGGGTGCCGATGAAACATCAAAAAGTATGGTGTATACTTTGTAGAGCCCTAAAAAAAAGTGTTTCAACAAATTACATTTAAATAATCAATTGCATATAATCATTTCTTTTTTAAGCAGTTCCAATCACCTGCTTTGAGGTGTTGATGGCATGCACCACATCCTCAATTTTTTTCGTCCCAGTCATTCTGCATGTCATTGCAGTACTTTGACAATGACCTCTTTATAGTCTGATTAGTCCTCTCATCCTGCCCATTTGACTGAGGGTGGTACGATGATGTGACACACTGCTTCACTAAATAAAGATAACAATTTTGACATTTACAAAGCACATAATACCATAGTATAGCCAGGTCCATCGCAGAAATTGACTTGTAGTTGCCAGTGGGGTTGTAAACGCGAATACGATTCAGCAAACCATCCAAGACCTTTACAACATAAACAGAAACCGCTGTAACCAGAGTAACAACTGTTGAGCAAAAATGTAATTGTTTTTTTATCCATACATACCCACAAAATGAAGTGGTTTCCCTTTTTGGGGCTCTGTCCACCAACAATTCTTGGAATAAGGACCGTCTCATTCTCATCAAGGTCCTTTAAAATATTTTTAAGTAAATAAGTAAGTAAATGTGTCCCCTGCCCCTGAAATGTATTTGATAGATTTTAATTTACCTTCAGACAAGAAATGTGACTGTCATCCACATGTTTCTTGATAGTGAAGGATCGCCACCAGAGAACGAACGTGTGCACCTGTAAACCAGTTCCACCATGTGCTTTACAGAGCTGTGCAATCCTTGTGTCAAGAATCTAAAAGAAATAGTAGATATCAATAAAAATTTTGTTGAATAATATAAGAAGTACAAATAGGAGGTTTGAATCCACGGTTTCGAGAATATCCAAGAAACTTTATTTTTCTACCCAAAAAAACTATAAGGTGTACGTACGTTATAGATATTTTGGGTCTAAAAAAAAAGTTTCTTGGATATTCTCGAAATCTTGTATTCTGTTAGAAGGTGCCGAGACATGAATGCATGTCTATGCCTTCCAGAGCTGAGATATGGAGATCCCACAAAGCATTTATTCCATTGGGGCAAATAGAGACTCGCATACTCGTGAAATTTTGGGATGAAATTTGGCCCTTTTGCAGCTTTTTGTTAGGTAATCATTTACTAATCACGTGTAATGGAAATTGCAAAAAACATACATAAAATGTTAGTATATCACTTGTTAATCATTTATGCATGTTTTGTAAATGATTAGTTCATCATTAACTAACCACTTATTAATGGCCTATAACTGAACATTATTATTAAGTGTTACCCAAGTCTCTATACATTTTTACTATATTTTATCATTTAATCACTTCACATTTAATCTCCAGATTAATGTAGAAAAACATAAAATAACTAAATATATTTATTTTATATAGAGACAATATATTTTAACTACTTGTTTAATGACATATTTTTTGAAGGCCAGTATCACTGATACTAATAAGGCTACTGATGTCTTGATAAATATGGGAAATAAAAAGAAATTGAATAAAGCGTACAACACTCTGCACTGCATAATGTATAAATTAGATATAAATGAATCCTTTTTAAAGCTACAAAAGTTCTTTAGTTAGGAGCAGTGAGTAATGTTCTCTGTTCCAACGTTACATTCTAATAATACAAATACATTTATTTACATAATATAATACTTACATAAATGTCACTGCAGATTAAGTATTTTCAAAAACAATATTCACAGTATAAGTATGAACTGTAGCTGAAATATAGCCATGGCATTGATGCATGAGGTCCACTACAGTGGACAGATGATTAATCAGATTTTTCTCCCAATCTAAAATCAAAACTTGGAAAATTGAACTGTGATATGATTAATTAGATATTGCTTGATGCTGCAATATGTTTTTATCTTCAAGAGTCTCCTAGGAAATAAGGAATGGTTGGACTAGCCGAGGTGGGCTGGTCCAGGCGGTGTACTTCAGCGCTGATCCCTTAGATCTCACATCTCCGAAAACGTCAGATCATAATTTTAAATAGGCGCTATCTGTATAAACAAACAACATATTTGAGATTGAAAACAACTTCATTGTCGACTGAAAAACTCTTAAAACTACATTTCATACACAATAACAGTAGTATTTTTAAATTTCGCGGTGTTTCTCCTCTGCTATTGACGCAACTTGAGATTTTAAATATTAGATATAGAATATACACAATTTACATATACAATATGCAATTTAATTTAATCTTACCTTGCATATAGCAACGGGAGTTAGCATTATACATAAAGCTACCACATAATAACACTAAAACAGCTCACGTTAGCTACAAGTTATCGCGAGAACAGATTCAGATCAGGCATACTACTGGCATACTAATGGGGTCCTACGCCCGGACTATTCACACCGAGTAACCCGATTATTCACCACACCGGCTTCGGGTCGATGGATTACCCCCTTGCTCCAGTTTATTTTATCCGGGAGTGACGAGAGGTGACGCGGTGCCAAGATGGCGACGGTCGGCCCCGCCCACTTTAGGCTTCAAAAACGCTCTTCAGAAACCTATGGGTGGAGTTCCGGTAAGATGGCGGTCCGTGCAGTCGCATCTCACTGAGCTCCTCGAGAAGTCCCGATGTTTTAGTTAATTAAAAATACATATCCACTTTTAACTGCCATTTGTCTAGTTCTCAGCACGAAAA
Source organism: Rhinichthys klamathensis goyatoka (assembly GCF_029890125.1). Lineage (NCBI taxonomy): Eukaryota > Metazoa > Chordata > Actinopteri > Cypriniformes > Leuciscidae > Rhinichthys > Rhinichthys klamathensis. The sequence goes on along the minus strand of NW_026606672.1, from coordinate 1,230,450 downwards.
TGAAGAAACATAACAGCGGAAAGCCTCCGGTGCAAAAAAGTCTCCCATTTGAAAGCTGTGGGATGATGAGTGTACACGACTATGCAGATATGTCTAACGCTAGCAAAAACAAACGAGGGCCGACAACTCCAGCGGAAACCCCCGAAAAAACACACCTGGAGAAGAAAACGAAAGGTTTGTCTCAAGAAGAAACAAACACCGAAACCATATTGAATGCTATCAATTCTCTCGGTCAACGTGTAGACGACCGCGCAACAGCACAGCTCCATGCTAGCCTCTATTGCTAAATCGGTGCAGTTCAATGCAGAAGAGCTAAAAGAGTGTAAAACGAAAATAAAACACCTGGAAAAGAAAGTGGAGACACTGTCTAAAGAGAATGAAGACATGAGGGGTCGAGTACTGAATAATGACAGATACAAAAGACGGTGGTGCTTGCGCATCAAAGGGAAAAAAGAAACGGCTAATGAAAACATAAGAGAGGAGGTGGTGGAGCTTCTTCGCAGGATTGCACCGGACCTGGCGGTAAAGTTAGATGAAGCAGTCGACGTTGTCCACAGAGTGGGAAGAATGATCGACAACCGGCAACGACAAATAATCATTTTATTTGTGCGACGAGCAGTGAGAGATGACATCTGGAGGCGAACAAAAACTTCTCCAATCTGCAAAGAAGAGGGGATTCGTTTTACTGAAGATTTGACTCAAGAGGACTGGCGTTCCAGACAGGCTCTCTGGCCCAAAATCGACCAGGCTAGAAAGGAAGGAAAGGCTGCAGGCTTCAGGGGCCCGTTTGGATTCATCGAAGGCAAGCGTATTATGGAGGACACTTAAGTTAGGGGATGATACTAGTGCTTAAAATAAATACATAGTGGATCAGTTCGGGTGATGGGACTTCTACCTCAACGTTTTTACTCCACCTCCCTACTTTTTTCCTTTATTTTTTTTTTCCTTTCTCTCTTCACAAAAAGTTCATTTGTTCATGTGTTCTGTATTTCAGTTAAATACTGACCTTTCTTTTATTTCCTTTAATACAAGGGGACTTAAAGACTCAGTTAAGCGAAAAGCTGTCTTTTTGTTTTGCAAAGGGCAACAAGCACATTGCACCTTTCTTCAAGAGACTCACTCTGATATATCTGATGTTAAGTTTTGGTCACAACAATGGGGAGATAAAATTCTCTTCAGTCATGGGACAAATCGGTCGGCTGGAGTTGCCATATGTTTCAACAGATGCCCTGGTAAGATTCTGGGTGAAAAAGCAGACATGGAGGGACACTGGGTAGCCTGTGTTTTGGAAATTGATGCTAATCTTTTTATTCTGATTAACATTTATGGTTATAACAACGATACCAAAAATAGAAATCTGTTACATCAAATATCAGAAGTTATCATAGAACTAAAAGCAAAATTCCCCACAGATCATATTATTGTTGGAGGGGATTTCAATTTATCTCCTGATGAGTGGATGGATAGATGGCCTTCCAAGTTATTGAGTGAACATAGAAACACAATGTTGGAAGCTTTTGCTAATAATAACCAATTGATAGACATCTGGAGAAGTTTACATAGTGGAGTGAAACAGTTTACCTGGCATAAACCTAATGGTCAAAACAAATCTCGAATTGATTATTGGTTGATATCAAACTCAATATCAGATCATGTCACAGAAACAGAAATTGCTTGCTGTCCTTTAAGTGATCATTGCATTATTAACCTCAAAATTCGAAACAGTACTAAAAATAACAAACCAAAAGATTATTGGAAATTTAACTCTCAGTTACTAAAAAATTCAGAGTTTTGTCATTCCATTAAAAAAATTATTTTTGATATAAAAAATGACAATACTCTAGACACATCTATACTAAAATGGGAATTTTTGAAATTTAGTATTAGAAAGCATTCAATAACGTTTGGTAAAAAAGTGAATAAAGAAAAGAGAGCTCAAGAAGTAACAGTGGTTAAAGAACTCATGACACTTTATAGTAAATCAGATTGGAGTGAAGTGGACAAAGAAAAAATAAGTAATTTGCAATCCAAATTGGATAGAATGTATATAGATAAAGCTAAAGGTGCATATATTAGATCCAGGGCCCGGTGGATTGAGGAAGGAGAAAAGAATACTGCATACTTTTGCAAATTAGAAAAACGCAGACAAGAATATAATTCGATTTGTAGTCTTAGAGTTGATGGAGAAGAATGTACAGAACCCAAACGTATTGAAAAAGAAGTTTTCAATTTTTATAGGAATCTTTATAAATCTTCCTACTCAGAACAAAATGCCTCATCTTTTTTTGATAAAATTAACAACTTGATTCCTGTTATTGATGAAAATTTTAAAGAAGTTTGTGATGAGGAACTAAGAATTGTAGAATTTGATTATGCTATAAAAAGAATGGCATCTGATCGTTCGCCAGGTCCAGATGGTATTACTTCTAACTTTTATAAACACTTTTGGGAAGATTTAAAACACCTATTGTTTCAGGCTATAAAGGAATGTATTAATCAAAAAGAACTGATGCAAACTATGAAACAAGGAATAATAAAATTGATTCCAAAACCTGGAAAAGATAAAAAAATATTAAGCAATCTAAGACCTATTACACTGTTGAATACAGACTACAAGATTCTAACAACAGTTTTGGCAGCAAGATTAAAGACAGGTATATCTAAATTAATCAGCCCAACACAATCTGGTTTTCTTAAAGGAAGATCCATCCATAATAACATCCGCCTGGTCCTGGATCTTATTGATTATAATTATTTAATTAAGGAAGATGGTTTTATCTTTTTTTTGGATTTCCAGAAAGCATTCGATTCAGTGGAACACTTATTTATTGTTAACACACTGAGACACTTTGGCTTTGGAAATAAGTTTCTTGATATGATCATTATGTTACATACGGATATTAATAGCTGTGTTTCCCTCTCATAAGGTACATGTCCTAGATTTAAGGTTGAACGAGGAATAAGACAGGGCTGTAGTATTTCTCCTCTTTTATTCATTGCTGTGACTGAATTACTAGCAATTGCGGTTAAAAATTCAAATATTAAAGGTTTAGAGATAAACAACCACAAGTTACTCATAAGTCAGCTCGCTGACGATACAACTCTGTTTTTACAAAATAAGGAACAAATACCAGTAGCTGTAAAAGTAATAGAGCAATTTTCACTAGCATCGGGTCTATATCTGAATCTGAGTAAATGTGAACTGATGAGCATTCACAATTGCTCTGAATCCTCACTATATAATATACCAGTCAAAAATGACATTAGATATCTAGGTATTTGGATTTCCAAATCATCAGATACAAGTGAAAAAAAGAATATCCAAGATAATATTGATAAATGTGGAAAAACATTAAACAGTTGGCTACAAAGAGATTTAACATTATTTGGAAGAACGATGTTGACTAAGATTGAATCTATTTCCAGACTGATATATCCATCCTACTCTCTAGCTATTTCTCCAAAGTTAATTAAAGAAATTAATAGAATCAACTTTAATTTTATTTGGAAAAATAAACATCACTACATTAGAAAAGGAGATCTGTTGAAAAATTATGAGGAAGGGGGTATAAAGGCAATCGACTTTGAAATTATGAATGGAATATTGAAAGTTAAATGGCTCCAATCTTTTTTGAGGAACGGTGAAGAGATATGGTTCTCCTTACCGGCATATATCTTTGATAAAGTGGGAGGTATTGCATTTTTAATAACATGTGACTTTGAAATATCTAAATTGCCTATAAAACTTTCAACTTTTCATCAACAGGTGTTGTTACAGTGGAAACTGATGTTCAAACATAATTTTAGTCCCCACAATGTTCCATTATGGAACAACAGAGTTATTTTGTGTAGAAGGAAATCTATGTTTCTGAAAGACTGGTGGGAAAAGCAAATATGGTCAATTGTTCATATATTGGATGAAAATGGTAATATTCTTGAACTGAAGGAATTTAATTCTAAATATAATATTAACTGCTCCATTGTGGATTACAACAAAGTAACACAGAACATTCCAAAGGTCCTTATTCAAGCAATAAAGAATAATATTATGAACATTGCTTCACCAAGACTACACAAAATTAAAATCGATTATATGGACCTGGTAGATATAAAATGTAATAATAAATTCCTTAAGCAAACTCTGGTTAACTTTTTGTACCCGGGTAGAACAAGGCAGGGGCGTCATGCAAGCCAAAATTCTGGGGGGGCACAATCTGAGACGTTGCAATTGTTTTCTGACGGGTGATATGGATCATGTTAGGAGGGGTCAGGGGGTTTCTCCCCCTGAATTTTTTTTTAATTCTGGCTGCGAAACATACTATTTCAATGCAGTTTGGGAGGGACAGAAATACCTTAACGGAGCTGGCAGCAACCCTCCTCTATCTGAGGACTAAGTTAAAGTATATGTGTATCTTATATGTGCATTATAAGATGTTTTGAAGGCCAAAAAAACTCCTAAAGTTGAGCTTTGACTGATAGGCTTTTCATTTTTGTCTGTCAGTGAAGAAAGTAAACATAGGGTCAACTGATAGGTTGATTTATGAATCATTTTCTCAGACGAATTTATTTACTGAAAGCTACTAGGAAAGCTAGGTAGCCTAACTAAGTTTATTAAATTCATTCACAGTACACACTCATTATTGATCTTATGCCTAATACAGGGCCGTAGACAGGGCTTTATAATCACAGAGGTCCTAAATTTGAGGTGGGTAGGGGGTTCAAATTTTTTATTTCTCTGATATGTGCATTTCAAGACGTTTGAAGGCCAAAAAAAGGATAAGAAATAGCTTTAAAACCATGTCAGTGGGCAGATTATTTGTCAATACCTGCTCTCACTTCTTATCCATCACTCTTTCTTTTTCTCTCAGTCTCCTGATCTTGCCTTCCCCTCCTAAAGCTGAGCTTTTTTAATTTACTTAAGGCTACAAATTGTACTATATTAATTCTCAATATGTACACATTCATTATTAATCTTGTGCCTAACAATGAAAACGTCTTTTCCCCTCACAATGACAGTAAACTAATTATTAGCCTACATTACGAGTCACGTTACATAGGCCTATTTTCAGTTCAAAATGGCGAAATTAGACAAAAGTATATTCGTGTGCCTGATTATTTTTGTCATTCGTTTAACAGTTATGAACTAAAAAAACTGTCAAATATGAAATGTTTAGTTTAGCTACTTACATCTCGCACTTGACTGTACACTGAAGCGTCGAGTCTCACTGCTAAAATTCGCGCTCAGCTTCTGTGAACATAAAGCCCGCCTACTTTGATTTGATTGGTCATCTCAAATATTCTGACATTGACGAGCAGTGACAGACCAATGAGGCTCAGATGAACACGCACGCATACACACACACACACACACCCTGTCCTCTGTTTCTGACGTGCGCTCTGCTCGGCACCGCTGCGGATTGAAGATGAACAACGCGCTGAATCTGATTATAACAAGACTGAAGAAATAAAAAATTATCAGGGAGGAAAAATCTGAGGGGGCACGTGCCCCCTCACTTTGAATGGGCATGACGCCACTGGAACAAGGAGCACTCTCTTCTTTCTTGGTTATAACAAATATGAAATATCTTCGATTAGAACAAAATTCTTAAGATATCCAATTCCTCCTAAATTTAAGGAAGTACATTTTAAAACAATAAATAATATATATCCCTCTAATGAGTTTGTAAAGAAAAGATTCAAGTTTGAGGTAGACAATTGTCATATCTGCAACATTAATGTTGAAACAACTGAACACCTGTTTTATGAATGTCAAATGGCTCAGAATTTATGGAAATCTCTTCACAGCATGTTGTCCTCCAGATCTATAAACATAGATTTCTTTTCATATCAAAATATTCAGATGGGTGTAATTCTACAAAACAAAAATGATGAATTTTTGGTCAATAATCTAATTATAGCTACAAAATATTATATACATAAATGTCGATTCGCTAAGTCCTCCCCCACATGGTCTGCATTTAAAAATGAACTTTTGCTGTTTCAAAACTGTCTTATAAAGGTTGAGAATGCCCAGGCTAAAAAACTGTATAATCGTTTAATAACACTTCAGATGAGCTGAGTCCCTCTTTTTTGGTTTGTTTATGTTATTATTTTGTTTTTGTTTATTTTTATTGTTTTGAGTTCTTTCAATCTGGTTTGTTCTCCCTTGTCATGTGAACAGTATAGAAAATGTCGTTTCAGATGATTTTCAGGAGGTGTGACTCTTAGTTTACAAAAAAAAAAAAGAAACCTATGGGTGACGTCACGGATACTACGTCCATATTTTTTTACAGTCTATGGCTTTTACTCACAGGATCGCGCTAATGTTACAATTACTGTGGTAAAATCACATTCATTCAGTGGCATTCGCAACTGATTTGTAAAGAAAACATCAAACTACACCTACTTACCCAGATAGCAATGAGTCGGCGGACCACCGTCGGTTCTCCGGCGGCAGTAGAAGCGTCAGAATGGCGACATCGCAAACACGTTGGACGGCGCACCGCCGGCGGCAGCCGCTTTTTAAAAGCGGCAGCCGCCTTCCTACCGCCTTCGTTAAGCGGCCGGCCCGCGGGCCAACCGCCGTTCCGCCGCGCTTTATATTAGGGACTTTAAGCAACAGCTGCTGATGGAACGGCAACGGCAGCCGGAAGTAAACGGTTAACTGCCGTAGCTAAAGAGCGCAAAAATCACTAAGCAACAGTAAAGAGGACGGCATAGGGGATAATTTAATCATCAGACAAAATACAAAAAATAAACTGATTTTAAAAAGTAAGAGAAGGGTTGATTTGGGCATTTAATGATATACAGAAACGATTATAATGCCACATAACCTAAAACATAACATTAACTTCCTTAATCTGTCACGTAGTATCGACTACGGCAAATCAGCTGTTCTCCCGTTGTAGACGGTTACAGTAGAACGTCGCGAAGTAGCAGTTAATGTCGCGCATGCGCAATAGAACGACAGAATGCCGTTGCCGTTCCACCAGAGGCTGTTGCTTAAAGTCCCTAATGAAGGCCGTCCTTCCGCGGCCCGCCGGAGGCAAACGCTATTTTCGAGCGCTCTGCCGCCGCTTATTCTGGCTAGATATATATATATATATTTTATTTATAGCATGCAGTTTATCAAGAATAATGATTGCTCAAACCAGACAAATTTACAATTGGCATTTTTATTCCACGTTTCAAAGTACAGTAACTGTCATTTAAACAAGATGTTTCAGATCACTGAAACATAACAGAAAAATAAATAAATCAATATACTAACATGCAGGTTTCCAATTCAATTTTGGATTCAAAAGGCTGCAATTACAACACTTACAATAAGTTTTCATATAAAAAGGACAGCTCTAGGGTAACAAATTACCAGTAAACATTATGACAAGTAAAGAGGATATTTGATACCAAATAATGTGCAAGATACCAAATAAATAAAAGTATAACTACATTTACAAGCCATTTCTAACAATATGATAAGTGGTAGTAATTTATAGTAAAGCTCTGGAGTAGAATAGGCCATTATAACGGCAATGCTGACCTGTGGCACAAGGATTTACAAGCTTTATTTGAAAAAGAAAAAAAGAAAGTAATTTCCACAGTGAGTGAGTGTAGTCTGACACTTCTGACTTCTTTAGGGGTCTTGATTCTACTGACTGCAAGATAAAGAAAGGATTCCAGTTGTCAGTGATTCTGGGGTGTCAGTAGTCAGTCTAGTTTTAAGTGGTCGGCTGTGGGTCCCTCTCAGCTGTGCGGCGCCTTTTTCTGCCTTCACGGTCAGATGCTCCTTTCAGGTAACGTGTAACGTTAACCTGGACCGCCTCATCAGTGCATCCTGGGTTGCCGGGTCCTTCCGGATGGCTAATATAGAAAATACAGATCTGTCATTTAATTTGAATTGCATGAGGACAATAGGACATACACATCTACTTAAATCAAAAAAAAATATCCAACTTACTTTGAACAATGGTCTTCAGGAACATGTCTCTAAAACATGTTTTGTCCCCTACACCAAGCTGAAAATCCAAAAAAGTGTTACAAATTACATTTCTCTGAAGCTTCTCATAAATAAATAAAAAATGTGAAAGGCTAAGGATTCAGACTGTAATATATGCAGTATACAATCTTAAATTTTACTTTATATCTTGGTCTACTACATGTACAGGTAGCCCCAGTGGGAATTAAACCGACAACCACAGGTGCTGTTTGCAAGTTGTACCTAATTGCTCAGTGCAAGCAAACGTCTTCAACATTGTTTGTTGAACTTGCTTCACCTGCTCTTGAAGTAAGATTTTACAATTCGTATTTTTATATGTAATATTGTAGTGTTTATTATAAATGATTTATCTGTGCACTTCATTATTCTTTTAAAATTCATGTAGCCTTATAATCTTTAATCAAATACGTTACCCTTCCCTCCCCCCTCGAAACGACTTCTCTTCTCTTCCGGTCATGTGCTATGGCGCGAGGGCGTGGCAACTCCCCTCAAACCGTGCTATGAGAAGAGATGGAGAAGAGGAGCGCTAGAGTAAAACCCTGCCCTCCGTTCAATATACCGTTTCATTTTTAAATACGTCACAACACTGGAGAAAAGTCGTTTGTAACTTCCGGTTCATGCCGACTTCAAATAGAAGCAATAGTTTCCAAGACAAAAAAACTTCACAAATAACATCACTTACTTGTACTCAAACTCTTGGCTCTGTAAAGTGTAGTCTGGATTACTGGGGAGAAACCTGGTTGCGAGAAAGAGGAAACAGAAATTTGAAAATCTAACAAATGGTATAGTTTAGTGGCAGGATCACAAATCCAGCATAACAGCAATAGATTTTACATACCAGTTCAGCATTTTCCTGGTTTTCTGGAATCGATGCATCTTTCTAGAGTTTTTTTTCTTGAGACTTCCAAGATTCTAGAGTAGGGAATAATGAATGAAAGAGTCAGTTATCCACAATAAACAGAAAATAAATTACACAGATGAAATACAGGAAAATCAAATACACAAGTCAGACCCATTTACCTGCTCCCTTCATGAACTTAAAATGATGTTTCTCCCAGGTGCTGTGTGGAGGTGTGCAGAGGATGGCTAAATTGTTGCCTTCGTCTTTTTGCTGAGGTTAAATGGGGGCCAATGGCACATGCTCTCGCTGAGCCACTCTTGCGGAACCACTGCAAATGGCAGATCCTCCTCGTTGATAAACTGAACAATGTGAACCATCTAAAATAGAAGAACATTTTGCATAAATTATACTTTGATTAATTTCCAGGCAAAATCAATAACATTAAAATGCTCACCCCTTCAAAAAACGAGTCATTTTCACAAGTGGATCAACAGAAAACCATGTTCAGACAAACACAATCATATACATACACACATATATACATATACACACATATATACATATATATATATATATATATATATACACACACACATACATCGTTATTTTTGTAAGAAAACACCAAAAGTTAAACTTTCTAGATGTAAAGCTTTCTTTCTAGATGTAAAGCTTTGGCGATCTACTTAGACGGTGGGCCGAGGCCCCGTATCTGCTTTACTTTTCGAAATGAATGATCCCCATGGAGGGAGAACCTGAATTTGTAAAGTTGGGACGGTTGTTTTATCCTCAACGATATGAAAAGTGTTGCCACTCCCATTTGTTGCACATTTCCCCCCGAAATCATAATGCACGACCGTAAATATGCAGGCAAACGCGGTTGCCTACTATATCAGTCGAGCCAATAGCGTGGCAAGATACTGACATAGGATTATTATTAACCAATCAGATGTAGCTTATTTAGAACAGTTGTTACGCGGATGATTCAGCTGTCAGACACGAACAGCATCTGCGGCGGCAGCACAGTGACAATCGCCAAGGACATTGTTTTTGTGATTGTAAGTATTCATTTAATTAGAATATGATATCTATGACAAATGTTTGTTTTGTACACTGTGTTGTTCAAACGTATGTAAGCGTCTCGTTAGTGTCGTTTTAAGTAGGGTAGTTTCAGCTGGCTAACTGACATAGTAGCTAGCATGTCTAACGTTAGGTCACAGCTCTGAACCAAAACTACAACATTACTAGTAGATTAATGCATCCTTCATTTTAATTCCAAAATCTAAACCAAGCTAATCTCTTGCGATCGTATGCATGAGATTAGCTTGGTTTAGATTTTGGAATTAAAATGGATGTAAGCGTCTCGTTAGTGTCTTTTTAAGTAGGGTAGTTTCAGCTGGCTAACTAGCAGTAGCTAGCATCATGCGATTACATATTTGATTTGGTGTAAAGTTTTAAGTACTTAATTCTAACGGTAACACTTCGTCCAACTCACATAGGCTACAGCTCCACTGTATGTCCCCGGATAATTACCTCAGACTGTTTTGCAAACGTTCGCCAAAAACTCAAGGTAAACATGAACCTCTTGATATATAAAACATATGTAATTATCAGTTATATCTGACATAACATTAAAGGGTCAGCAAGCAGCCAATATTATAACCAGAGAGCTAAGAGCTCAAGAAGAACGGCATGTAATATAAATAAGATTAGACTATCAAAGAACATATGCTATCAAACAGAGCAGAGTTATAATGTACATAAACATCGTACAGATTTACTTCTGCTGGAGTAGCCAACACACACACACACACCCCTCCCCACATGTGCATTTACATAACCACATGTGCCCTAGTCATCTTCAAGTGACTTATTGTCACAGTTTACACACTGACAGAGGTTTGTACATGGCAGCTCATGCAGTTTACATGTGCATCTACCCTTAACACAATTTGTTTTTTTACATGAGCAGTGCACAAGTTCCAGAATGGCCTCTGGAGCTGGCGGAAGTGTCATCCAGTCCACTCCGTAGAAATCCCCTACCATCGTGTAGAGATCACGGGCATTAGACCTCAGAGCCCGTGTTTTTACTGGAGTTGCCTCACCATCCTCTGCCTCTACCACTAAAAAAAGTGTAAAACAATAGATTGAGGTTCTGCACCCTTCCCCACATCACTGAATTAAGAAATGGTTTGAAACTTTAGGCAGGGGAAAACTCATCCTTCATATATTGGTTTCACCTGTTCCCTTAACATGGTTAATAAACCAGTTTCACAGCGTTCAGGTGTCTGGCCTTGTTGATGTTAATAATGCCATAATTGGAAGGGTACATTTTTGCAGGATGTTTTTATTATATACAGTGTATTAACAGTAATATATTTATATTATTTGTACTATTATACTGTTACTGCTATTACACTGCACATAACTGTATGTGTTTGATCGTACTGGAAATCCATATCTATTACACTCTTATAAGGCTACTGCTAATACATTGCACATTTATATTTAATTAATATTACTGTAAAACATACTACTTTCTTAAATGTATACTACTGTACCGAATGTCTTATACTGCGCCACCTATCTATACAATATAATACTGCACTGTAATATACTGCGCCACCTGTCTATACAATATAATACTGCACTGTATGTCTTTTACTGCACCTCCTGTCTGTACAATATAATACCAACCTTCATTTGCAGTTTCTTCAACTAATACTGCCTTCTCTCTTCTCCTTTGTGCTCGTTCTATCTTCGTGATATTTGTGAAATGGCTGTAGCACTCCCTGTGGTAGCCAATGTTAGCTGGTTTGACTAACTGGTTTGTAGGTTCCTGGCTTTGTAATTTGTATGCCTGTACTGCCTCTTCTGCTATAATACTTTCTCTGCATTCAAGGTCTTTCCACAGAAACACAGATTTAATAAATTTCTCCCAACTTATGTCTGTGAAGGGAATGGTGGGTCTATTTCCCTCACATATATGCATGCAGCACTTCATGTTTTTGCGATTTCATCCATAGTAAAAATGTGCGGGAAAAAGAGAAATGTGCGTTTTTATCATAGACATAATCAATACATAGACGCCCAATTGCCCGCTGGAGCGTACGTCAACGGTGCGGCCATATTGCGGAGGGCAACTTTCCCATAGATTTCATACCGGGAATTGAGAAAAATGTGTTTCGTGTGCTGCTTGGGGCTGTACAAATCGCCACACAATTGAAAACAGGTCTCGAGCAATTACTTTTCACAAGCAAGACTGAAAATTTGTTTCTGGTTGTATTTGGCCATTATATAATTAGAAATTTCAAAATACTACTGTTATTGTCTCACGAAATGTAGTTTTAATAGTTTTTCAGTCGACAATGTAGTTGTCTAAAGCTCAAATCTATGGTTTATTCGTAAAGATAGAGCCTATTTAAAATTTTTATCTGACGTTTTTGGAGTGAGAGATCCGGGCGCTCATGTACCCTACCTGGAACAGCCTTACCTCGGCTATAGTGCTTCTGACGTTTGCCGCTGGCTCTGATGTCTAGTGGTTAAACATGATATATAATTCGACTTGTGTATATCTAACAGGTAATCTTTGGTCTCATTAATCTATAATTTGCAAAGTAAAGTTTCATAACTTTATATTTAGGCTATTTTAACGTTGTATCCTGCTGTAGATGTCTATGGTTTTCATGATGTTGTGTTTCCAAGCAATACCATGGATTAAATGTGTGAAATCAGAACGGTATATTTATTAAAGATTACAACGAAATGACAGGACATCGTATGACAAAAGATGGTTACATAAAATAAAAACAGTGACAATGCATAACGTTACCTCTACATTCACATTTTGTGTCAAACTGAATACGTAGCATAAGTGGGCAAAATTAGTTAACAAGTTCAATCTTTCCTGGGCTAAAATCACTTCTCGAAAAGATGTGCACAGAGCATAGACTGTAGGTCAGACAGCAACTTCATATCAGCGCGCCCGTGTGTTGACAAACGCGTCACCAACACCGACACTTTCCCACGCACGCTATTGGATGAAGGCAACAAATACGTCACGCATGTCGGACCCAACACGTAGCCGCCTGCTCTATTCGCCGGGAAAATAACCTGGACAAAGTTACCGATATTATAGTAATGTGCAAAGTATGTGAGTGGCAACAATTTTTATTTGCTTTGTTGAAAAGTGTAGTGGTTATATATAAAAAACTGGGTTATCCATCCCCAGAGATCGTCTGAAAACACGAAATCCCCCCTCGGCCCACCGTCTAACTGTAGCTAGATACATTTCAACATGTCGAACATGCTTGAATTCAGTGAGTAAAAAAGGCGAAGCAGCATGTGTTAGCTAACACTGTAAGTTAATCTAGACTAGCAGCATGGTTGTCGAATCAAACAAAACATCATTATGTTTAGTTAGAAAACAACACAAGTTATACTGATCAGTCTTTCTTGTTGTAAAGATTTTGCTAACGTTACCATTCCCACGTGGGCGGGAGAATTGTCCTTCAGGATTTGGTTACGTAAGTTAGTTAATTATTCGACTGACCAATACTATCTTAAACCACATACTGTAGTACTCACACTTGCATAAACATACGTAAATATAGTTAAAAGAAGAAAAGAAAAAACTAACGCCAGGAAGAAACTAAGTAACGTTAGCCTAACTAACGTTAGCTATGTCAGAAACATGACGAAAACTTTGTAAACAAGGCTAACTTACTAGCTTGACTAGTAAGGCAAGAACATATTTGAAAAAGCTGAACTAAAAATGTAAAAAATGAACATAATATTGCGTTACACAAAAAGGAAAAATGTACTTACTTTAAAGATCGTAGTCAATGACTAGATAGGATATCCTCTCCAAATACTGAAATCGTGTGACGAGTGGCCACTGTTGTGTTGGTAAATCTGGTTCCGTTTTTTAGGTACTGCCCCTCTCGGCCGGTGGAGGTACTTCTCTGTTTGTGCTTTAATACTTTCTTAAACATTTGTACAGATTGCAAAACTCGCAATTGCAAATTAATCCCTTACCTGTAAAAGGTAAAATAAAAATAAAAAAATCGAGCTTGTAAAAAAATGAAAGACATAAACGAAATTTCCTGGGGTGACAGAGAGACAAAATATTTCTAAATATTTCACTTTATCTTTCAGGTCAAAACAGGGATTTTCATGTTTATTATAAATATTACCATGGTTGCAAATTAATAAAAAAAATCTAAAGCATACCCAAGCTTTTGGCCAAGTTGCAGATGTCTTTCACTGTTCACTGATTTTAGGCATTGGTGAAAAGTCTAACTTCATCCATTTATTCTGCTAAATTGTTCATACCATGAATGAAATATTTATTTTAAAACCTAATCAGAATCAGAAAGATATTTATTGCCAAGTAAGTTTTACAAAAGGAATTCTTTTTGGACTATTTGTGCATCTCAATTGTGCATAAATCAAAGAAATGTAAAGAATTGTCACCTTAAGTGAATAAAATAATTCTATATATTTTACATAGGCCTATCACTGAATCGCTTCAGAGTTTCAACGTAATTTAAATGTATTTTCCTAAACCTTATCATGGAATCAGACTGAGTCAAATCTGTTATAAACCCTAATGACTTTGGAGCAACAACAATAACAAAATTTGATATAATTCACATAATAATTATAATCGCTTTAAATGTGAAAGTTAAAATGCTGTCAGTTCCACTCATGCCAATGACATGGCTGGTCGATTTCAATGCGGCTTGCCGCCAGCCGGCCGCGGTTCATTTAGACGGCGGCAACCGCCAGAGAGAATGAAGTCGGCGGCCCGGCGGCTGTTCGCCGGCGGCATCTCGCAAGAAATGGGAGTGACGTATTCGGCGGCAAACGTTTCATCTCCGCCAGCGGGGCGCACTATAGCCGACAGTTTGGGGCCGGCGGCAAAAAGAAGCCGTGCCGATATTTTTTGCTATCTGGGTACACATGAATTGCCGACAATCACGTCGATAAATTAAAAAGATCTTTAAATAAAACAAAACACACCTGGATTACGACGTTCCGGGTCACTCCTTCCTCATTTTACCAGATGTTCAACAACAGCACCTTTAACTTCAAATCAGCTAATGTTACATAAATTCATCAACTAACCATTCACGTCCTGTTGCATTCTACATGTTGTCACTTCTTCTTGAGTCTCTCCATCATTGTCCAAAGATAATGTGTCGATTAAGTTTTTTGAACATAAAAGGCAGGTTTCTGACATTTTAATGCATATCTGCTAGTTGCTAACACACGACCTCTTGAAGCCCTCAGTGCTGGGAGCAGCAGCTCATTTGCATTTAAAGGGAAACACAAAACGACGCATTTTGCACCCACAAAAAGAGATACAATTAAACAATGCTATAAAAAATTATCTGTGGGGTATTTTGAGCTAAAACTTCAAACACAATCTGGGGACATCAGAGACGTATTTTAAATCTTGTAAAAAGGGGCATTATACCACCCCTTTTAGTTTAATAATACCCTCTTTTTTGCACATTTTTTACTCAGGGGCACATTAAAAGTTCTTCTTGTGGTGACAGCAGCTGTTGCAGGATAGTCAATAGATGTTTTTTTTGTTTTAGTTTTTGCTTTATAATTAATGTCCTTACAGTAAACCTATTCATCAAAGACCCCTAAAAAATGAATATTATGGTTTCCACAAAAATATTAAGGAGCACAACATTTTTTGGTTTCACTTTATTTTGATGGTCCCTTTAACACATTTTGTTGACTATAAGTAACCTTGCACCTACATGTCAACTAACTCTCATTAGAGTGTTAGTAGAGTATTAGTAGATAATAAGTTGGCATGTAGGCCTACCTGCAAACTTATAGTCAATAGAAGGTCTGAGACCATCACAATAAAGAGTTATCAGATATCAAGCTGACAGTCTACTCTAATGAGAGTTAGTTGACATGTTGCAAAGTTATAGTTAGTAGAATGTTCAAAAGGGACCATCAAAATAAAGTGTTACCCTTGTTTTTTCACTAACAATAATAATACATGCTTCTTGAGCACCAAATCAGCATATTCGAATGATTTAATTTTGAAGGATCATGGCTCAAGACTGGAGTAATGGCTGCTGAAATTCAGCTTTGCCATAAGAATAAATTACATTTTAAAAATATTTTAAAATAGAAGAGTAAGAAGTGAACAGCTATTTTAATAATATTTCTCAATATTAATGTTTTTACTGTATTGTATTTTGATCAAATAAATGTTGCCTTGATGAGCATAAGATACTTTTTTCAAAAACATTAAAGAAAAACATCTTTCCATCCCTAAATGTTTGAATGTTGTGTGTGTGTGGTTACTGTAAGGCTATTAATTACAAATAAATTGTGCTTCAAAATATTCAATCTGTTTTCTTTTATAATATGCTCACTGATGACAGTTAAAGATTCTTAAAACAATAATGCTTATTAGATTCAGATAAAATGATCTTTTAGTGTTATGAAGAACATTTTCTTTTCTCTTTTTACAGAAAGAAATACCCTCCTATTCAAAGTGTTCATCGGCCCATGGCCAAGTTAAGCTATAGCAGCTTTGAAATGGGCAATGTTTCTAAAGACAGTTACACGATCAAAATTACCTGCAGTCAACAGGGGCATTTGTATTGCAACCACACTGGGCCCATCACGAGCCCTAGTCATTTCACTGACGACAATACAAGCGACTGAATGTCCTGCAGCTTTTTAATGTTTTATTCTTTGCTTATTTCAAAGACGCCGGCCTCAGATCCAGACTTTAACCCAAACATCCAAATCCCTATTGTAGTTTTTACTTCTTACACTTATCTCCTTGCTTGCTGTGATTCACAATCCCCTCAGAGATAGATGCGCTGGGTTCATTACTTAGATAAAAAGAAAAGACACAGCATTTTAAGCTGCAGCCGGAATGAGCCGTATTCCCTCTCGCGACAAAAACAAACAGCTTCTACCTTTTAATATTGTATTACGCTTTCAGAGTTGGAAAATGTTGATACTCAGGTCACTCCTAACTATCCACCAATAAGCCTAATTACATCAATTTTGAACCACATTAAAATCTTAGGGAGGAGAAAAACAATATTTTCCCTCTGTTTATACAGTGTCTTGGGAACGTATTCGTACTCCACATTTTGTTTTGTTGCAGCCTTATGCTAAACTCCTTTAAATTACTTTTTTTCCCCACATCAATCTACATTACAATGACAAAGCAAAAAACAGATTCGTGATAACTTTGCAAATTTATTAAACATAAAAAAACGGAAAATATTGCATTGCATAAGTATTCGTATCCTTTTCTGGGACACTCACCCCCGGTTTCACAGACAAGGCTTAAGTCCCAGACTAAAATGCACGTTTGAGCTGTTTTAACTAAAAGCAACTTGCACGGACATATCTTAAAATATGTCAGTGTCATTGTTTTGTATCAAGATTCACACCAGTAAGGTTTTTTCTAAGGCACGTTTATTATCCTTTGAACTAAGGCCTAATCCCAGCTTAGTCTCAGCCTTGTTTGTGAAACCAGGCCTTTCAATTAGCTTAGGAGCATTCCAGTTTCACTTGGATCATTTTTGAGATGTTACTACACTTCGACTGGAGTTAACCTGTGGCAAATTCAATTGAATGGGTATGATTTGAAAAGGCACACACCTCTCAATAAAAGGTCTAACAGCTGAAAATGCATATCAGAGCAAATGCCCAAACACACCACTTATCTGGGCACCACTCAGTCTGTCCTCAGTGAAGACATATATAAAATAAAAAAAACATTTGAAATTTGCACAAAAAAACCCGCTATAAGGACTCTCTGAGACTGTGAGAAACAAGATTCTATGGACTGATGTACCTCAGTTCCAAACAGGGAAGCAGGCACGTTTCATCACCTGCACAATGTAAAGTTGTGGTAGCAGCATCATGCTCTTGGGGATTTTCAGCGGCAGGGACTGGGGACTCATCAGGGTAGAAGGAAAGCTCAACGCATCAAAATATAGAGTTAGCCTTAATGAAAACCTAGTCCAGAGCATTCAGAACCTCGGAGAGGGCAGAAGGTTCACCTTCCAACAGGACAATGACCCTAAGCACACAGACCCTAAAACAATGCAAGAGTGGCTTATGGACAACTCTGTGAATGTCATTGATTGGCCCAGCCAGAGCCCAAACTTGAACCCAATCGAACATCTCTGGAGAAAATGGCTGAAAATGGCTGTCCACCGACGGTCTCCATCCAACCTGACTGAGCTTGAGAGGACTTGAGGAGAAGAATGGCAGAAAAATGACTAAATGCAAAGCTTGTCGCATCATACCCAAAAAGACTTGAGGCTGTAAAGGTGCTTCAACCAAGTACCCGAGTTAAGGGTACAAATACTTATGCGATGTACTTATTTCAGTTTTTCCTTTTTTAATAAATTTTCAAATCTGTTTTTGATTTGTCATTATGGTGTATGGAGTAAAAAAAATGATGTGATGGGGGGAAAAAGTAATTTAAAATGGTTTAACATTTTAAGGCAGCAACAAAAAAATGTGACAAAATGAAGGGGTATGGATACTTTTGCAAGGCACTCTATCTCTATTGCTGGCTCACTGCAGTGGCTCTGTTTAACTATTAAGAGTAATTCAGTAAATAACCAGATTCTCTAAGCTTCTTAACTTGAATGTTTGGATTTTACTCCCTTTTCACCCCAACCCCAATCAGCTTTTCCAGATCCCAAATGGGAAAGAACAACTTCTTGAGCATTGACTATTCATCTGTAGTACATCACTTGATCTCCTTGCCTTATCCTCTTTTGATGCACTCATTCACAGAACCGAGAAGCCATCCTTGAGCGTCCCTCAAGTCAACAATTGTTAATTACTGTTATTATTATCATAATTACACCAGTGTGGATGCATTTTGTTCTCTGCTCAGCGCATGAAGTGTTATTTTCGGTGCAGCAGTTCATTTCCTCCCATTGAGACACCAGCTATAATTATTCCACATGCTGCCTTTTGATGGCCATAACCATGAAGGGGAAAGTGGCGTGAGCATTGAGGAAATAATGGGAGAGAGGTTGAAGATAGATCGCTCTGCACAGGAATTAATATAATTGATGTGTTATGATGATGCACAGAAAGAAGAATCAATAAAAACATGCCAAGTTGCCATCAGTGTCCTTAAATGCAATTTGAGTTCTTTGAAAAATACAATAGTCTTACAGAACCACTGGGACGTCATTATGCAACATTCTCTCTTCAGAACAATTTGAAAGTGTGATTATACACTAGAAAACGGCTTAGATTTTCGAGGGTTCAGATGACCAGTTTCCAAGAACCCACAAGCCCAGAGGTTTTCACATCTCCACTTATCACACCAGGCTCAAGAGACTTTGGTGTTTTATTCAACAAAATAACCTGCCAGACATATTTAAAAGGTTAATTCAAGCAAATTTTATTGAAAATCACATTAATGTTACTACAAAACCAGAGCTACATTAGCTGGAGCGCAGCAATCAACTTTAACAAAATCATCAAAATGTCTATTAGCAAAGGGGTGCGATCGTGAGGTATTTCAGAATGACTACCTACAGCTAAAAGGTGGGTTTTTGTACATTTATGGCAGAGAGTCATAATTATGACATCCTTCAAGCCAAACTTTTTTCAATCTTTTTATACACCTAAGAAAGATAAAACATGGGCCATACATTTAAAACAGCAGTTTATGACAACTAAACATTCATTTTTAGCCTTACTTCAAGACAAATTAAACTTCAAGTAGTGTTAAACAATGCCAGGACTCCCTTTTTCAACAACTTAAAAAATCCTACCTACAAATTACCTGCAAATCAATGCGGCTATTCCAGAATAGCCTGAGGTAAGAAAGCTTCTGATGTACTTAAGGCAAAACTTTAATAAATAATAATTTCATTGGTACTTATTACCGTTAATGAAAAATGTCGGCATTACACAAACCACATGCTCTTTTAAAAGAAAAAGAAGATCCATAATATTCCGATGTTCCTTCTATTCTCTGAGAGTTGGGTTCATGACAATGTAATATAAAAACATGAATATAAAAGATTTTAGAAACAATGCATAGACAAGAGATGAATGCCCAGCTTCATCTGCCAGTCACAACAGTCATAATCTTTGACGAATTCCAAAACTACCAATTTCCTTGAACTCATTGAAATATAGGCCTAAAGGACATAATAAATTATTTTAAAAACATTTCAAAAATTGATTGCCAACAATTAATTAATATAGAATCCTTTTTTTGCACCTTATAAACTATTAAATGACAATATGACCAATAAAACAAGTCAAACTCCCTTAATATCATAAGACACAGAATGAATTAAAATGGTGAAAAATAACAGACTATGTAAACAGCATTTGAAGTGATATGTTCTTAAAATTCTGATAATACAAGCCTGTGGATATCTCCTACCTTGATTCCCTCAATTACCAAATGTTTTATACAAACCTCTCCTTTTTTCATGCCTAAAAACATTTTTACCAACATGTAGTGCAACTAACTCACTTTATCTTAACACAGTGCAAAGACAAACCTTTTATATACAAATAACAATTAAAAAAACAAAATGCTTAAGATGCAACTTTCTGTTCTTTGTGGTTCTTAAGCTCGATTGTCCACTTCATCCATTCCCACACCTGACAGAAATCCTTGGCTCTTTAGTTGGGAATGTGTAAAGGCTATTTTGGGCTGATCTTGTTCCAGGTCAAAAGGGATGGGGTCTGGAGTCCAGGTGTCAGGCTCTGCTACAGGTACAGGCAGGTACCCTTCGTCACGAGGTAGACACATACACCATCCAGCACCCGAGAGGTCCAGTTCGCTGTACTCAAAACCACGTTTTAGGAATTTAAAGTCCACCATGTCTTCAGACTCACTCATCTCCACCAAAAGATTCCAGAAGACACAGCTCAGGAGAATACCAAGAAGCTGAAAGAAACATTAGAGTGTTTTTTTTAGATGGATTACAAAAAATGGTTTACTTTACACCTTATCTGCAGATGAAACAGATAGTTGGTGACACCCCCAGTATATTACTGCATGTTGATGGATGCAAAAAAAAGTCATACATTTTTTATTATTATTAGTTAGTAATCAGTTAGTTAAAAAAAATATTTTTATTCAGCAAGGACACATTAAGTTGATCAAAAGTGAAAGACTTTTATAATGTTACAAAAGATTTATATTTCAAGAATTTCGAAATGCTGTTTTTTTGAGTGATAAATTTATATCTTTCATTTTAGGTATTTTTTATTAATAAATATTATACAATATACAGTTTACTGTGCACATATAGAAGCAGATCACTAATGCAGCAATACCGTAATTTACCAGATAGGTGTTTTGTCACATTCCATCATATTTGTGTAAATGGTCTGTCCTGCTGCTCTAATTTGAGGATTAATGCATAATTGGAGGAACGTGGCAGCACAGACATGTGGCTGCATTTAATGTGATCTCTTCCCTTATCTCAGCACTCAGCGAGGGGCAAGATGAGACATAAAGAGAGAGAGACAGCAGGCTGGCTATTTTAGAAAATTTAAGTTTTCAACTATTCCATTTGGCATGACTGGGCACCAGCTTCTCCAAGAAATAATAATAAATAAAGAGATACATACATTTCAGGATAAGTAATAAACAGGAAGCATAAGAAGGGAAAGATGTTTCCAAAACCTGTGGCAGTCCAACCGCACAGCAAATTCCAATAGTAGCGCCAATGTTGTCCCCCATCCACAGGTTCACAGCATGTATGCAGCCACGTACATGAATTATGCCATCTAAAGCTTCACGCTGTCATACAGAGGAGAGAAAGAAACAAATTCGGTACAGGCGGCAGGTAATGCTCTGATTCTATGACAGAAACTAAATTAAAATATCACAACTAAAGTACATCGTAATGGCATAATGGAGGTGGTGCTCGTAATGGCTCTGATATGATTTGCTTGGTTTTCATCTATGGAAAAAACAAAGGAATGAAGGAACCATTACAGATGGTTGCACTCGAAATGGCTATCGAAGGTTTTTGTTTTCCTGTCCCGGCTTCTCCTTTAAAGATCATTTCATGCGTCAAGGTCCAGCAAATGATTCTCTCCAAATGCATCAGAGTGAGTATTACGTAAAATGACATAGTCATTTAAAATCAGTCAGTCATGGCTGGTTGCAGGCCATTACAAGAATGTGGACTTAAAATGAGACCCCCGAGAGCTCCACTTACCTGCTGATTTAGAGTTTTGTAGCCACAAAGTGTGTTCACAACTTCTCCGACCTGATAAAAACACACACACACACACACACACACACACACACACACACACACACACACACACACACACACACACACACACACACACACACGGACTATTTAGTAACTTGCATATTATGTTTTTGAAAACCTTCTCAAGTGAGAAGTGGCATTTGGTCAGCTTGACGCTGTTGGTGCAGGAGAGTATTGGCGAACTTTATATTTTGTGATCTGATGACCTTTGACCCTTAAAATGAATTTCATATTCATTATTGAATTTCAGCACACACTTATAATCATGTTGATGTAACCATTAAAGCAGAGGGTCACTGCAGTGATGGAATCTGTAATAGGACTGATGAACAGGCAGCCCATCTAATCAGATTACAAATAGACTGTAAACCTGCCTGCTCCCAAAAGCACGGTCCAATTCCTCTCATACATTCCGTACCATGTGACACTTCACCTCTGTTTCTCAAAACAGGTCGGCAACAGCTACCAGATGCCATATTATAATATGATGTGGTTTGAAATAGATGGAGAACACCAGTGGGGATTCGTTATTAAGGGTACAGGGTGAAGAAAGTGTCAGTTCCACCGATTTACACAGAATTTTAAGGCCCATTATGCCATAAATATTTTGGACAATCTGATCATGCTTTCAGCAACCAATAAGAGCACAACACATTTTTTCCCCCTCAAAACCTCAGCAAACAATGCTACAGAAATCAGCAGATTCCTGAACATCTGCACCTACCTAGCTATAGATTATTTACTGAATGGCATTTATTCACTAAATTTCTTGTGCCATTAGGATTATACTTACTTGATAAGGGAAACATCTGAACTCAAATATCACAGATTTATGATCTGAAAATTCTCTCTCACATAAGGGTAACTAAATCTGACTTACCTAGAATGAGAATGGAAAAAATAAGACAGGATGTAAAGAATATTCTAAGGAAGTCTAAACTATGTTGGTGTTTTATTAGCTTGAAAAGGCCTGTGCTCGCTCACTGCATAGTAAGCTGTCATACCGAAAGGAGAGCAGTGCATTAGTGCCCAATCAACATTAATTAACTCTGAAAGAGAGAGAGAGAGAGAGAAATATATATATATATATATATATATATAGAGAGAGAGAGAGAGAGAGGTTCTGATAAACAGCAGAAGAGACTCTCTGCAGCATAGGGCAGGCAAATTAAATCCTCTCCATCATGATGCACTCTCCACTGACTCATGGAGAACAGCATACTAGAGCTCTCTAAGAAAAAAGAAAAAAGACCAGAAAAAAGCTCAGAAATCAGCTCCCTATTCTCACAGACCTGTGGGTCAGACTGATTCCACTGCAAAAAAAAAAGTACATTCTCTTCAGAGAGAAAAGATTACTAGCAAAAGCATGAAAGCACCCTATGGCACAAGCTTTTCTCGTCAGACTGCCGCGTGCAGGGCCGACATATGCATGATTAATGTATCATGACTGAAAGAAGAACATGGAATGACTAACACTTTGACGGATGCAGCAGGTGTAGGGAACGCCGCAGGCCAAAGGACTCGTGCCATTGCAGAAGTGGTACTGGTTTACTTCCCAATCCTTGTACTCATCTCCCCCACAACAAGAAAACTGAAAAGACAAACCAAGTCATTATAAAAGGAAATTTTATTTATAATTTTGAGTGACAGTTTTCTTCTTACCATAACAATAGATATGCCTTTATAAATAAATATTTTAAATAAAATATTTAATATAAAATATAAATAAAAAATACACTATTGTTGAAAAGTTTTTTTTTGTTGTGGTAGAAAAAAGTCACCAAGTCACTTATGCTCACCAAGGCTGCATTTGTTTGATCAAAAATACAGTACAAACAGTAATATTGTGAAATTGTAAAACTAAAATAACTAAAAATAACTGTTTTCTATTTTCGTGGCATAATGGAGAGTCAGACTGGTAACCCAAATGTCGCGGGTTCTATTCTCAATACCGGCACCTATAAGGCACCTAATCCAAAATTTCTCCACAGCAAAATGACTGCTCCAGGTGTGTGCGTTTGAAGTGTGGTCCAAGGTTTGCAGTGTGTGTGTGTGTGTGTGTGTGTGTGTGTTCACTACTCCTAATGTGTGTGCACTAACTTGGATGGGTTAAATGCAGAGTACAAATTCTGAGTATGGCCTTCACATGTCACTTTCACCTTTTCACTTTCAAAGCTGAATTTTAAGCATCTTCAGTGTCACATGATGCTTCGTTAAAAAAAAAAAAAAAAAAAAAAAAAAAAAAATCTAATATGCTGATTTGTATCTCAAGAAAAATTATTATTACTAAAGTTAAAAACAGTTGTGTTGCTTAATTTTTTTGAATACTGATAAAAAAAAATGCTATGGTTATTTGATGAATAGATAGAACAGAAAGAAAAGCATTTGTGAAGTAGAAATTTCACATTATTAAACAGTCGTGTCACTTTTGATCAACTGAATGTGTCCTTACTGATTTCTTTTTTTAAATGCCATATTAAAATGTGTATAAAGCTGGATTACAGAACCATTCAAAAATTTTGACCATGTATGATGCAGGTGACTGTGTAGCGACATCTGCTATGTGAAAACTGTAATTTTTATGAGATTACAAAAATGAAAGGGATTTTAATTGACACAAACTATGTGTTTCTGCTAGAAAGATGAACATTATTTATGGCTGACTTGATGTATTGTAGACCATATTAGGGTGGGTGTATAATACACTTATAGTAATAAAAAACCTTCTCTTGCACGTAGTCCAATATGTTCTTGAAGTCCAGGTCATCATAGTAGTGCTTGATTCCCTCACGTATACTTTTCTGAAATAATTTGATTGTCTAAAGACAGAGAAGATTTGGACTAATTAACAACAAACCGTATACAGTAACCGTACCGTATAACCGTAACATTCTCTCTGCTCTCAATGTCTTACCGTCTTTTCAAAGATCAGGGCAATGATGAGGGCAAGAGCCTGGAGAGCCAGCAAAACACACAGGACACACAGGAACTGCATGGAAAGGTTTATTTAAAGGGTTAGGTAATCCAAAATAAAAGTCATCAGTCATTCTAAGACTTCTGTTCATCTTTGAAACACAATTGAAGATATTTTTCAATGAAGCAATCATGTCTCTTCAGAAGAGTTGGATTATATGGATTTATTTATCATCTCTTTATGAACGTTTTGAAGCATCAGAGTTTTGGGTGAACATACTTTCAATGGAGGGACAGAAATCTCTTAGATTTCATTAAAAATGTCTTCATTTGTGATCCAAAGACAAACAACAGTCTTATGGTTTGGAAAGACATGAGAGTGAGTAATGATGACAGAATTTTCATTTTGGGGTGAACTATCCTTTAAAGTCACAACCAAAAATAACACCAGTAAAATGGTAGAAGCTTGGCACACATAGATATGTGTTCAGACAAGCAACACTCACCATGTGCAGCAGAGTCTTGTTGTCCCTGAGAGATCCCACCATCCCAATCAAAGACACAGTAAACATGACGAGACCCAGCAGTATGAGAACCACAGCAGGAGCCAAAAACACCCCCTCCAGGGTGCGATTCTTCTGTCTCTCCACTTCTGCATACACTCCAATACATAGCACGCACAGACCGAGCAACTGAGGGGAACAGGGGCAGTGGTTGGTTTGGGAAAACATCTGTACAAGTCACATCAGCTTACATAATTCCACAACATTACGTTTACATGATTCGATTAGACATGTAACAAAGATATGAAATCAATGTTTCAATCCACAACCAAGTCATGCAGATAAGTCATCTGATGTAAAATCCAAAAATGTACTGTATCATTTGTGTTCCTCACATTAATCCCTAAAATGCAGATGTCATTCTCAGAGTGCTTAGCTAAAATGCACACACAATGTCAATGGAATGACGCAAATCATAAAGAAGATTGATGTAGCAGCCTTAATATCAATTTGTATCCTAACAAAAGACTACATTAGTACAAAGCATGCTAGCCAGAACCACTTCATTTTCAATTTTCTTCCCTGACTGTTCTTTCTAGAGGGTTAATTTAATAAGTCTTGTTTGGCTGATTAATCATCTGTCAATTTCAGATTCCTGACATCTTCAATTATTTTCTGTTAATTGATAGATGATGGTGTTTTAGTGATGTGCAAGTGTAAAGGCTGCAAGCCAAGCTTAAGAGTAAAGAAAGGGAGAGAAAGAAATGGAGAGTATCCAGAGAGGCTTTTCTGCTTGTATCATCATGTTCGCTAATAGTAAAGATACTCCCATAAGGCAATGACTTATTGCATTTCCTGTGAGAAGACATAACACTCTGGCTAGTGAGTCAAGAAGAATATTGTGTTCCTTGTTGAATTCAATAAATAAATATTAATGGTTGCTGGTTATTAAGCAAAGTATTGCCAATTCTTGAGAAGCAACACATAACTTACAGACATGAAACCTAAAATATTAAATCCAGACATCAAAACAAAGAAATATGTAGATTTTAGGGATGCACAAAACGTATAATTCTTTCCGATAATGATAAGCCAATAATTATTGTCCTGTTATGACCTGTTATAACTGCTAAAAATACTTTAAAAAAAATCTAAATATAATAAAAACATTCAAATAAAAGTAAATGTAGGCATCACAACATTACAATGAATGCACATTATAAAGGATGGATAAATATTAAAATTAACTCTTTCAAAAAAATTATTAAAATAGAAAAAGAAAACCTTCATTAGAGAAGGGATCCCAGACATTTAACCCTTTAACAGCACTCTCTCTTATAGGGCGCTGTCTCTTTAAGACCCTATATTGTTCATGTAATGATGTATCATTTCCTTTTTTTATAGTTAATAACTTAATATATATATATATATATATATATATTTTTTTTTTTTAAATGAACAAACTCTGTTATGTTTGCTAGATCACGTTAAAACTAGATGATTATTTCTACCTTAAAAGGGGCAGAATACGTTTAATATTCAATGTCGGTCAATATCTGATATTTTAGTCACAAAAATGCTCAATAAACAACTTTTGCAATAATTTTGCATCCCTAATAGAAATGTATATATCTTATCTATGGATATTCTATCCAGAACGATTATAGCCTTAGACTCGATAGGACAAGAAAGCAAAGAAATTGATTATGTGCAAGCCTATATTAATATTATTACAGCCGCCAATCATTTACAGGAACCATTTAAAAAAAAAAAACATCTATACCGCGTGAATCTTTTTACATTTGCAGCAACAATAACAGCGCCTTGCGCCTTTAAATCTGCCAGCGGCGCATGTCTATTTCCTTTACTAAGCCACAAATCTCAACTGAGACATTTTAAAGAAGTGAGGCTAATATGCATCCCAAATTTAATCCGTAGACACGGGCAAAGTTAGTACGACTACCTTTACTGTACGTTCAACACAAACCCATGAGGGTACTCATTCAAGGCAAGTGTGTGTTATAGTGAGGTGAGGGAGAAACGGAGAAACAAAGAAATGCTAACGTCAATAGTAGCCTAGAACATCTTTCAGTTTAAACGCACACTTACCGAGAATAGCATTGAATAGACATTTAGAGAGAACTTAACGAAATAATAGAAGTGATTGGTTTTTCTCAATTCTTCGTAAGACGGCATGGTGACTGTGACAGCATTAATTGAGTTCAGTTAGCACTATCCTGATTCCGTGCATTCAGATGTTAGCCGATGCCGCTAAGGCTCAATGAACCTTTGTTCTTAGAGACACTAGAAGACCGTTTTTAAGACCCGTACGAATACATAATAAGCACTTCCGTCAAGTATTCAACTTGGCTGTCGATTCCTCTGAACTGTTTTGAAAAACACATCAGCAACTGTAAGGTGTTCTCTTATCCCAACAATAACTTCCGCCCCGCCAAACAACATCCTAAACAAACCTTTTAAAGGGCCAGCACAGATTTAAAGACAGACGGATCACATACTTTCCATGGAAACCGTATAAATGAGAATCCCTTCAGATATCTTGACACATTCATTGACTTTACAACCCCATGCCAGCCAGTTGACAGATAATATCTGTTTTATAAAAGATTTAGGCTGTCTAGCTTGAAGAACTAGCTTCTTAAACATGCCAAAGAAAGTATCTCTTTAAGATGTGTCACAATAGCTTTAATCCTCAGAAGTAGGCTACTTGTTGTTCACTTCTTATGACAAAAGCCTACATGGAAAATCCTTCTTTCTTTTTTTATCGAGGTGTACACACACAGCATGATCACAGACATTGATTAGGCTATCTCTCAGGTAGCTTGTGGCTGTAATTTCGTTTTTCAAAAGTCTTTTTCTTCAGAGTATAGTCCTAAACCCTCCAGCTTTTCGCTATGGATCTATATAAAATGATTAAATACATAGAGCATCACAGTCTCTGCCATATCATTGACATTTATATTGACCCATGCCTGAATGAATTCAATAACTTCACTCTTAAAAGTGTACTAGTAGGGATTCAATGTTCAGCTGGCTGACAGCCTCCACTGGCATGTCACGTGACCTGTCAGTAGCTGTATACGTTATACAGTTGTCAGGCAGTCTGCCTTTGGCAAGTTTCAGATTCAGAAACCATTGATTTTGGCAGTTTTTGTGTTCCTCCCTCTCTTGTGCATTTATTTTGCATATGATTATGTTATTTTGCATGATTGGCGTTTTAGAGAATTTTATCCAAATTAAAGCAGTCAAATGGCCGTGATCGATCAGACTGGGAGTTTACTGATGCTTTGCTGGACGCTCAATCCAGTCAGCCGCGGCTGAACTGGGAGTAGGCCTATAACGCGTTGTATGACACTCTCGCTGTAAGGAAATACATTGTTTTCTTATTATGAATATAATCTCATGCATCTATTATTTTGTATGAATGATGTTTTTGGGACGGTTATCCCAAATTAAAGCAAATTAAACCAGTCAAATGGCCGTGATCACGACTGGCAAAGCCAGCCAGCCACTGACAGGTCACGTGACGTGCCCAACTCCTATGCGGTGTTCATGGACTATAGTAAACACCTATGTGAAAGGTGAACAGCCAGGTGCAATATGGCACAGATTTGCAAAATAAACATTTTAATAATTTAATGGAACATATTGACAAATATTATTTGCATTTATTCTGCTTCTGCCATTCCACATTAGATTCAGTTAACACTGGACAATACAATATGGACAATACAAACCAAATCACTTATTCATTTTTATTCAAAGCCTTGAATTCAGTTAAACGCATGCCCAGATTTATCAAGAGGCACAGAAGAGTCAAGATATATTTTTTTAAACGAATGGTGTTGGGGCAGCATTAAGCAGTTTGTGGCCCCTCTCTTTTAGATACTCTTTTCCCCCCTCATGTTAAATTCAACCCATGGATGACAGTTGGTGTGTGAAATTATATTTCTGATTTCTTTCTTGTGGACAACCAGTGGTCAGCCAAATCTTGATTTGTTGAGCAGATCTCCTTGCCAGCGGATATTACATGTTGCTATAATCAAAAAGAAGGCAGTGAGTGCACAGGACTGAAAAAAAGATGAGAGCATTAAAAGGATTGCCAAGATATAGGCTATTTTCTGCATGCATTGAATCTTTTGAGTGAACCCGTTTCCTTCAGATAATCTTGACTGGTTTAATAACAGAAAATATCTTATACAGTCAACAAAACAAAAACAGTACAAAAAGAGCTAAGAAGGAAATAAAAACTATACCCATATGTGTGGGTGGAATTGTCAGCAACCCAGATGCTGTCATGATACATGGTTAATTAACATTGATGAGTTGCCACGGCACATCCTAATTATATGCGTCCCTAAGTCCCATAGAGGTTCTTGAAGGAATCTGAAATTCAGCTAATGCATGTGATGGACTTTCCAACCCCCCTAAACCCATTGAATTGATGGCTACAACAATGAAATTTGCATGCCTGTGGAGTACTTGCATTGAGTTATGGATTGTTTTTTTATACAAGAAGAAATCAAACTAACTCTAACCGTGAAAAGAAGATAGCACCATAAATCTTTTCCTTGGTGTGAGATGATCTATAAAGGGTTTTATTTCAAATCATTACAGAGAGCTACAGAAACCAATCACTTCTAAAGCAGAAAGAAACAAGGCTAACGAAACCTGTCAGCAAAATCACTCAGATTATCACAAATCTCAATCAACCTTCTTTATAAATTAAAATCCAAAAATAAAGAAATAAAGAAATTGAATGATTCACTAAAATGCTGAAAATTTGCTCTTTAAATGGCAGTTCCCTAGGCTTACTCTGAGTCATCTAGTATCAAAACATCCCTTTGTTATATGGACACATTCTTGAATAATGCATGTGGTGGTTCATATGGTGCATGATGGCAGTGAAATTATGGCCAAAAGAATGAAAACACCCTCTGCAAAGCGCATCCATTCAGAAATGATTTACTGTGTCTGATGTGGAAGAAAAAGGCCTCCACAAACACTCAGCGAACACCTTTAGGATGAAGTGGAACAGCATGTCAGGCTGCATATCACACATCACACTGATGCTCCCATATCTTGTTTAGAACATGGCAAAAAATCATTAATCCCTTCCTTTGCAAACATAACAGCTTACAGGCTTCTTGGAAGGCTTTCCACTGAATGTTGGAACATGGATGTAGGGATTTGTGGCCATTCAGAGCAACCTTGGCTTGCAGTTAGTGTTCCAACTGATTCTGTCCAGATCCAAATGAAAAATATTAAAAGTTGTGTTTACTCAACATCATTGTCCGTCATGTACATGGTCTTAACAGACTGGCTGATTGAGCTTAAGTTTAACGCGCATTCAGATGGAACCACCAGGGGGAGACCGTGAACTTTTGAATTACCATATAGAAATGACTTGGTATTGGTGTAGGTAAATCATTGGCTTGATGTCGAAAGGAACTGGTAAAAGACGTTCCCATGGTAATTTACACCGTTATCAATGTCAAAAGTTTGAACGTATTAGTCTATTTGGCTTTATCCATTATTTTTTTTTTTTTTTTCTGTCCAATCTGAAAGAACCAAACAACATCGTTCAACTTGCATACAAGGTCTGAATGAATCGCATTTCATATTAAAAAGATTGCACTCGTGCGATTGCATATTACCTCGTGCACACAGCATCTGCGCGCGACCAAAAAAAAAAAAATCATCTTTCAATCTGCGCGCCGCGGCACACCTGGCGCGCTCTGAATTACATATGCAGAATATAATAAATTCCGTATTAAAAAGAGAGAATTGCATTTGAAAGGGTTCGTCCCTTCGTTTCCTCTCAGAGCCGCGTGTTCGCAGCATCTGCTCATGTGTGCGCGCGACTTCTCTTTTGGCACGCGCTGCGCACTTGGCAGTGACGCTCAGAGGAGTGAGGTGTGTGTAACCAAGAGCTAAAATTGGTTTCGTGATGAGGAAAAGTGAAGGAACAAGCCGTTGCTATCTGTTCTCCTGTCTTGTTTGAAGGAGCACAGGGATCATCTCCCCTTATCAGAGAAGACAATTGAAGAATACTGTTCGGAACACCTTTTGCGCAATAAACTCAACAATTTGACCTTTTTTTTTCTCGAAAGGGAACATGGTCGATTGAACATTAATAGCCTACGACATCCAGCATAAAAGAAAAGATACAATATTTAAATCGCACTTAACATTTTCCCGATAGGAATGGATTCGCTCATCACTTCCAATGACTTCCAAAGTAACTGGACAAACAACTCGATAGCACAAAATGAAACCGAGATATACTGGAACCAGTTTGTGCAACCTGCTTGGAGGATAGTGCTCTGGGCAGTAGCTTACAGCACAATTGTCATTGTCTCCGTGGTGGGCAATATTACGGTAATATGGATCATTTTGGCGCACAAACGAATGAGAACCGTGACGAACTATTTCCTTGTGAACTTGGCGTTCGCTGAAGCGTCAATGTCGGCATTCAACACCGTTATAAACTTTGTTTACTCCGTGCACAACGAGTGGTATTTCGGACTCTATTACTGCCGATTCCACAACTTCTTTCCTATAGCCGCCGTCTTCGCTTCCATATATTCAATGAGCGCGATTGCGCTCGACAGGTAAGTTCCTTCATTCCCATTCACACAATGACACGCGACATTGGGTTTCTCGCTGACTGGCTGTGCTTGTGCCTGTTCTGTCGCTGTACAAAATGTACAAAATATAAAGGACGGTATATTAAATACATTTTGTCAAGCGTTCAACTTCATGGTATCAATTTATAGATTTAGTTTTAATGAATTAATTAAATTTGTATTAATATTTAATTTGAATTAAATTGTAATTAAACAGCTCGCAAACATAGCCCACAGTACTTTATCAGTAAAAATGGAATAACATGTTAAAAATGAAAAGTAATATGCAAATTATTTAAGACATTTCTCCATATAAAACCATTTGGGATAAATGGCTCTTTTAAATTGAGTGTAGGGATCCTATAATAAACCCCATTGGACCTTTTTTTTAAGAGTGTACCCTGCTTTTGCCAGCAACTATGGTTACAATGGATATGTATAGTTGCTAATGTTATAACATTTAGCAATGTTTAGTTCTGCCTTCACAATGCGAACACAAGTGTAAAATTGCTCTTTTCATATCTATTAGAAATGATCACAGCATAGATGGCAGAGGTCATTTGTCTGTGATGTCATGTGATAGATGATGGTTATTTGTCATCCCACTCATAATAGTCATCATTTAGAAACCCTAATTTCTTTGGCTTTTGTGTTGTTGAGAGGTGATTGTGTCTGCTTTGTTTCTTCATTCATCAGTTGCCATGTCTAGCAGCATAAGGAATTATTCAAAAGAAGTTCCAGATTTCAGTTAATGTCTGAAGTTTCATAACCCCGTTCTAATTGTAAGATGTCATGTTTCCAACCTTTTGACACAGCACAGCTAATATTCAAAAAGCATGCCTGCTTACATTTATCTACATGCAGAAACATGAACTTCTTTAAAATTCTATTACCTGAGAGACCTGTAGTGGAGATGGAGGGCAGGCTTCTTGCGAAGACTTCACTATGTGTGTTTAGGTCCTTCTAGAGGAAATACTTGTCAGAGCACTAATGGGTTATTTATCTTAGAAAGATTCTTTTGAAAAAAAAAAGCAAGCCAAGATTACATTCTCTGAATATTTTGAAGCATAGACAGCAAATTAATCATAGGTTTACTAACAAATAACTGAGAGCAGTGCCTTGATTTTTCCTATAAAGAAGATATTTACAGAGTTGCTTTTCATTAAGCACTCCAAGTGGTTCTAGGAATAGTATAATTCTGTAGAATTCGAGCATGTTTTATCTTCAGCCAGTTTTAAGTGATTTCTGTCATGCAGTGATGTGATTATTATCAACTAATGGGCAATATGAGGATGGAAAATTGAATTATGCCTACAGATGTAACGTAGTAGTAAAATTTAATTAAAAAAATTTAATGCTCCTGACAAACCTCAAATTATTTTATATTAGATGAAACCGTTAAGTCGGTATGAAATTAAAATTCGCCCTATCCATTTTTTCTAAATGCATTTTATTGAGCATCATCTAACAATTCATTCATGCATTTCTTTTCTTTTTTTTACCTTGTATTTTTTTATCAAATTTTTAATCAAAATCTACGGTAAAAATGACAGATTGTTCTTTAACCCTTTAGTCTGCTTAAACTCCACCCCTTTCTTACAATTGACTACAAGTTCATAATCAGATCTGCCTCCATCCAATCAACAACCAGGCACAACCCCAGATGTCCCTGCCCTACATTTTTTATTTTTAATATTCAGTTTCACTCGGATGTACGTCACAATACAGAGAAAAGATCTGTCTACTTTCATTACGACTTTAAGAAAGTCCAGACGAAAGGCACAAAAACAAAGCCGTTATATACGTTTTAGTAAGTACATACTCACAGGCCACTTTGTTATGTACACCTTGCTGGGTTTGAATTCCTTTTGACTTCAGAATTGCCTTAATTCTTCATGGCATAGATTCAATAAGGTGCTGGAAACATTCCTCGCTGATTTTGGTCCTTATTGACATGATCGCAGAAATTGAGACTGATCAGAGCAGGCAACGTTTTTCCAATCTTCTATACTGTCCAATTTTGGCGAGCCTGTGTGAATTGTAGCCTCAGTTTCTTGTTCTTATTTGAGTTTATGTTGCCTTTCTATCATCTCGAACCATTCTGGCCATTCTCCTCTGACCTCTGGCATCAACAAGGGCGTTTTCGCCAACAGAACTGCTGATATACTGGGATTTTCACGCACAACCATCGCTAAGGTTTACAGAGAATGGTCAGAAAAAGAGAAAATATCCTGATATTTTCTCTTTTTCTGACCATTCTCTGTAAACCTTAGCGATGGTTGTGCGTGAAAATCCCATATATCAGCAGTTTCTTAAATACTCAGACCAGCCCATCTGGCACCAACAACCATGCCACTTTCATAGTCACTTAAATCACCTTTCTTCCCCATTCTGATGCTCAGTTTGAACTTCAGCGGATCATGTTGCGTCTCAATCAGCTCTTCAGTAGTTGGGGCACTGATCTGGGAGTTGGCCATTTTAAAGGCTATCTCAATTCGCCTTTGGCTAAGCCACACCCTAGAATGTAGTTTGACCAATCACAACGCAGCCAAGAACGAGCTCCCACAGTGGTCCGACACTTTTTCACAGCGCTCCATTGACTTTAACACAGGCGTCTCATATTTTTGGTCTCGGCAGGCTATTGCCGTCGTAGTTTTATCAAAAATATGGTTAAACGTTGTGCCTGGGGCATTTGTAACACAGATACGCGTTTCCCAGAGAGGTTGGAGGGGGGTGTCCATTTTTTCAGGAAGTCAAATCCTGACAAGTGTCGTCTAGCTAGCACACGGTGCTAATAAATACAACGTTATACTCGCGTAGTCCGTTGTTTTGTAATAACGATTATAGAAGTGAATAGAGACCTACCCAGCTTTGCATGAACAGTGTTGCTCCTTGATATTGTTAGTCCCAGCCTCCGTCTCGATTAGTAGGATATGCGGTGGTTCATTTTTTGACTGTGACCGGTATGCTTTTGCCTCTATTTGGATGCCTTGTTGTTCCTTGCGTTTCACCTGTTTGTCGTTAATATAGCCTTCGAACGTATATTGCAGCCCCTTTTGCCTACTTCTATCGGACACTTTATTTGCTGCTTTATAAAAGTTTGATACATTTTCAGCAGGAAGAGCCGTCACAGCATAAGCCATGTTGATACCAGAGCCCATATGAAGTTTGTTTGTCGGACGTAGCAACAGTAACTAAGGGGGGCGGGGCTTAGCCAAAGGCGAATTGTAAAATCCTACTAATGCACTGAAAAGTTTGCTCCCTAAAAAGTCTCACAGTGCACCGTGAAAAACAGGGATCATCAATGCTCACCATGTTCCCTTAATGGAAGTTCTGACGCGCAAAACATAAATCAGAGCCAACTCACTATATAATGACACGCGATAGATGTTTTTTAACAAACAAACCATTTTTTAATTATATTTCAGCATAAACATACATCACTAGACAGGTTATTTTATTTACAGGTTTTATTATTTACAGCTGAAACGTTGCATGTATACGAACATGCAAGCAATGTATGTATCATAATGTAATTTAAATAACAATTTAGGATAATGTCAGAAAGATATTCTGATGTTGTTCAGAAATACACCGATCTGTGTCCCAATGTGTAGTGAGCCAGGGTCCTTACTGTCCAGTGCAGTGCCCAAATTCGTGCAAACAATATACTGATTCACGACCCGGAAGCTAGAGCTGCTGAGACGCACCCCATGTCTAAATGCATTGAGTTGCTGCCATGTGATTGACAGATTAGATATTTGCGTTAACAAGCAGTTGAACAGGTCTAATAAGTGGTCGGTAAGTGCATATATATATAAATTATATTTATATTTTTAACATTTATTTACATGGATTTTACTTCTTATTTTGCATTACTGTAAAACAGCAGTTATGAATAATTATTGCGATACAAATTCTCCTAGGCACTTTGTCTGATGTGTTTTTCTTGGCCAGATTTCAGCTCTGTTGCTCTGGTTGAGTCATTGTTGCTTTGTTAACACATGCAGACGGGTGTACATTCACAAACAGCAGCAGGGCTGTCACCTCTGTGCAGACAGATCACTTGGGCTAAACTGCAGTGTGTGACATAATTGTGTTACATGCTTTAGTAGCAACAAACCATCGCCTCTTTGTCCAAATATAACATCTCACATATCAACTGTTTTTACTTTTCATTTCTTGCATTTAAACACATGTAGACCTAAAAGTGCTGACAAGCGCACACACCTCAAAGTCACGCTGTGACGGCATGCTAAAGAGCATTTGCGTGCTGGTGAGACGGCACATGGCTCAGAGGCTCAAATTGTCATGTGTGGCATGGAATAGGATTCCTAATAAAATTACAGGACTAAAGCTAAATTTGAAGGAAAAGCACTGCAAGCATCAAATTGTGTAAGCACACTGTCCATCTCCGCTCTCTCTAGCATGTTGTCGTTATTGATTTAGCCGTGCCGCTGTTCAGACCGATGATCTGTTTCCCTGAGCTCCACTTATGTCAAACAGATGTGCTTGAATGTATGGGTGCTGTGTCTGACCTCTTCACCTGCTGGAGAGTGTGCCATGAGTTCATTGTCAGTTCCTCATTTACTCACTCATCTTTTCTGGCACTGTATCCCATCCTACAGGGCATTACTTAACATTTGTGGGATTGTCTATCACGTGTAAGTTTAAGTGTGTGCGCCTGGTGGTGGTTCAGCTGTAAGGTTTTCCCATTATCAGTGGAGTGGAAGTTCTCTCATTTGACTAAATTATGAATTTAAAATGTATGTTTATTTCTTTGATGTTTTATTTTTATGCTTTATGGAACTAGATTTCAAATAGCAATAGTTCACCCGGAAATGAACATGTTATAATCATTTACTCACCCATATTTTTCTAAACCTGTATGAAAAAAATAAATAAAGAGGTATTTTTAAGAATATCCTGCTCACTCTTTTCTGTAATGAAAATGAAGGGACTGGATCTGTCAAACTCCAAAATGACAAAACTGCGCCATAAAAGCCTAATAAAAGATGATCTGGTTCTGGTAATTGTTCCCCCCAAAGCTCTAAAAATGCATGTCAAAAGTCACATAGACCGCAAAAATGACACATTAAAACTATTAATTGCCAGATACCATGGGCTTTTGCATGTGTCAAAACCAAATATGATTGCTGTCAGTGGTGTCAAAATTGATTTGAGTGCTGCAGCAGAAGAATTCCAGTGAATAACAACAGATTTTAGTCTGTTCTTCACAATTTTTTCACGATGCTTATGTGGTGCTTTTTTGTCATTTTGGAACTTTAACTAATCTTTCTCCTTTAACTTTTATTATAGAGCAGGCAATATCCTGCATGTTCTTAATAGAAGTGAAAGATTTGCATTCATATTCACTTATTTGTGTTCCACAGAAGAAAGTAAGTCATATGGTTTTAGAACAACATAAGGGTGAGTAAAAGATGACAGATTTCAATGTGACATTGGTATTCTTAACAACAACAAAAATATTCTGTGTGCATAACAATCCATGCAGGGACTCAGAATTTGCACAGAAGAAAAACAATTGTCTGATGCAGCTGCCTAACAATTGGCCTGAACCTATAACTTATTAAAATAAATTGATCATTATTCAGGTTGTGAATCTAAAAGACAGCTGCAAATATTAAGACTAGGGTAGACTAATTAAAAAAAAAAAAATAAGGAGAAGGAAATAAAAATTTTATTGGTCAGAAAAGTTTGTTCCTCAAAACTCTCTGCACAAACCAGAGAGAGACTTATTAATGAAGTCACTGAGAGGCCAGTTGTCACTTTGAAGGAGATGGTCAATTTTCCAATAAAGGGATTAAAATTGAACCGGTCAACCATATCAAGAGCTCTGTTTAACATTGGCTCACATAGAACATCACAAAAGACACCATTACTGCCATGCCTGAAGTTTGACCAATAGGTTTTATTAACAATTCTTTGAAAATTTAGAAAAATTTAGAAAATTTTAAAACAGAAATGCAATTTTGTTGCCAAATGCTGAGATCATTTCAATAATCAGTGATGCAAACAGCTTATACTTTTCTGCAAAATTTGCTGTTTTAAAAGCTAAATCAGCCTCTAATGTGATGCACCTTTGAAAATAATGTGAAGATTGGTTTCTACAATTTACTATATATAACAACATAAGTGGGATATTAACATCTTAATCATTCGAATAAGAATCGCTTCTCTGTTCTCAACCCTATCACTCTTGAACACAAAAAATATTCAATGGGATTCTATATAGAACTATAGGGTTCTTGACTCAATTTGCAATAAGGTTCTATATAAGGATAAATGTATTAAATAATTATGTTTAACAGTTATTTTTTTCTATTGATAACGTATGTGTCTTTTCTTCTGAGCGTGTAGTAGAGACCACACATTTTGTAATGTTGGAATTCAGAATGGGAGTCTTTATATTTTTCAAGGCATTGTAGGTGTGGCTAAAACCACAAGAAAAATGCACACCAGACACAGATTCTAAGGGAAACAAAGAAATGTGTGACAAAGCCTGACCTTCATACCATCTCACAGTCTGAAAGTGGTACATGGAGTGCTGCATGGTTTCTCTCAGCTAAATAAAGTGAAATAATTATTGCCTCAAGAGTATATTCACTGCCCATATAACTGATAACTGGAACATATCCTATTTATTATTGCAGAGCTCATTTTATAACAATGATACATTTGCTTGTTGTAGCCTACTATAGCACAAACCCAAAACTAATAACTGCACAAATCCACTATTGTAGGTACTCAATATATTTGTATGGTGTGTGTGGGGGATTTACTGCCTGGGCTTCATTCCATTTTATAATGATACAGCTCCATATTGGAGCAAATGATTTAAGAGGATTTATCTTAGATTCCACTGAGGATCTGCTGGACGGAGACATGTGTGTGTACGTGATGAAGTCACTGATGTGTTGACTGCTTAAATTGTTTAGAGTGCAGAGCAGCATCTCTTGCTTTCAAGCACAGCTCGAGCTGCAACGTATGAATGAAGATAACAGTGGGAAAATAACTGTGGTTGTAAATAAGAGTGAATGTGTGCTGAGAGCCAAATCCACAAGCAGACAGGTTTGTCTTCATTTACACACAAGGTTTTCTATACTCTTAGAAGAAAGATTCTATAGGGAACCTTAAACGGTTCTTTTATGAATTTAGTTTTAATTTATATGTATATATTTTTTTCAAATCAGTTTTAGTTTTAATTAAATGTTATGAATTAAACTTTATCACTAGAAAAATTTTAAATGACCCATTAAATATGAAAGTATTATGCAATCATTTAAGACATTCCTCCTTATATAAAACCTTTTAAGCAAAAAGCGTTCTTTAAAATTGAGTCAAGAACCCTAGGGTTCCATATAGATCCCAATTGAACCTTTTTTAAGAGTGTAAGGAACATTTAGAACACACAATATTTACTGAACCACTAAAGTATGGGCATTCATTTGTAAAAAAAAAAAAAAAAAAAAAAAACATAATTAGTATTTTTTTGGTTCTTTGGTTAATTTGTATGAATTAAATAATAGTTCACTTTAATTTCAACTGGAAATAAGCTTAATGTAAAAAAAAAAAAAGATTGTTAAAAAAATAATACCTCAGTATACAACAGATGTGGTGCTTTCAGCACATCTGTCTTGTTCTTCCACAGATATATGGCCATCATTCATCCCCTGAAGCAGAGGATGTCTGCAACACAGACCAAGGTGGTCATCGGGGTCATCTGGGTTCTGGCTTTTCTGCTGGCCTTCCCCCAGTATTACTACTCTGACACGGACCAGCTGCCGGGCAGGGTGGTCTGCTACATCGACTGGCCTGAGTACACTCTCCTGGACTTCAAAAAGATGTAAGCATCTCACTTTTAACTAATCAACACATACTTATCGCCCATGCTGCCTTTTGCAGATATTGGAAAATATTTAGGTTTAATATGTGCTTCAGAGATTTATGGCTGTAGGTGCAGACTCAGAGAATTTCTTTTCCAGATCGAATTTCACCAACGTTCCCGGATATTGCTGGAAATATTACCTTTATGACTCTCTAATTTGGAGTAATCAAAAATCAGTGCTGCTTTCCCCCTAAGTGTTTACTTATATAACAACAGAGAGGAGCTTCATTAAAGAAAACATTAAACACAGGAAAGTCATGGTCCTAAGAGAGAGTAAAGGAAAAAGTGCAAGACTATTAAAGCAAACATAATTGGAAATCTTGCCCAAGGGTAAAAACAATGACTTTACAAGAGCATACGCTAATGACTGTTACTCCTCCGTACGGTGCTGGGGTATACTCTCAAAAAGTTAGCTTGTATTCAGATTGACATTAATGAATGTGCTGAAGTCTGATATAATGTGCTGTGAAAATGGTGCACAAAGCTGTCTTCCGGTAGGGTTCAAGTCCAAGCGAGTCCATTAGAAGCCGAGATCATTCTGCAAAGAGTTATCATGGGCGTCACTTTGTTTTAAAATGCGGTGAGGACAGTTGTGGTGGGGAGGGGGGGATGCACAGATGTGCCTGTTATGATGTCACAAATCCGCTTAGCTCACGAAATACGATTATACACAAATAACTCTGCTAAACAGAGAACTGTTTTGATAAATAGTGCATGTGATGTACTGATTCAGATTTCAGGTACTGTGGAGTGTTTGCTCATTTCCAAGTTCAAACTGAAAAGTAAATTGAAATTAGAAATATGTCGATGTAATTTAAACCGCTCTTTTGATAGATTAGAGCGTGTGTCTGAGAACTGTGTGCTGGAGAGAACATTGACGCCGCCACTTAGTTATTAACAACTACAATGAGCACTTAGTAAAATAATAACAATTTCCAGCACTGACTCATTGTAACACACTAAAACTAAATAAAAACTTCTACTCAACAATTAGAGATTCCTTTTTCTTAATTAGATATATTGGCAGAGAAAGACACCATACAAAAGTATAACCCCTGCTTTAAAAGCCTCGTTTCTCTTTCTCATTCTCTCTTCTGTCTCTTTGTTAGATCATCTCTGTACATTTCAATCCCTCATATTCTGTTTTGTACAACATTTATAACTTTCTGGTGTACTTGTTATATTCCTCCTACTCTCTGCCTTTACTGCGGTGAGTGAGACGTGCTAGTCCTTCCGTGTTAGTGAAGGAGTCAGCTTTCTAAGGTACCAGAGAAGTTCCCTTAAGCACCCCAACATCTCTCTCTCTCTCGCTTTCTCACTAAAACTCATTTCACATTTTTTCCAAACTTCCCTCTTCCATTACCGTGTCTTTCACACCAGTTGAGATGTGATATAAGACCTTTTTGCTGGTGTTTCTAACAAGGGAATGGAAGCTAACACATCAATTTTTGTACAGTATAACATATTTCTCTGTAATTCCCAATTCACAAACTGCAAGGAACATTTATGATTATATCCCCGGTTTCACAGACAAGGCTTAATCCTAGTCCCAGACTAAAATACATGTTTGAGCTGTTTTTACTGAAAGCAACTTGCACTGACATATCTTAAAATATGTCACTGCCATTGTTTTGTCACAAGATTCACACCAAAGGTTTTTATTTTTTTTAACGTTTATGAAAGCTACCTAAATGTAGCCTAATACTGGCTAAATCTAAGTGAAACCAGGTCTAAATCTCTATTGTTGTCTCATTTTACACTAAAAATATCCTTAGCTGTCCCTTTTTTGACCATACTGGATCTGAACTTAAAGTTGTAATTCATGAACGCTTTGGAATACCTAAGGCTGGTCTCTTTTTAAATAAGACACTGGACTTATTATAAGTAAAAGCACTTAAAAAACTGAAAGTGTGAACAAGTTGTAGAAGTTTGTTTACTGTAAAGCAAATGTAGGCCTACTGAACTAAAAAATTATTCCACAATATTGTGTGAAAAAAAATGTTTAATTCAATACATTTGGACAACTGAGAGATTTGAAGTTATATCACCAAATTTGAGCCTGCCTAAAGAATTGAGAAGACCATTTCCATAGTAATACAATATCCAATTTCAAAACGGTCTCCCAGGATGAATTGAGTGTTTAAGCTTTTAAATGATACCTAATTAACGATGATTAGTAAAATATGTGATAGGCAAAAAAGGCAATAAAAAGCATTGCAAGTGTCTCACTACTAGGCCACTGAGAGGTAACAGGCTATAACAAGATAAATTTACTTGCGAAGCACTATCGTGTAAGATAATAAGACCGCGTTTACACGGAGGTATGAACTTGGCCGAAAAGTAGACGTTACTGCTTTCGCTCATTCACCATGGCAAAAATTAATGAATAATGAAATGTATACACACACAATACATCTGAAAGAAAAACATAGTACGTTTAATATGGATAATTAAACAAAATAATT
Source organism: Rhinichthys klamathensis goyatoka (assembly GCF_029890125.1). Taxonomy (NCBI): domain Eukaryota; kingdom Metazoa; phylum Chordata; class Actinopteri; order Cypriniformes; family Leuciscidae; genus Rhinichthys; species Rhinichthys klamathensis. Next base: position 1,187,884 of record NW_026606672.1, on the reverse strand, counting down.
ATAAAATAATTATTTAGGTCAAAAAGATTCACGTGTCAAATTTACAGAAAAAGTCCATAAAGATTAAAGTCGCTTTGATTGGAATAAATCACATCCGGTTGTACAGTTGCATACAGTCTATCCGCTCAAATCTACAGTCTATCAGTTCAAATATTTCAAGGTACCAAGCTCACATTGGATATGAAAATTCAGCATTCACATAAGGTCAGAACTCCATACAGCTCATTCTTCATTGGAAATGAATAACTTCCTGTCTGTTGTTTGTCAGAGATGGTGAAAAGTCGGCTTATAGGCTCAACCGTCCTGAAACTGATTAGGAAAATGAGAAACTCATTATCCCTTTCGAACGTGTCTCGACTGACCACTTGTGATCGGCGCCGATAACCCATCTTAAAACCAGATGTAAACTTGGACTTGTTTACAGGAATACATGTTGTAGTAGATTTATATTTCTTGCCCCATTGGCAAATAGTTTTTTTGTGAGGATAAACATCACAAAATATTGTGAGATTTATGCAATAAATAAATAAATAAATAATTGTCAATGGGGTAAAACTCCCTTGATGTGTTAAAGTAGATTTGGGGAAAAAAAACTTTTCTGGGAGTAAATAAGACTCAGTTGGGAAAACCTGCCTTGCATCAGAGGTTTTTCAATAATTTATAGAAAATGTAATATATAACTTGATATACCTACTCTTAATTTGTCCAGTTATGCTAAAAAATGTTTAATAGTAAGGTCTAATCGGCGCACCTTCTTTAGAAAATGTCTCAGAGCTAGACATTGAGGTATTTCTAAACTACAAACCAAGCCAAAAATAAAATAAAAAAAATATTGTGCAATGTATACCAGTGACTTCTAGCAACATCACTGATCTCACAACCAAGCAGGAAGTAAAAACAGAGCACAATCATCTTCAGAGCCACATGAGGTTGGATGCACTCAGCGGGAGAACAAACTGTCTTCAGCACTATACGCTGTGTGCCATTCATCAACACAGCTTAAAGATTTGACTCATAATACTGCAGTCTTCTTGTTTGACTTAAATGAGATACTTTCTTAAGACCTTCACACAAATTTCACACACATAAATAAAGTCATACTATACACAGCTTGTAATGATTGATTGTAAATATCAAATTCATTCAATGAGTAATAAATCCCCTCATATTCAAATGCTCTCTACTCAAAACCACTTTTTGAGTGTCATTGCCATCCAGTCAGCAACTGATAGCATGTCTGAATGGTTGTAGCACTTATTATTTTCATAATGAAGCCACAATGACTAGTACTGATGGGTTAAGTGCGCCAAACTGAGATGAGACATCTCGCGTTAACATAATAGATGTCTGATTAGAAATGACATCAGGTCTGTTTTACAGCCCTTGAATTTGTTTTGAAGTGTTGGACAACGCACTGTCTCGCTCTTATTCATGGCTTTGCTGTGCTGGGTGTTATAATAGACTGCAGACACATGCCAGAGTATAAATAGTCCGCTGTGTTATGAAAGCTCACATGCGACATACCTGACATGAGCTCACATGCTTATGTTGAAGTGCTGACAAATTATCTGTATGTTGCTCAAATAACATTCACACACGTTTACATACAATATACTTTTGCTCTCACATACACATGCAGACCACCCAGAGGAAATATTTTCTGCTTAGAGAAAGACTTAATGGTTAGGTTTCATTTAAAGTCACCATGAAATGGGACAACCTGTCACATGCATGAGACCACAACGTTCCAATTAATTCCCTATGGACAAAATCACATCCCGTCCTACATTTTTTCTTGTTCAAGAAGACGTTTCACTTGGATATACGTCACATTAGGGATGAAAACTTCAGTTTCAAACCGACTTTAAAAGGATTGTCTACCCCAAAAATTCTGTCATCTTTTACTCTTCCCCATGTCTGTCCAAACCTGTATGACACAAACAATATATATTGAAGAAAGTTGAGTCCCGTTGTAGGACTGCACGATTGATAAAAAAAAAATCGAAATCGTGATATGGCTTGGTGCGATTGAATTAATATGTGTTGCGTGTTTCAGAGTGAAGCGTGGCACTGTGTTCATTTAGATGAGCATCTCGATTTGCATTAAATGCTGCTCCACACAAACTAATCTCTAAATCTGCTTTGAGTTTGAGTCGCTTCCAACTTTGGGTCGCTTAAGCGTGCATCTGGAAACACAACATGCATCAACCATCTTCTTAAACTTTTAATGAGAAGCGCTTATAAACCGGCTGTCAAAAAAGAGAAGCTTTAAAGGCTGTGGTTTTCTTTCCAAAAATAAAAAGCTTGAAAGTTTTAAAATGAAGAAATTAATACAACCAGAAATATCACTTTTGTAATTTTATAGTTAAATGATTATTATTCTTTTTAATACTCTTTTTTTTTTTACAGTGAAATATTACAATAGTAATATTTCTATTTAGTAATAATATTAATACATTTTTTTTTTCATTGTTAATAGTCATGTCCATCAGAATTATTTTGGCCAAATTGTGCAACCGTACAAATAAGCACAGCAAACCTGGAGCATCGCATTAAACTGCATTTTAAATCACTATTTTTATCAGAAACATTGCAAATCTTGAAACCATTTTCAGAATATGTTCTTTTGTGTTCCATAGAAGAAAGTTTAGAACCACATGAGAGTGAGAAAATTATGCCAGAATTTCAGACAGAATAACCCTACTTTTAAGCAAAAGTCTTCAATTTGATCTCACTGCTGTCTAGGAGAAACAATCAAGATTTTAAAGAGATCGAATCGCATACTCTAACAGGAGACTTTGAGGTGGGCCAGCATTATACTGCCTATCATCTTATCACCCATTACCCTATTCATCCGAAACGAATAGATAAACAGCCAGACTTAATACTGCAAAAGCGCACTTACAGAGAGGCAGTTTTACACACACAGTCTTACGAATACCTACTTACATAGTCCAGATAAGGTAGCTAGATATCACGTTATAAAAAAATAAATAAAAAGTTTATAAAGATTAAATTCAGTGTGAATTTAAAAAAATGCTTCGATGTATGATGTTATCTCAGCAGCCTTTCATCGTGTTCTCTGGCTCTGTTTGATAGCGGTTCACAGATAACACATTCTCCACCATACTCACCTCAATTGACAGCTCACTAACAGCATGTGGCCAGTCTGTTACAGTTTGCTTAGCCTGGAACTTAGATGTCTTTTTGGGCGACCCACAGGCTTGGCACAGGCTTCATCTCTCTCTCCCTCCGTCTCTTTCTTTCTCCTTCTCAGCTCTTGCGAGAAAAGGGGGAAATTGAGCTCTCCTCGGTCTGGATTCTGACAGGGTGCGCTCTGTGCAGCACTGATTTCAGCAAATTGCCATGAAACTCACATTTTACAGAAGAACTCAGTGCAGTTAGCCATGTTTTAATGTACAAATATCAACTAATATGAAATATGAATGAGGCGTCTGAAGACAGAACAACTCATATAGCTGAAAAAAGTCACATTCAGTGGCCATTCTAAAGGAGAGATCCGTAGAAGGGGCAAATGTGCAAAAAGGGCCAAATAATTACAAATGTTTGAAATGATAAAAAAAAAGATTGTTTTAAATTATCTTAAGTTTTTAAAGTATCTTATGCTGATTCAGCCATTACTCCAGTCTTCAGTTTGACATGATCCTTCAGAAATCATTATAATATGCATATTAGCTGCTCAAGAAACATTTATTACTATTATTAATATCAGTTGTTCTGCTTAGTATTTTTATGGAAACCAGGATCATTTTTTTCAGGACTCTTTGATTAATAGAAAGTTCAAAAGAACAGCATTTATTTTAAATCGACTTTTTGTAACATTTAAAACGTTTTTATTGTATTAAAAGTATACATTTCTTTACATTTTCTTTAGCATTTGTTTTCTCCCTACAAACATTAATAAAATGCATAAAACAATTGTCTAGATAGAACACAAATTACACCATAATAAATGTTTTAAAAATAACATTTAATTACTCTCAAAATACTCGTATTAACCAATTTTATTATGCTAATTTATTGTTTAACATTATTTTTATTAACTTTTTGAAATAAAATATCATAAAAATGTAAGCATTTAAAGAGAACCAATTCAATTCAACAACAAAAAATTCACCACCCCATCTACACCATTGGCCACATTATTTTTGTCACAAAGTAATTTGGGAAATTCCATAATTGGTCAAGCATTTGGTGGTAGCGACATGATGTAAAGCAATGCTAAATAAGGTATAATCACTCCGTCCGACACATGTAAACCATATCAGATGTTCCAGTCTCTCTCCCTTCCTGTTTTTCCGATATTTGACCGACATGTCCAAATCCTGAAAGAACATTTTCAAAGATTGTTTTTACAATCACACCAGTTTTTACAATCACACCTCCCTCACACCAGGGGCGTAGAATTTAGTAGGGACGCTAGGGACGTGTCCCTACCAATATCCAGTGACACTGATATATCCCTAGCAATAATTTCGATCAAAACTTAAAATATATTTATATATTGTTGTCCCCGTCCCCACCAATTTCAAAATCAAACCTACGCCGCTGCCTCACACTGTTCACTCGTGGTAATAAACAGACACTCTGAAAGGTGGAAACCAATTTGGAAGTGTGATGCTGCATGAGACATCGCTTCTAACTGGCAGCCTTTTTCTCCAACACAGTTCTGTCAGACACTTTGTCATAGCCCAAGGAAAAAAAAAGGACGCTGAAAGGAATCAGTCTGGCTGGCATATTGCTGCATCTCTTCATTACCTCGGACTGTGAATTGTCCAGTTGTTCTAACATATGGCTTTCTAATTTACTCAATAACTTAAGACCACAATTCACCACTTAACTACTATAATATTTCATACAGGAATTGCTCAATTTTGTTGATGAAATTTCCAGCCGCAGATGAAAAATCACTTTCTCTCTGGAATTTGACCTTGCTAGTCTGAATACGTGGCATCAGAATGAGTGTTGTGAGTCGGATGGGGCAAGATGGGCCAGTTGTGCTGTCATTATTTGGCACAACCGTAGCTCATTAATATTAATTAGCTCACTTTTCTTGTCGTTAGGTAATCTTGAACCATCCAGCAGCCGCATTACGTAATTGATAATTATGAGCCAAAACTTTGTACAATTCAACTATGTACTAAATTGATGTTCTTTCCAGATGTGCTTGAGTTGTATGACCTTGTAGACGTTCTATAGAGATAGACGTTTAAAGCAAATGTTACATTTGCTTGGATATAACTTTTAATATTAATAAACTGATTGAAAAGATTAAATCTGTATAGTTAAAAGAGTTCATTTGGGATAGTTCATCCAAAAATTCTGTCATCATTTGAGAAGAGAGAAATATAATTTTCTCTCTTCTGTGGATATTTTGATACATGTTTGAACCTTTTTTGTCTATACAATGAAAGTCAAAGGGGTCCAAAACAGCATAATAGCCCACTGACTTTAATTGTGTAGAGAAAAAACAAAGACATTTTTTCTAAATATCTACTTTTGTGTTCCACAGAATAAAGAATGTCATACAGGTTTGGAATGAAATGAGAATGAGGAAATGTAGACAGAATTTCATTTTTGAGTAAAGCCTTTGAATTCTGAGATTTCGAAACTGAAAGGCAACAATTTAACATCAAGATGCAATTATATATAAATATAAAAATATATTATAAATATAAAACGGTTAGTTCCAGTCCTTGATTCTGATTGGTCAATAGCTGTAGTGTGTTTTATTCACGATAAAACACGGCTATGACCATAGATATCCATAATAAAGGCTAGATGTCTTAAGGCTGATTTATACTTCTGCGTCGGACCTACGCCGGAGCCTCTACACTGTAGACTACGCGTTGGTTTTCATTTATACTTCTGCGTCGTTGTCCGCTTTGATGCATGCAGAGGGAACATGTGAAACCAGAGGGAGCGGTTCTAGCAGACCAATCACAGCGCTTGGGTCCGCGTAGAATTAACGTGTTGTTACATTTTTGGAGAGGTGCACGTCAGGGTACACCGAAGGGTATGCGCGCAACACAGCCTACGACGTAGCTACGGCGGGAGGTCGACGCAGAAGTATAAATTGCGCTTTACGGCGGAGTCTCTATCGTCATCACCGGCGGCCATCTTGTCACAGGCAAGCTTTCTGGCGGGCTCTGTGGTACCTGATGTAAGATGAGTGATCAGCACGAACACAAATACTCTTATCTCGTTGAAATCTTGACGGATTTACAAACGGTTTGGTTTCTTACAAACGTTATTAACATGGCTATAATTCTGGATGATTATTTATTGATACACTTATTATTCATAAGTGTGCAGTGTCATAACTACAACTCTAATATTTATAACAAACCAAACCGTTTGAAAATCGGTTGAAAATTGAGCAAGTTATGGTTATTTAAAAAGTGCATGCACCATTAAAACACAATGTTACGAGTGAGCGAGCTGCCTGTGACAAAATGGCCGCCAGGTGTGGACATCGACCTCCATTGGCCAGCAGCGCGAACGAGACATCTAGCCTTTATTATGTATATCTATGGCTATGACCCCTTCCCCCAACGGTTCTGTGTATCACTACACCCTTATAGCAACCACTCTTAGCAACATAATCATATGTTGTTTGTTCTCATTGATATGGTTAATTGAAGCTTACTGTATTTTGTAGAGTAGCTATTGTGTGAGAGAGAGATTGAGTGAGCTAGTTTATTACCTGCATTTATACAGCATTTTCCTTCAGGTCAGTCCTACAGTATGTTCATAAAAATAAAATAAAAATCTGAATGTCCGCTGCAATATATCTTGTCCTTTAAACAGTTAAGGGGTTTTCCCATGCCTGGTCAAAGCATTGGTCAGTTGCGTCTTCTTCAGTGTTCACAATCCTTTCAATATAAAAGTCTTCGTTATTGACTGACTCACTCATAAAGACAGTCTTTGCCGCCATCAAATTATTGCTTACAATTTATACTCTTTTCAGTCTATTCAACAGTTATGCTTAGAGATTCAACACTGCATGCTTTCTTATTCCATAATTTATTTAAATGTGCACTCCGTCACTTTTTCCTCAATAAAAAAGTTTTACATATTTCTTAGTCCAGGGGCAAAAAGGCACTATTACCTGTTTTAGGTTCTGAAACTAGAAAGAGAAATGTTACCCTATCCTAATTAACTGATTATTAGCAGATGCTTCTCTCTCTGTCTATCACAGGGTACGTTTACACGACAACAATATGCTTAAAACGGAGAAGTTTTTCCTTTGAGTTTTCCACGTACAGACGACACTATTGTCAAAACGATCCCCATTCACACGGATCCGCGTAAGCGACTAAAAACGTTGTATTCTACTGCCAGGCCATTCGATGGCGATGAAACACTATAGATTATAATACGCATGTGCATGACGTCATCATTTTCACAGATTCAAAAGAAACCCGTTTTCAAAAAACGCGCACTTTGAAACCCGTTTTCAAAAGTTTGCGTTTTCAGGCACCCAAAATGCCTTTGTCGTGTAAATGAAGTCTTCCTTTTTTTCGTTGAAAAACGGTGTCATGTGAACAGCCCCTCAGTCTCTCACCCTCTCTCGATCACTCTTATATTCTTTTTCAGTCTCTCGCCTTCTCTTTTAGGCTACTCCTGTTTTCCTGATTGCTCTCAACTGCTAGGGAAATGATGAACGAGACATAATCTGTGGTCAATGTGAGGTGCCTGGACAGCCTTGCTTTACTCATCAGAATTCCTTTGTGCTGTACCTTATTGTGCTGTGTTCTTTAACTTCAGCCATGGAGAAGCTGTTAGTTAGAGGACGGGGGTGGGTGAATGGGGCCAAGTACAATTCTGATGACAGCATTCCACCTGTGTCACTAAGGAATATGAAACAATGGTAGTATAATTAATCATGGCCTTGTTTTTCAGCTCCCTCATGGAGAGAATCACTGAAAGCAACAATATTACAGAGACCTCTGTGTTGTCTTCAGATTGGCAGGTGGCATTTCTTATATGAGTATCTCTCAGTCTGGCGTATTCTTAGGTGTATACATACATACAATGAAAGTCGATGAGGTACAGTGTTGTTGGACTCGAGCGTTCTTCTGCTTGCATTCTGCAGAAGATAAAAAGTCAAACAGGTTTGGAATGATATGAGGGTGAGAAAATGATGACATATTTTTTATATTTGGATAAACTATTCCTGAATATCACATAACATGTAATTAATATTCATGAGCCAAAATAGTGACACCACAACCCGCCTTATTCTAACACTCATTCTGACGCCACATACATAATTTCATTAATTCCAATTCATTCAGAAAAGTGATTTTTCATCTGTGGATGTGGAAACATTAAGCAGTTCCATTAAGAAAGGAAACACTGTATTGTCATTTGGCCATGGTTTTGCAAGTCAGCAATATGATTTTTAACACGTGGTGCATTTTAATACAGTAAGACTGTAAACCGAAGGAAAAAATATGATGCAATTTGATTGCTGTGTTTCACTTACTGGTTTATTTAATAATATACACATTAATCAGTCTGTTTCACTTTGTAATTGCTGTTGAGAGATTAATATGGAGTAATATATTCATCTTTGACTTTATATGTCTGATATTCTGCATTTGATTCATGATCTTGGCTCTTTGCCAGACCCAGTGTATTAGGGGTAAGGAATGAAATGTGCCTTGATTTTCCAGACAGGCAAAATGACTCAAGTGTGACAGAGATTTGGCAAAGCAAAAATGTTTTGAGAATGGCAAAAAAAAAAAAAAAAAAAAAATCATTGACATTATATATTTCTATCTACATTACTTCACTGAGATTGAATTGCACCTGCTGATAGTCATTTATTTGCAAATGCTGTTTGCATTTAGCATCCAGTTTACTAAAGGTATGATTAGCATTTGTCAGCCGATTTTATTCTAATTGAAATAAATCATTTTACAGAGCCCCGCACGTAAAACAAACAAAAAAACAACAACAAAGAAATAGACTTATTTATTTGCGGCCATGTTTTACAAATTTGTTCCCTCATTTTACTCTTCGTCTTGGTTTTGCACTTTTAATATGCAAAGAAATATTAAAGAATATCAAAAATGGGAGATAAAAATAAAACCAAATAAATAAAATAGATAACAATTTGCATTTAAAAAAAAAAGTAAAAGTGGATCCAAAAACTGAGTCCATTATAAGCACACAAAAAAAAGAAATATACTCTATATGCACAGGGGGCAGCACAAACCCATAGTGGTTGGTTAAACAGGATTTTAGGCAGTTAGTGAATAAGAATGCTGAAATTGCGTACAAAAATAATTATTACATCTAGAAATGTTTGAGTTATATTAATATATAAATTGTTTCTATCTATCTATCTATCTATCTATCTATCTATCTATCTATCTATCTATCTATCTATCTATCTATCTATCTATCTATCTATCTATCTATCTATCTATCTATCTATCTATCTATCTATCTATCTATCTATCTATCTATCTTTTTGAAGGTACTTTGTGTGTGTAGCAGTGCTGATTTACTTCCTCCCTCTCCTGGTGATGGGCTGTGCTTACCTGGTGGTGGGTTTGACTCTGTGGGCCAGTGAGATCCCAGGAGATTCGTCTGACCGTTACCAAGAGCAGCTGAATGCCAAACGCAAGGTCTTCATCACATCATCCTCTTGTTCCTCCTTTTTCCATCATCCTTTAAGCCCATGATGACACTTGCTTACACACACAGTCCAGGTCAGACACTGAACGCAGAGTTAACAGAGCAGTTCACACGCAAGGAGATAAGGGTCAGACAGGGCCACATGAAATAATCACTATGAAACTCATAGGGAGAAGGTCCGTCTGCTTCTTTCATCTGTATTCTGTATGTGTGTGTGTGTGTGTACCGGTATGTATGTCTGCCCCATTCACCACACTTGAAGCATGTGAAGTGAAGATGTACCGTTTTCTCTCCACGATCTACTTTACATTCTATTGCTATTGTTTTGCCTTAACATTTTCCTCTTCTTCCTTACACAAAATATCTTAAATCTATTTTCTCAGCACATATTGCTGGTACATACAGTATGATGACACAATGTGACTACCTCGGAGCGCCTGAATGTCCCTGTTTTAGGTTTGAGCATCATAAACATCAAAGAGTCTGTGACAGTCCACTGGTGACTGCAGTGATTTGCTACTACATACTCTGGCTTCTGGCAGTGTGTGTCATGGTGGGTTTCATGCTGATTTCAGGCCCACTTCAAGCTGTAGATGGATCAGGAATCTCCAGTGTTGTAGAACAGGAGTAGGAATTTGACAAATCAAAAAAAATGCATTTGCTGAAAAATATGTTATTTGAAGGTGCACTCAGTAATTCTTTGTTTTTGGTGTTGTATTGGCCAGTATGGGTGACATTTTGGAAGTATGCCGAAACAACATGGATGCAGCATCACACAAAAGTGGTTACTGATGCCATTGTAGAAATGCATGTTTCCGGAGACATTTTAAGGTGATGAGACATCAACTTGTATACAAATTAATGCGAAAAAATGTAACGCTGTAGTCCTGCCTTACAGTTAAAAAAGCCAGTTGCCTATTAGTTCACTCGTGAATGTGCATTGACATTAGCCAAACCAGCCTGTATGTGTAGTTAGAGTTAAAGAAGCCAAATTTGTGTTTTAAATACCATTGTTGTCAGATTTTACTCCAGCTTTAAAAGGCGTAATTTAAATGAAGCAGTTTTGGAGATGCTAACCATCATGATGCAACTCACTGCATGTGAAATAAAACTTATATGATATGATATGACTGTATTCTTCTTATGCTAGTTTACCTCATTTTAAACATAGTTTTCAAAAGAAGTATTCATTTCTTATAATGTGCAATTGTTTTTAATGAAAAAAAATTACTGAGTGTACCTTTAAAGCTGTAGTGTGTGATTTTAGCACCACTAGTAACACCAAATGGAACTGCAAAAATTCTTAGGTTTTCCAAATACTTTCCTTCATCATCCTCAACAAGTAGTTACACCTAAACTCATGACATTATTTGACCCAATGTGTCTGTCAGGTTGCCACAAATGATTACACTTTTTTGGGGAAATCAACCTGCATATGCCTTATTGTCACTTCACATTACAGTAAGCTGGGGAAAACATGTTAAACAGAGAAAAATGACCATTAAAATATAATTTATGTTAATTTAAGCTGTTTTAGAAATTTGGCTAATACAAAATGCATATTTTTAGCTCTCTATTTATTACGTTTCATTTTCATTTTTAATGACATGTTTGCATGCTGCTTGCTGGTGGTGGCTTTGGGCCATTGGACCACCTGAAAGCTAATGTCGAGAAAATGATGTCTGACAGCATTCTGCCAGTTTCCGTACAATGTGGGCAGCATGCAAAACTCAGGAAATCAGCTTGAAGGACAGACACTGTATTTATAGGCATACAGTATAACCAATATTTAAATGTTCTCTTCTTGCCTAACCCTCAGGTGGTGAAGATGATGATTGTGGTGGTATGTACGTTCGCTGTTTGCTGGCTCCCCTATCATGTCTATTTCCTGATTTACCAGTTCTACCCGCACCTGTTTGAGCATCCCTTCATTCAGCAGGTCTATCTGACTATTATGTGGCTGGCAATGAGCTCCACTATGTACAATCCCATTATCTACTGCTGCCTCAATGACAGGTAATTTCACCTGGAGTGAAAACACAGTAATTGACGCACACACACAGTCGCATCTAGCTCTTTCCAGAGTCGCTGTAATATTTGCTATAATATCATTATTGTTCGAAATGATCCATCTTTGTACCGTAGAATACAGCCCAATGCTGTGATGTATTATTCTGTAATGTATCACGGTTTTACCGCCTCACTCAGATGCTGAAAATCCATTACAAAAGCCTTTGAAAGACAAAGTAATAATATCCTCTAGTCAATTTTCACTTTTAAACTCATCATTATCACATCTGTCTATTCTTCTCCTACATTTTTGCACGCATCCTCAGGTTCCGTGCCGGATTTAAGCAAGCATTCCGCTGCTGTCCATGCGTCCCCGAGGGATCCTACGAGGGCCTAGAGCTCAAGTCCACCCGGTACCTTCAAACCCAGACCAGTTTGTACAGGGCCAGTCGAATGGAGAGCACCGTGTCCTGCGTGACGCAGCCATGTGAAGATGGCCACAAGGTTACCTTTGGGAGCATCAGAGCGGCTGCTGGGAGGCCGGCAACTCACAGCCCTTCCAGGGAGTTCACCTCCAATGGCTCGTCCTCTCGCAGTATTTCCAAGACCGTGTCGGAGACCTCCAGCTTCTACTCCAGTAATAACCTACAGGAATAAGAGCACAGAAACACAAGAGTCAAGCAGGACGAATGTCGCCATCTTTTGCGGAGATGTAATCGTTTGATAAATCTTCTTAAATTCTCCCCCCCAGTGTAAATCTTGAGGATTACGTCGAGTGTGTGCAGAAGTGTTTTAGCTGGTTGAATACACACAGCAAGTGTTTTTCATTTCAAATGATCCATCATCTTTCATTCTTGTCACATTCTATTCATAAGGTTTGATTATGATTAGAGGAACATTTACATTGATTTTTCTGGGTAATGCTTTCTTACCAAAGTTGTGTAATTGACATATTGCATTGTGCTGACTTAAATGAGAGCTTGATTTAATGATCCTGCAATCACTGAAGACATTTGAAAGGTTTACATTAATGGATATGTGATGCAGTGGAATAATGAGTCATTATACTGTATATATTGAATATGGCCACTTATATTGGTCTCTATATAGAAACAGGAAAAAAAACATACACCTCTTAATCACCTAAGATGGCCCACCTTGCTCAAATGATTGAAGAGATCATTTGAGACCTCACATCATATTTTCACTGCAAGCACATTCTGCCTTCAAAAACTCTAACAACCTCAAAAACTCAAAAAACAAACAACCCCCCCCCCCCCCAAAAAAAAAAACAACAACCAAAGGGCAGATATTATATTACTGAAAATGTCACGATAGCTTCAGTTAGAGCAATGATCCAGCCTGTGAAATGAACATGAACCATGTCAGTTGTCAATATAAACACCTCCACAGGCAAATTAAATGACTTTTCAAGGTGTGCCTGGAAACACAAATGCATGGTGGTGAAAGCTCTGATTTTGTGCTGCTCTGAAGAATAGATCTGGGGGGAAATGTGCAGAGAATTTTTATTCTAGGTTTTTTTTCTGACTGTCTCTTTTTCTTTATTCTCTCACCCCGTTTGCTTACTTTAATATCTTTTTTCTTTTTTTGTGTTCTTTTCGTAATTGACCCTTCACTAAGCTCCGCCCCATGGTTACTGTTGCCACCTTGGATACTGTTGCTGTTGTAGAAAAGCAGAAAAAGGAATTGGAAAATTAATTGGAGATGAGCAGCGTGATTATCAGTGAAATATGCTCATAAAGTGATACAAATTATTCGATTTTATTTTCAAGTAGGCTAAAATTAATTTTGACATCACAAAGCATATGCATTTTTTTTTAAATTACGTAGTGATAAACTGCAGAGACTGCAAGTGAGAATCTAGGCAAAAGCTTCTCAGTCAGCTGAAAGCAAAAAGCCTAATTTATAACGAATAAATGAAAACATTAATAATATAAAAGAACTGTAATGTTAAAGACGCATTCTTTAATTTAAGATTAAACAATGGACTGCACTTCCCAAAAGCATCATAAACCTATGTAGATAGTAAAAAAAACCCACTCTACAATCTATTTTACTCACGATGCTTTTGGGAAACGCAGCCCGATGATACGATGGACATTTTACTATCCCATGAGGCCACGGAAGAGGATTGCACACTTCAGAATCTCGCCGTAAATACTATGTCATCCAGGTACTTTTTGCACACTCTTTTATGATTAGCCTATGAATTCGGACACTTTTGTCACATACTGTTTTTCACCTGCTGCGGAATATCTGAGATGGAGAAAAGAGATGTGAAATCTCTCAGTCAGACCAGGAGTTCGAGAAATGAGCTAGGGATCACTGACCTGCGCCTACAAGTTTTGTTGTGATTTTGAGTTGTCCCTTTTCGAGTTGCACCGCTATGCGTTGCATTGGCTTGTTCTGTGTATTTGACAAATCAGCTGTGATCCAAATACTGCGCGAGCGTCAGTACGGGAAGCTGAAAGTGTCTGATTTCACGTCTCCATTTTCAGTTCCTCGGCCAATCGGTTACATCCAGCAAAACTGAAAAGGGTCGAACCTACCAGGTCGAACGCACCTTTTATGTCAAACACATGACAGGAAACAGGACTGCTTGTCGGAGAAAATGTTACAGCAGTAGGCTACGAACTGACGGCGATAACTATAAAGTTTTAAGGTAATCAGCTAACCTAGCTAATTATTTTTATTGTTAAAGTATTATTAAGTTTTAATATCCAGATGTTATTTTAGAAAATTTAAAAAAAATCTTCTAGATATCAATCTGCATATGTGACGGACATCGTTTATGCTCATGTTTGGTTGCTTCTTTTAAGGCATCTTGAGTAAAACAGCTCTATATTTAATGAAGCCCATACAAAAGACCTGAGCCGGAAATGATGCAACCTGTTCTCTTACGAGAGGTTCTCTTGTATTGCGTAAGCTAGCTTACGCTACGGGAAAGATTCATCTTTTCTGAGAAATTGAAGCCAAAAAATGATGAGCATGGGCGGGCTAGCTCATTGGTTCGCTCACAGAGAACTGCTTAAGCCTATGAGGAGACGCGAATGAACTCTCGGCCAATGAGAGTCTGACATGCTCTCATTGCGCCAGAGTCCGCCGAAACGGGCGTGGTCAGAGAGTATAAATTCGCCTCCCAGGCTGTAAACTCCGATTTTTCATCTCTTCAGCGAGGCTACACGCATCTGCTGATCCTGAGAGAAGCCGCCGTGGTTGAAAAGGCAACTCTAGCAAGCATCTGGGAGACTGAGGAAGCCGGCCGTCTTCGCCACCTTCAGCCGTCCTACGAGCTAGCGCCATCCGACGGATTTGTATCCTTTTTATGAAAAAGCTTCCTGTATTATTGTATTGTATCTAAAAGAACCGAGCGTCTTTGTAAAGATGTCTCGTAAATCCTCCTGCGGTTCTTGCCGCGCTCCCCTCGAGACTGGAGACCGCCACATCATCTGCGCTCTCTGCCTCGGATTGGAGCACGCCGAGCTCGCCCTCGCCGATGGCGGCTGCGATCTCTGCGAGGAGATGCCGTTGTCGACCCTGCGGGCTCGACTTCATGCCACTACAGTTGCTTCCGCGCCGCCTCTGACTTCGCCGCGGAAGAAGAAACGCCGCTCTCAGAGGCCGCCGGAACCCCAGCTGGAAGCGCTCATTCCGCCGGAGCCTGTCGCCTCCCGCTCTCCTTCTCCGCCGCTTCCGGACGTACAGTTGCCGCCGAGTGGCCGCTCTGTCGCCTCCGATGACGCCGCGGACATCAAGGAAACCTGTTCGCTTCTCGCTTCAGACAGTGAGGAATGGTCCGGTTCTTACGCCTCCTCGGCCCGAGAATCCTCTGGGACCCGCGCTGGAATCGAGGAGGAATTAGTGCGCCTCCTCTCACAGGCCGTCGAACGCCTCGGGCTCGATTGGTCCCCTCCCCCCGAGCAGACCATCAACCGTATGGACGGCAGCTACTTCCGCCAGCGCTCGACTCCCGTCACTAAACGGGCCGCGCCCTTCCTGCCTGAACTGCACGCGGAACTCACGAAGCCCTGGAATGCCCCGCTCTCTGCCAGAACTCGCTCTGACTCTTCCGCCCCGCTTCTCGTTGTGGACGGAGCCGCAGAAAAGGGCTATCTCTCCATTCCCCCTGTAGAGGACCTGGTCGCCGCACATTTATGCCCGCCTTCCACGAGATGGCGCTCATCAGCTGTGCTTCCCTCTAAAGCCTGCAGAGCGACTTCGAGCTTTCACGCCCGCGCTTACTCAGCCGCCGGCCAAGCAGCCTCTGCACTCCACTCCATGTCCGTCCTTCAGATTCTACAAGGCGATTTACTTCGTGAATGGGACGAGAGCGGAAAAAAATCCCCCCTCAGTCGCGGATTTAAGGAGCGCCACGGACATTGCCCTTCGCGCTACAAAATCTGCTGCTCAAGCCCTGGGGAAATGCATGGCCGCCATTTGTGTGTCTGAAAGACATTTGTGGCTCACACTCGCCGACATAGGAGATTCTGAGCGCGCCGCCTTTCTCAATGCCCCGCTCTCTCCATACGACCTCTTCGGATCTGCTGTCACGGGTATCGTTGACCGTTTCTCCGAAGTGCAGAAAGCCTCCCAGGCCATGAATCTCTTTCTGCCTCGTCGCGCTAGCTCCTCTGCAGGCCGCTCACGTGACCAGCCTCCTGCACGAGCCCCACCCCAGCGCCCAGCTCAGCACAGTCAGACTTCTCAGCGATGCCAGGGCGGCCGCCCTCGTTCTCGCTCTGACAGCCGCCACAGACCGCCGCCTCCCCGGGGGCCTCGGCCTAGGATCACGCTGAAACCTGATCACTCGAAGTCTGCCTAGCACAGCTGAGGAAAAGACGGCGCTCTCCCGCCGCGGCCGGACCGCCGTCAAAGTTTCGCCCTCTGTTAGTCCCCGCTCACGCGGCTACTACAGCAGTGTACCCCGCCGTTACCAAGCCGGTCCCCTTTCCCGCTTGCATGAGCACAAACGCCGTTTTCACGGCGACCCAGAGAAATCTCAAAAAGAGCATAAAAGCTTCCTGTGTAGAAAATGTGCCCACAACACTGTGTTCACTCAAACACAAAAGCATTTCAGTTCCTGTGTTTCTCACATAGCCCACTCTCATAAAGCGGTCCCAACCCGCTCGAGTTTCAGAGTGCATAAGTGCGCCCACGAGCCCGTGTGCGCGTCCCACCTCTGCTCACTCTGTTACACGGCCCTTAAACTCCTCTCTGAGTGTAAGTCCCGCTGTCATAAACACTATGAATGCGCCCGCGCAGCCCGCTATGTGCAGCCACGGGGACCATGTAGCCATTCACCCCTTAGCATTACGCTTCAAAGCGTGGGAAGCTATTCCGGGAATTTGGGTGCTAAACACAATAAGGCTAGGCTATCGCTTACAGTTTCACCGCCGCCCTCCACGTTTCCGAGCGCGGCTAGAAACTATTGTGAACCCAGAAGCAGTGACTCTGCTCCGTTCAGAGATAGCAAAACTATTGTGCAAAAGGGCTATAGAGAGAGTTCCTCTATCTATGAGCGAGTCGGGGTTTTACGGCCGTTATTTTCTGGTTCCAAAGAAAGACGGCGGCCTCAGACCAATCTTAGACCTCAGATTTCTGAACAAAGTTCTCATGAAGAGACCGTTCAAAATGCTCACTATCAGAAAACTCCTCGTGCATGTGCGCCAGGGGGACTGGTTCATTTCACTAGATCTGAAAGATGCTTACTTTCAGATTCAGATAAATCCCCTTCACAGGCCATTCTTACGTTTCGCCTTCGAAGGCCAGGTTTATCAGTACACCGTCCTTCCGTTCGGCCTATCCCTAGCACCCCGCACGTTCACGAAGTGCATGGATGCGGCGCTCGCCCCCCTGCGGAGTCAGGGGCTGCGAATACTGAACTATTTGGACGACTGGCTGATTTTGGCACAATCACAGAGAGAGCTACTGTCTCATCGTACAGTTCTCCTTGACCATCTGAAAGCTTTGGGCCTCTCAACCCAGTCAGACTATCTCCTTCTTGGGTATAGAGCTAGACTCGGTCACGATGACGGCTCGTCTGTCAACACAGCGCGCGCGCCGTGTTCAGCGTCTCGCCGCATCTTTTCAGATGAAGAGACTCACACCTTTGAAAACTTTTCAGAAGGCGTTGGGTTACATGGCCTCAGCCTCCGCAGTGCTCCAGCTGGGGTTACTGCGCATGCGCCCGCTTCAGCTCTGGTTGAAGAGCCGTGTGTCTCACCGCGCGTGGACCACGGGCCGCCAGCTGATAAAGGTAACGCAGACCTGTATCACAGCTCTGCAGCCATGGACTGTGGCAGAATGGTTTCAGCGGGGCGTTTCCATAGGGACCTTTTCTCGCCGAAAAGTCATTTCGACAGACGCATCCAACACGGGTTGGGGTGCGGTCTGCGAGGGCTCACCAGCCTTGGGCCCCTGGTCAGCTCAGGAGAGTCTCCTCCACATAAAATGTTTGGAGATGCTGGCGGTCGAGAACGCGCTCACGCGCTTTCTTCCGCGCATTCACGGTCACCACGTGCTGATCCGTTCGGACAATATAGCCGTGGTCTCCTATCTAAGCCGTCAGGGCGGAGTCAGATCCAGGAATCTCTTCCAGCTGACAGAACGGATCTTAGTTTGGTCTCAGTGTCACCTGCTCTCGCTCAGAGCGACGCACGTGCCGGGTCATCTGAACGACGGTCCAGACAGTCTGTCCAGGAACCCCATACCCCCTGGGGAATGGTCCCTGTACACACTCTTACAGTCCAAAAGCTGTGGCGAATATTCGCAGAGCAGAGGTGGATCTCTTCGCCTCAGAAGAGAACACCCACTGCCCAATATTTTTCTCAAAGAGTGAGGACGCGCTAGCCCAGAGCTGGCCCAGCCGCCCGCTTTATGCATTCCCTCTGGTTTCTCTGCTACCACAGGTGCTTCAGAGAATCAGGGAAACACGCCACTCGGTGCTCCTCATAGCCCCGCGTTGGGAGGGTCAGACTTGGTTTCCGGAGCTCACTCAGCTGTCACAGACAGCCCCGTGGCCCATTCCAGTCAGAGCAGATCTCCTCTCCCAAGCTCGCGGCACGATCTGGCATCCCCACCCAGAGCGCTGGGCGCTACATGCGTGGGTGATCAACGACTACCCGTTGCTTTGCCAGAGGGAGTGTTAAACACGATCATGCAGGCTAGAGTGGCTTCTACTAGAAGGCTCTATGCGTCTAAATGGTCTGTGTTCTCTAAATGGTGCACCGACAGAAATTTGGACCCACGGTCATGCGAGGTCCCTTCCTTGCTAGTTTTTCTCCAAGAGATGTTGGACAAGGGCAGGTCCCCGTCCACTCTCAAGGTGTATGTGGCAGCCGTCGCAGCGTTCGTTGAACCCCGGCGCTGCCAGTCACTGGGCAAAGATGGCTTGGTCATCCGCTTCCTCAGGGGAGCTAGAAGGATGAACCGTGGACCTCAAATACCTTTCGCTCAAAACCGTTTTTCTGCTCGCGCTCGCGTCAGTAAAACATGTGGGAGACCTTCACGCGCTGTCCAGTAGCGCTTCCTGTCTGGAGTTTGGGCCCAATGACTCCTTAGTCGTTCTCAAACCTAGACATGGTTATGTCCCAAAAGCGATTGGTACCCCATTCAGGGCACAAGTTATTTCCCTATCGGCTCTGCCTGCATCCGATAGCGAATCTGACTCTAATCTCCTGTGTACGGTCAGGGCCCTAAGATTATACATTACTCGCACTGCTCCGGTCAGACGATCTGAGCAGCTTTTTGTTTCGTTCAGTGGGCGCACCAAAGGGTGCCTCGAAACAGACTCTATCCAGATGGATAGTTGATGCCATTGCAGCCGCATACGCATCAAAAGACCTGCCATGCCCTCTGGGCATCAGGGCTCATTCCACTAGAGGCATGGCCTCATCGTGGGCATGGTCCAGCGGAATTTTCATTCATGACATTTGTGTGGCAGCGGGATGGGCTTCCCCCTCCACCTTTGTCAGATTTTACAATCTGGAAGTTCCCGCCTTGCAGGCTAAACTACTAGCAGTCTAGTATGTTACAGCTCTTCTGGTTGAGCTGCACTATAGGGAGTTATTCACTCAGACCGGTTTCGCTCTGTCCCTCTCTATCATGTGCTTATGTACTACACAATCTCCGGCCCGCTCTGCTGACCTTTGTCACATGTACATATATTTATTCCCACTCATAAGGGTTCCCTGGGGTCTCCCCTGGGACTCATAGTGGATGCTTAGCACGCACGGCGTTGACCAGGTGTTCCCGTAGCGTAAGCTAGCTTACACAATACGAGAGAACCTCTCGTAAGAGAACGAATCGGTTACCTAGCGTAACCTCGGTTCTCTCTAGATGAGGGAATGAGTATTGCGTTCCTGGCCGTGCTTGTGCTACTAGCGTTCTCGCTTCATTCTATGAAAACCAGAGTTTACAGCCTGGGAGGCGAATTTATACTCTCTGACCACGCCCGTTTCGGCGGGCTCTGATGCAATGAGAGCATGTCAGACTCTCATTGGCCGAGAGTTCATTCGCGTCTCCTCATAGGCTTAAGCAGTTCTCTGTGAGCGAACCAATGAGCTGCTAGCTAGCCCGCTCATGGTCTGCTGCAGCTGAACTGCGTTGACAATGGATACAAAATTATAGGATAATTTTTTGGCTTCAATTTCTCAGAAAAGATGAATCTTTCCCGTAGCGTAAGCTAGCTTACGCAATACTCGTTCCCTCATCTAGAGAGAACCGAGGTTACGTTAGGTAACCGATTCGTTTTACAGAATAGAGAGCCTAAATCCCTCCCCTTCCGGTCGACCACCATGGGACCTTATCAAGGGGGTAATCCACCAGCCGGAAACTAAAGTCTCCCCGGGGGCCGCCATTGGCTAGCAAGCCTTCACCTGCTGTTAGCATTCCATTGACTCCCATTCATTTTGGCGTCACTTTGACAGCAAATAACTTTACATCTGAGGCGTTTAAAGACTCCATTTGTCCATTGTTTATTTCTAAAGAAACACGACAATGTATAAAAGGCACCATTACCTTGTTTCTGTCAGGTCCATTAAGTCAAGAACACTCATGACAATAAATGATTAGGAAATTTTATTGAATAAATTGCAATTCAAGTTGATAATTAAAATTTGGCGGTATGGCTCTGTTCAGGGACAGCAGCAGCATTAGGGAACGCTCACAGTTTAGTACTGGGAGAGCAGAACTATTCCCCCATATGAACAGAGCAGCAACGATGACAGAAAAGCAAATGCCACGTTATACAAGACAAGGAGGAGCTGGGGAGGAGGTGGATTGCAGAGAGCGAGCAGCGATTGCAGAGAGCGAGCATGTTAGGAGCTAACTGAATCTGCTTAAATAGGGCGCCCTGATTTGAGCGTAGTCATTAGCAGCGAGGGGAGATGAACAGCAGATGCGCTGATGCAGCTCAGCTGAGCGATCGCTGATGAGATCGTGTAGTCGGCCGATAGCGTTAGCAGCATCTTGACTACCTGGCCTGCCAGAACTGACGCTGACGCTCAATATCTTATGTTATGGCCCCGTAGAAGCAGTTTTTGTAAAAATAGGCTAACGATTGCGTCATAACACGCGACTCTGTCGCACAGTAGAGAAATTACCGTATAGACAGGAGGAGAAGCTCACGGGCAATCGGGGGGACGTGGAGGCATAAAGTCAAGGGAGAAGCCCATAGAGATTTGTAAAGTTGCTCCTGCTGCTAACTCATGGACAGCTAATAATCACGATCTCCGGCTCTGCAAGATTCGGAAGGGAATGATTCAGATTCCTCTTGGCACAGCTACTAGAAGACTTACAACTGTCAGACAGGTTGCTCACGTCACATCTACGTCGTCAAGCTCAGTTTGAGCATGCGCAGTGCGCTTGGCAATCAGGAAGTGAGTGCTTCTAATTGATTTCACTTTTCTCCGTTGAAGTCTATGGGGTCGCTGTGTCCATTTCTTTTACTGTCTATGGACCTTATTTTGGAAAAATATTGTATGGTAGTCAATGGCGAGAAACAACAAATATTTTGATCTCGTTTGAATTATGCCCTGAATTACACATATGATGTTTGTCAATTTAAAAGATACATTTTAAAGTCAAGAAAGTCGCAGTTTGATGTAAAACTGTTGAGGTATAAGACATTTTCTCATAATGAATGAAGCTAACTTTACTGAAGCTAACGTCTGTCACTTTTTCTATAGTCTTACGTTATAATCGTAACGTTACGCCGTCATGCCTGAGTGTTTTGTACCAGACTGCACACATACGAGCAACGGATCTTGCTCGTTGTTTCGCTTCCCGGGAGATGTAGGTCAATGAGCGATTTTCACATAAAACTAAATGTTACTCTTCAGTTTTATGACAAACTGCGACTTTCTTGACTTTCATAATTATCTTTTAAATTGAGAAACATCATATGTGTAATTCAGGGCACAGTTCAGATGGAATAAAAAGATAAGTTATCTCTCGCCATTGACTACCATACATATTTTTTCCGAAATAAGGTCCCATGAGCCGGAAGCGGAAGGGGAGGGACTTATGCTCTCTATACGGAAGTTTGTTGTGCGGACACTACAGTTGCTGAGGTATGATTGGTCAGTAACATATTTGTAAGGCGGGGCTTAGTGACGTACCAATTCTGTAGTTATTCTATTGTACAAGCATTCGTGCGCACACATCTCCCTCACACTGGACAAGGCCAAAGTAAAATTAGCTCTTCAGGCACCTCCCTGGATACAGTCATAGGAATATGATACTGAGGTACACAGGATTATAGGACAAAAGCGGTGAGGGGGTTTTAAAAGTTGCGCAAGGGATGTGGGATGGGGGGGTTGAAAGAGCACCTGCTGCTGTTCTTGACTGGGATTGTGTGAGTGGTGTCTTTTTTCCAAAACGGAGAAGCAAGCATGATTGCGGGGCTGTGCTTCATTGTTCACACAGTGGCAGAAGGCTTGTTATGGTGCAATATGTTCAGAATATTTCTGAACATATTGCACTGTAATGACTGTGATCTGAATGTCCCTGACTGTTTGGCAGGTGCTGCTTCCAGGAGTAAATGAGCCACACTATGTTCCTGATGTACAAATTTTATTTTAGAAATTCAGAACCATCAGTGATGCTTTTGCACGGTCACATATGCCGTCACTCTAAAGTGTGCCAAAAAACTATTTAGTGGTCTTAACAATTTAAATTAAATCACTGGTCAGGAAATTAGCAAGAATTGCACAAATTCTGTAGAGAAAGTAACTTATCATGGAATAGCCTTCCCCTTTGTTATCTTTAAATGTTTGAGCTGTGTGGGTAAACGTGCAGAAAGCTTTTTACAGGAAGAAGAGTCAGTGTTGGGGCCAATCCCAATTCTACCCCTTACCCCTTCACTTACCCCTTCCCCTCTGTTTTGCGCGTGCACGTGAAGGGGTTGGGCTGTCTCAATTCTCTTTCGGTTGGAGGGGTAAGGGGAAGGGCCAGATAGCCCTTCAAACGAAGATTTTTCAGGACCACACTTCAAACGAAGGGGTATGAGAAGTGTCACTGCATACACCGACTACGGACGCAAAATGGCTGCCCAAGCAAAAATATTTACATTTTTAACGACAAATAATGATTACCTTTATGTTACATTCAATCTTGTGTTCATATTTACGGTCAGTTTCTTCAAAGAAATGTTTGTAAAAAAAAAAACATCGCTGATGTTTGCTAACGATAGTCCCGCAACATGTTTTCATGTCAACTGGTGAATGTAATTGCGGAAGGGAATTGGCTTATATTTTACAGTAGGTACATCTGCTATGAACACATTGTTTTTTTGTGGTTATGTGAACACGATATAAACGAACGAACAGTGCTTACAGTTTCGTGCTTTTTGCAATATGATCAGATCAACCAGTCTTGTATGGTCTTTATCAAACAGAGACACATGAGGAAACCTGGAGGATAAATCGTTTTCGCGTTGACAACGAGCAAAATTTCCTTAAGTCCAAATACAAGGCAAAACAACTTTGGGAGTGAGTCTGTTAAACGTTACTGTGCTTCACAAGACAAATGCAAAAAAATAGCTGTAACCCATGCAACTGAGATGACTGCAGCTGTCGACAGCATCTTGGAAGTTTGTGATAAACATCGGCGCATCTCCTGTGACGTAGGCGCTAGCGACGACGTATAATGACGTGTAACCGTGTAGTAGTGGTGTCCCATTTCTTAGGGGAATATTTTCACCCCTTCGCCTTGCCACTCTGTTTCAAGGGTCAAGGGGAAGGGGAAGGGTTAGGGGTAGACGAAGGGGAAAGGGGTAGAATTGGGATTGGGCCTTGTTCCTCTCAATGTTAATGGCTTCAAACATTTCAAAATGTCTCCCAGTTCATTTGAGTTTAATGTGAGACCAAATATTCACTATAGGGTTCAATTCTGGACTGGCCAAAACATGAGCCTGATGGTCACTTCTTGGTTGTCTTTGCAATTTGAGCAGGATCATTGTCTCATTGAAAATAACATCTAATCACTCCTCTTTAGACAACAACTTTTCATTTGTGGGAAGCAAGCCATTCTGCAATATTCTCCTGTACTCCAAAGCATTAAATGACTTTTCACAGTGAAGTAGCTCAGCAGCTAAAAAGGCACACAATGACACCTCGTCCTCCATGCTTCACTGTGGTGGAGGAGCAATTATTATTATATTTCTCAACAGATTTTCAAAGACACCATTCTGGAGCATCACCATGCAACTCGTGTTTCTTTGTGATTCACCACTCCACACACAAGTTCCCAAAATCTGAGACAGCATTGGACTTTTAAGTAGGGCATTTTCTGAAATTTGCAAATTTCTTGACCAATAAGACAATAAAAAGCTTAGTGTTTAGTCATTTTGGGCTTGGCCCATTCTATGACCAGTCAAAAGATTGGATTAGTTGGGACTTTTTTGCTTTTGAAAGAAGTCACTGCTCACCAAAGCTAAAAATAAATTAAAATATTTAAAAATAGAAAACAATTCGGTAACGCTTTACAATAAGTTTTCATTTGTTAACATTAGTTAATATATTAAAGCAACACTAAGTAAGAATTTTTACCTTAAAATAATGTTTTCAAAATCGTTTCAGTGGTTCATCAAGTCGTGACATGGTGAAATGCACTTATGCCACCGCTTTGCGGTCCTTTATCTGATATATCCAGACGTGGATAAAGTCTTTTTTCCTGGGCATAGCGTGCATGTTACATAAACATTCTTGCGTTTAATTTCAATGAGCGAGAAGTAGTGCCGGTACTTCCAGTTCGAGAACGCTACCTTTGAATTTCCCTGGCTCATCATCGCCATTCTCGCTGTCTTGTGTTTAATGGTAGTCAGAGCATGCAGAGACAGCGCGTGAGTAGCGCATCCGCCCACCCAGCCAATCATCATCGCATTTGCAACGGTGTCATCATCCCCCCACCCCTGCTCTCTCCAGGCAGCTGATGTGCATCACATACTGACATCTCGCGCTTCATTCAACCAAATTGTGGTAACGCGCCACTTTACATTCTCAGTAACGATAACGGCGTTGCAAAAATGTGAAAAATAATTAATTAGATTACCCCGTTACTGAAAAAATAACGCCGTTATACTTAAACGCCGTTACTCCCAACACTGATATCCACGCTATGTAAGATTGCCAGATCGGGTCGCGTTTCTGTAGTCCGAATGAAACCTAAGAAAACTACAAATTTGACTTGCTTTACGACAAGCGTTACAATTGCCGATAGGTGGAGCGTACTCGACAGTAGACTAACTACACTTTCATAAAATCATGCATCATACTCTACCTTGTCTGTGGCCATTGTTGATTCCAAAGCCGGTGCTGGATAAACAGAGAGCATGTGCGTGCGCGTGCGACAGTAGGATGCGGTAGGCTAAATTATTTACGACAGCAGTAATGGACAATTCCGCTTCCAACCTGTAGGGGGACCGCAGAGGAAAAGTTGCTTGGTGTTGCTTTAACTAACATGAACTAACAATGAACAATACATTTGTTACAGTATTAATCCTTGTTAACGTTGGGTAGTAAAAATACAGCAGTTCATTGTTTGTTCATGTTACATCACAGTGCATTAACTAATGTTAACAAATACTCATTTTGATTTTAATAATGTATTGGTAAATGTTGAAATTAACATTAACAAAGATTAATAAATGCTGTAGAATGCAGTAATAAATGCAGTAATAAATGCAGTTCATTATTAGTTCATGTTAACTTATGTTGTTAACTAATGAAAAAAAAATATATATTTTTGATCAAGTAAATGCAGTCTTAGTGAGCATAAAAATATATATGGTAATTATTTACTCACCTTCAGGTCATCCAAAACCTTTATTATTTTTAAAATAAATGCAAAATAAGATATTTTGAAGTCACAACGCCAAAACCCATTGACATTGTATGGACAAGAACAGACCTTTTTAAAAATATCTTTTGTGATCCACAGATAATAAGCAAGCCATACAGTTTTGGAACGACATGAGGGTGAGTAAATGATGACAGAAGAGTGATCACATTTTGTTTGTCTGCCAGTTGGGGTTTTGTGGCACCTCTGGACCGTATTTATCTATGTGTGTATGAGCACAGGAGGATTTGCTCTCATCAGCTCTATCTCTCTATAATCAGAGTAATTACCCAAGAGAAGAGAAC
This sequence comes from Rhinichthys klamathensis goyatoka, assembly GCF_029890125.1. Taxonomy (NCBI): domain Eukaryota; kingdom Metazoa; phylum Chordata; class Actinopteri; order Cypriniformes; family Leuciscidae; genus Rhinichthys; species Rhinichthys klamathensis. Next base: position 1,161,539 of record NW_026606672.1, on the reverse strand, counting down.
ACAGAGGGGAGAACAACAGCTGTGTATGAAAGCATTCACACACTACCCTCCAGCATTCCTCACATCCCTCCCAAGGCCTTTCTACATGGCTGCTTAATTTCACTCAAAGTTATTATTCGTGTCCGTACGTAAACAGAGTGAGTGTGTGTGTGTGTGCTTTAAACATACCTCTTCATGAGTCCAGCTGGTATAGTTCATCAGTCATTCAGAAAAAAAGACTTTGATTTCCATCCAGCACAGGAGGCCTGGGCTGCTGGTTTCGGTGATTTGAAATTTCCTATAAGACTCTGATCACAAGAACTATTGGCAAGACTTTCATTAGTTACATTAAAGGGGTCATGACAAGTCTTTTTCCAGCACAGTCGTAATTTAGTTTTTATGACCATTTTCCACTTTTTCAGACCTTTTAAATTTATCAAGTTGTTTCGCTGCCCTAGCCTTAGGTTTTCTGTCTTTCTCTTTCTTTGTGAAAAGAGAAACAGCGCTGCTGCTTACTTGTGTCGGGTGTGTTGGGGATTTGTTGTCTAATAGAGTTGGGTTGGCGCTGATCCATCTTTCACAAACACTCTCTTTGCAAAGCCTGCATTACAATGTGACAGGTTCACAAAACAACATCTGCGCACTTATAGTTAAGGTCAGATCGAAATGATCAGGGACCTTGGTATAAACTTCAACTCCTTCTGAAGGACATGGTGCCTCAGGTGCAATCTTTTATCATAGGTTTTATGCCTTTTATCGTTTGTTTTTTGTTTCCACATCAAACTTTTTTAAATTAGATTACACTATTATATTACAAAATGGTGTACAGATAATTATTTTATGTATATTCAAATAGTTAAAAATGTAATTCAACTTTGATTCATATATTTTCACATGTATATTCATATCTGAAAGTACATCAACAGCAATCTGTTAAGAATATGACTTATTAATAACCTTATGTTGCCTGTTAACCAAGCTAAATAGTCTTTTGTAAATATGCTTTTGGCAGTTATTTTCCCAAAATATGTGTTTGTGATATATTTTAAAAGAGTTAGTTCATTATATTGCAAGACTGAACATGCATCAACATCTTGAACAATCATATAAGAATAAGCTGAACTTTCAGTACAGATGTGCCAAGTTGTAACTAAAATAATGGCTGTCCACTTTTGTTTTCAATGTTGTGATGAGTTGCTCTCATTTAATGAATGCGTTTGTAAATGATTTTGTATGCTTCTGCTTTGTCTAATATATCTGTATTCAGGCCTGTGTGTGCTTTGAAGGGAAGAGTTTGAACATCTCCATTTGGCATTACAAGCCGTGAAGCAAATCAAGCAGGTTCAGCTAGGATTGATCATGTTAATTGTTTGTGACACAAAATGAGCCACTGAATTTATTAAGCAGAGAGAAAGACAAAAGTCTGTGTCTCACAGTAGGGCAGAGCTATCAATGTCTCGTTGAAATTCAGCTCAGTTTGTCTGGTCAGATGTTGAGTTGTGCCCTCGTCTGCGGAGCAGGGTTGATCTTTTTTGCTCTTATGAATGCTGTCAAAAAGAGTTAATCTAAGTCAATCTGTTCTTGCCGCCCTCTTTTCTTAAGAAAGTTTTTGAGACTTGTGGTGAATATCTAAAGAATTCATTTATATTTAGTGCTTTAGTTGGCTTTGAGATCTGCATTTACAGCTTAAATTATTCATTTTGAATATTAATTTTAAAATGCTATTTTATATTACATTTGTATTATTTTAAAATGATAAATTGTTGCTATATGTCGTTTGTTTTATTTAATTTGCACTCATTTTTAGGGACGCAATCTTATTTTTACATTACTTTTTCTGTTGATCTTTAGAAATACTAATAATTTGATAACACTGTCAATGTAATCTTTACATTTATATCCATTTTTCATATTGTGTATAATGTTGTCACTACCTAAAATCTCTTAGCATTTAAAACTATGAATTTATTTTTTGTGCGTTAAATTGTAATATATTAAGACAAAAAAGTATTGAATTTTAATGTCTGCCATTCATCAGTTTTTAGTCACATAACATGAAAATTATTGGCTTATCTGTATTAGAATGTTTATATCAGTGCATCCCTAATTTCATGCATTAAGCTAAGAACTTAGAAATTATGAGGGACAACAAAGTGAAGTGAGATTGACTAAAAAGTTTTAGCATTAGAGGAAAAATAAACGAGACTGAGAAAAAAAAAGTAAATGAATAGCTAAGACTTTATAAACAGGTAAAAACTGGCTGAATAAAACAATCAAGGGACAAAATGAGTAAATGAGCAGGCAAGATAAAATGTAAGCAGAGGTTACTTGGGGCTTAACAAAGATTAGGACTTTACAAAGTCTAATTCTTCCACCTTCAATGGGATGTCCTGCTAATACTAATGAACTCAGAGTTCAGAGGATCTTGAAGCCAGACAGAGGCTGTATATGAGGAGGTTTTTCAGTGAGGTTGCAACTTCAAGGATGGTTCTGAATTATAACAGTGTTTACATTTCTTTTACCTGATCCTTTATGGTATAGAAAGAGAAGATGGTCTACGGTGGTCTTCTCTTCCACCCGAGTCAGTGCCTCTGTTCAGCTCTCACAGCCTTGTAGATGCTAAATAGGCAAAATATAGATTTTGAAGCTCACAAAAAACAACCCAGTCTCATTATAAGACTCATTATTTCTTTTAGAAATATAAAATATGTGTACATTCTTACAATAGATTGTGGTGAGAGTAAAATAATTTGTGAATTCACACTTTGAAATCAGTGCCTGAATACAAATTATTGTCTTTCTAAAGCCTGTCTGCATAGTTAATAAATGGTGAAATGTGTAGTTATTCGATTTCAAAAGATGTTACAGTTCATCACTAAACAATAATGGTATTATTTCCCTCATTGTGCCATTGTAAAATGTTTGTATTGGAAAACCAGTCGCTTATGTCCCTTTAAGTTGTTTAGTTGAGTCAAGCAAAAATGCTATTATAAGTCGAATGTTACCTGCATTTAAAAAATAAACAATAAATGGTATAAATTGTTTTTAAATCAAAAGTAGCTTGTCTTAACTGCATCTAAGAGTGTGCCAAGCAGAGATTCCAAACTATCCCCTTTTTGTTTGTTATGCCTATGTCTCTCACTCTTCTTTTTCTCACAAATCAAGGCAGGCTGAATCAGTGCTGACACTTGAGACTTCAGGGACCATGTCAATGTCAGGAGCGGGCATGCATGAGGCTTAAAAACGTACAAAATATAAGTATTAATCCAAAAACATAACATCTGTTTGAAAGCCATATGCTGCACGGTGCATAAATGACTGTTTTCAGAGCATATCGAACACTTTCTCTTATGTTTCGGGACAGATAGGTGAAAATACTGTTATCTAAATAGATCCAGATTGGAAAGGAGAACGAGAATAACCTTCTAAGTCGCGGTTCAGCCTTTGCCTCCGGAGACCGGGTTTGTAGGAGGACGCGAGAAGGAGCTGCCCGGGTGCCCCTCTGGTTTCTCTTTCCTGACATCTTTTTCCTTCAGTTTCCCATCAAGCTCTCCACGTGATTAAATAATAACAACAATGATGTGTTTGGCCTGCAGCGGACGCATTGGATATGACAAATTAAATTGCCTCTTGTTGACAGGGCATGTGGAACAAGGAAGAATGTGCTGGTGATTTTTCTTTTTCTGTGACACGTAAAAATAGCTCTTACTCTGTTTTATATTTTGGATTTGTTTCTCTATCCTTCTCTTGCATTTGTAGTAGATTTCATTTCCCACATTGCTATGCCCTTGGTATTGCACCGTTAATCTCTCACTCATCTGGATTCAAACGGCATTTTTGTCCTCAATCTCATGCTAACATGTTGTGGAGAAACACGGACTAGCTGAAATTCTGCAACAAACAGCAGCTTCGTAATCAATCTCACCGTAGAAAAGAAATGAAACTATTATTTTTAATCCACAGTGCATTTTCTGCATATATAAAATACATCAGTTCAAAATCAGCATACATCAAAATCAGCAGTTTCTGAAATATTCAGAGCAGCCCGTCTGGCACCAACAACCATGCCACGTTCATAGTCCCTTAAATCCCCTTTCTTTCCCATTCTGCTGCTCAGTTTGATGCTCGGTGTGCATATAGTATGTGTGTGTTTGTGTGTATAATTTAAAGTATTGCTAGATCCTAGTCTATAATATATAATTTATATCAAACGTTTGGGGTCAGAAAGGATTTTTGTTGTTGTTGTTGTAATTATTCAGCAAGGATGCATTAAATTGATCATAAGTGACAGTAAAGACATATATATTTACAAAAGATTTATAATTTCAAATAAAGGCTGTTTTTTTAACCTTTTTATTCATCAAAAAGTTGAAAACAGTAATTTTCAAATGATTATAATAAATAGACATTTCTTATTTCTTGACAAAAACTGCTACGCAGCTGCTGCTGCTCTTATTGCTGCTGCTGCTGTAGTTTACTGCTGCTGCTGTAGGTTACTGCTGCTGCTTTTATTGCTGCTGCTGCTGCTGTAGGTTACTGCTGCTGCTTTTATTGCTGCTGCTGCTGCTGCTGCTGCTGCTGCTGCTGTAGGTTACTGCTGCTGCTTTTACTGCTGCTGCTTTTACTGCTGCTGCTGTAGGTTACTGCTGCTGCTTTTATTGCTGCTGCTGCTGTAGGTTACTGCTGCTGCTTTTATTGCTGCTGCTGCTGCTGTAGGTTACTGCTGCTGCTTTTATTGCTGCTGCTGCTGCTGCTGTAGGTTACTGCTGCTGCTTTTACTGCTGCTGCTTTTACTGCTGCTGCTGTAGGTTACTGCTGCTGCTTTTATTGCTGCTGCTGCTGCTGCTGTAGGTTACTGCTGCTGCTTTTACTGCTGCTGCTTTTACTGCTGCTGCTGTAGGTTACTGCTGCTGCTTTTATTGCTGCTGCTGCTGTAGGTTACTGCTGCTGCTTTTATTGCTGCTGCTGCTGCTGTAGGTTACTGCTGCTGCTTTTATTGCTGCTGCTGCTGCTGTAGGTTACTGCTGCTGCTTTTACTGCTGCTGCTTTTACTGCTGCTGCTGTAGGTTACTGCTGCTGCTTTTATTGCTGCTGCTGCTGTAGGTTACTGCTGCTGTAGGTTACTGCTGCTACTTTTATTGCTGCTGCAGGTTACTGCTGCTGCTTTTACTGCTGCTGCTGTAGGTTACTGCTGCTGCTTTTACTGCTGCTGCTGTAGGTTACTGCTGCTGCTTTTACTGCTGCTGCTTTTACTGCTGCTGCTGTAGGTTACTGCTGCTGCTTTTACTGCTGCTGCTTTTACTGCTGCTGCTGTAGGTTACTGCTGCTGCTTTTATTGCGGCTGCTGCTCTGCTATAGGTCACTACTGGTGCTGCAGAGCAAGTACGGGACTTGCTACTGCCAATACTTGCACGACACGCTGCTGTGAGCAAGAAAGACATGCTGCTGCTCAATATAGCGTACATGAATTACCCGTAGCAGATCTATACAGGTGGAGCTGGGGAAGGTGGAGGGATTCTGAAAGTGTGCTGCACTGCTAAAGCAAATGCTACCCAAGTATTTAAAGGTTGAGCAGCGAGCTCAGATACGGCAGGAACTAATAAGCTGCACCCTATTGATAACGATGTGATTATGAACAGGTGAGTTAAAGGACCTATTAGCCTGCGCCATCTAGAGTTTCATGCCAGAACTTTGTATTTATATTAAATAAATGCAGAATTGGTATAAGAATATTAAAAAAATGTACCGACCCCAAACTTTTAAACGGTACTACTGTAGAGGTAGTGTTTTATTTAATATTTTTAGATGATTCCAATCTTATTTGAGACCATAGTGAATGTGGCATCCTCAACCAGTGTAGACAGACTTCACCTGCTCATGACAAAGACTAAAGGTCTCTCCTCCCTCTAATGGAAAGCAGTAAGGGGTTGACATTCTCTCCTCTCATTCATCCCCTTTCAGTCCCTTTCTATCTATCTTTCACTTTCTCTGCAGGAGGGGATGTTGACATTCCAGCCTGGAGGAGGGTGGGATAACCCCCACCGAGACCATGACCCTTAGTAGTGGAGCACAGGATGAGAAACGCCTGCATTAGCCTCTTCCTGCTTCCCCTACCAATTATAATTCCTCAACCCGGTGAAACCACCATGCCAAAAACCCAGTGAGGTTGTATGATGAATTCCCTGCTAGAGGTTAGCTAAAAACATACACTATAAAAAATTATCGTAATGCCTGATCATTTTTACATTAGGGTTTTACCTCTTTTACATCTTATGATGCTAGATTAATGTTTGTTGGATTATTTTAGTGCCATATGCGTTAGGTGTTTTGTGTTTCTATATATTAGTATTTATACCTCAGCTTGTGAAAAAGCTATTGTCATTTGATTCATGTGGCTTTCTCACTACTACCTTTGTTTTTGGTGGTTGTCAGTGTATTATAAAGTTATAATGGTTGGTATGTTAACATTATATCATTGTATCAGTATAAATTTTTTACTGTAAATTTAAGTTAAATTCGTGAAATCTAAAATGTTGCTACCATAATTTTTACAGTAAAGTTCTGGCAACCACAGCTGCCGTTTTTATTTATTTATTTATTTATTTTTTAATAAATTTGACTTCTTTTTGTAGATATGACAATTTTGGCCAATACCGATAACCGATAATTCTTTATATTTGTAAACCGATAACCGATATATTGGACGATAAATCTAAAATTAAATTGAGAGCCCGATTACAAAACCAGAAGTCTCACCATTAAAATACATGTCCCAAACACCCAATTTTAATGTTTTCATGATAACTTTATGTAGCCTATATGACAGACTTGCGCTGCACGTTGCACTTTACTGTACTTTTCTTTTTTTAAGTGATTCCAATCATATTTCAAGCACTTCATAACCATCATGTTGAACGCACTGTTCATCTGCATCTTCATTTGCATCTGAAGTGTCTCAGAAGGAAATAGTCCGTTATTTATTGGCTTTAATATATCGGCCAACTTTTCTTATCAGGCCGATAACGATAACATTAATGAAAATATATCAGCCGATACTTTTTTATAGTGTACTTTGTTTTCTCTGAAGCATTTTCACAGCTAACTTATGCATTATACACTTCTGTCTCAGTACATTACTTAACAAAAACAGTGAGAGCCTGTAATGGTGTGAACGACCACACTGATGTGAGCAGGTGCATTATGTCCTGTTTCACAGATGTAGATATAAACACCATGTACTGCATCAAGTACCTTTTATGCATTGAAATGTTCTGTAATGATGGAAACTAAAAGCTGCAAATACTGTATAAACCCATATCATTAGCATTTTCCACTGCCATTTTACGGCTGGTAATTAATAGCGTACTACATTTGCATCTCCACCACAATCTATATATCGAGAAAATAAGTGTCGTATTATAAGAAGAAGACGTGATCCAACAGCACATATGAAGGCGAGGACAAACTGTTGTCTTGAGGGAGCCATTTCGCAAGGGAGAGGAACAGTGTAGGTTCCTGTGACTAAATCAATGGTCTAGAAGACAGCTGGAGTTCTATTGAGTATGTGTAAGGAGCCAGTGGTTGTTAACAGATATGACACATTGATGGAGGGCCTGTTTCTCTGCGTGCATATCACCCTTCCTTCACTAATGGAATTAAAAGACTATATTGCTAGATCCCTGCCAGCTGGATGCAGAATATAGAAAACAACTTTGACATTCACGAAGATATACGCATGCACATGCATGCACACACAAATATGGAAACTTTAAAGGCCTTTTTGCAAGGCAAAAGTGCGCTTATACTGCTTCCCATTATTAGATCATTTTGTCTATTTTCTCAGCTCTTGTTGAGAAATTACCTGTCATATTAAAGGTAACTACAGATCAAACTTGGGTTTTCTTCTACAGTGCCCTTTAAAAAAAGGGCAAAAGAAAATGTCTTTGATTTTTATCACTTGACATTAAACATTAAACAATATTTTACATTATGAAAACCCTGACACTTTTAAATTGCCTATCACATGCCTTATCGAAGAGTACAAGTGCTCTAAAGTAAGACTCCAGATGACTTTGAAAGACTCCAGAGACCAGACCATCAGCAATGCTGGACACCATCTGACGCGGTGCAGCAAGCTACGTCAGCCCTGAGGCACAGTGACATTGTAGGGAACGTCCAGTTGGGAAGAGGAGGCTTTGGCCTTACAGCAAGTAAGCCAACTGGCGGCGCAAGGCCTCTACTTCACAGAGGAGGAAAATGGTGGTCGAGGAGGTGCGCCATCAGGAGGAGGCAAAAAGAAGTGCAAAGGCTGTCTCTCTTGTCAAGCAGGGACAATGGATGAGGTGGGAATGTCTTGAGGGGAGAAAGTTCAGCTTGAGTGAGCTCAGGGAAATGGAGGCGAGCAACATCAGCTTCATAATCAGAGCCACCTATGCTCCCATCTCCAAAAAACTCCACCAGTGGTATAGCGAGGACCCAACCTGTGCCCTCTGCCCAAACCCAGCGACTCTCAAACACATCTTGACAGGTTGTAAGACCAGCCTCACACAAGGCTGCTACACCTGGAGGCACAACCAGGTCCTCATGAGTCTGGCAGCAGCTCTTGAGAGCAAGAGGAATACCACCAACTCTTTGCCCCTGAGAGCAACCAATTCCATCACGGCCCCAACCTTCATCCGAGAGGACGAAACTAGACAACTAGCCATGGCCCGGGACTAGAAGATGCTAGTCGATATTGGCCAGCAACTAATCTTTCCACCTGAGATTGCAGCCACCACCCTTAGGACTTGGTACATGGTCCCCTTCATTGAAGTCTGTTTACATCATAGAGCTCACTGTCCCATGGGAGAATTCAACAGAAGAGGCCTATGAGCGTAAGAAACTGCTACATAGAACTCAGGGCTCGAATTTCGGCGCGGGTATTGCGCATAATTCTAATCATTCCCGCAGGTCTCCCATTTGTAATGCGGGAAATTCCTGCAATCGTAATCCACACAGATTATAAAATCAAATAATTCTTTTAACAACTCTCTGCCAGACGCAATTTCACAAACAGCGTGAGTGTTCAGCGGTGCCGCGTCTTCTATCTCTTCTCTTAAAATGTGTTGTGCAAGGCAAGCATCAAGCGCTGCGGCGATAATACACACTCGCGTTTAGGAGTCGGGACATGACGGAATATTCACTTGCACAATCGGGCCAGCAGTGCATCATGACTGAAGTTTACCATTTGCACGTCTTTTTAAGTCTTACCAGTTTAAACATTTAAGCGATTTAAAACTAATCAGTGCTCGAAACGCTCTCTGAGATGATTCTCTATGCGCACATTCATAGAAAATCCACCTCAAAAAGAGCTGGCCAGTAACAAAAGTTATTTTTCGCGGATTATATTGCTTTAAAGCTGCAGTCCGTAGCTTTTCCTCTTTGTCACCATCTCTCTGTTCGAAATCTGTAACTGCAGTGATTCGCGGAATTATCATCTTTACGTGGGTTGTAAATCGGCATGAAACAGCGCGGATGAACACAGTGCTTTGAGGCGAGTGCTGCTGTCAGTCACCGCGCTGTGTGGATACTGTCATACAGAATCACAGATTCACTTTTTGAAAGTTTGACCAACATCAGAATTTTCATAAGAAAATGTCTTCTGAACAAGTAAGTAAAATTCATTTTTGTTCTGACCAACTAGGGGGAAAAAGCATTCGACATGATAAGCTTCGTTAGATTTAATCAGCAACCGTGCAAATTATAGCCTACTTTGTTCTCAAATTGTTCATGTTAACGACATCAGCATTGCGTGACTAATGTTAAATTTAATGTGTTTTATGGTTACCTGTGTAGTTCAGAATTCATATTCTCCATAATAGCAAAACGAGAAAGGCACAACAAAGGAAACTCCATAACTGTGTGAATTAAGAAAACGTACTGTTACACGATTGAACTATTGAAATGTCTTACTTGTTCAGCAGAAAAAAGCCGTCTCTTCTTCCGTTTTGAACCCCTTCGAAACACGGAGTTCACGCACTTTTCAAAAGCCCCGCCGATGTTTAAATCCTTGTGTTCGCATGAGACGGTTTCTTTCTCTTTCTCTAGCCACCTTAAATCCGAAGTACGAAGTCTTTTGGGTTTTATAACTGCTGAATCTCCAGTTGACACTGATGATTGTTGTTTGGATCTTTCTGGATGCCATAAGTTTAATTATCTAAAGTGCTGCGAGAAAAGCCTATACATCTAAACATCTCGTCACGCGCAGTATAGCCGGCTAGCCGAAACTCCTTCTTTATGTGTACGGGTGTGACGTAATGACGCAAAGACATGCTCGAATTTCCCGCGGAAACCCACCAGTACCACTGGAATTAAAATCATTATTACAAGCTAACCGTTTTGAATCTAGCTATGGCAAGCAGATAGTTTTGACCACTGGCAGAATATGTTTTTTTTATATAATTATTTTGGATTATTTTTTACTTAAAAAAGTTACGGACAGCAGCTTTAACACGCAAAATTGTGTCAATTTCGGTCTTCGTGAGTAAACATAGTCGGTTTTGTCTTTAATAAGCATAAAACGCATGCCAGTATAATGAACACAGGATCCGTGCAATAGCTTTTAAAGTGACGGCAGCCATATGTGTCTGTCATTAATTTAGTTGTCAAAACAACAAAAGATAGCTTCAAATTAAAGGAATCACGATTAATAGCCTATGTATTTAATTTATTCAGGACTAAAATACTACCCAGTGTTATTTTCCATTTGATTACTTTATTCAGTTTCTGTATATGAATACTAGTGTTAGACCAATTCAAAAACTTTTCTCTTTATTTGTCTTTATTCGTATCTTTATTCTATTGTATTTATTTGTGCTACTTTTTTCAATTTAATTAAACAATTTAAATCAAGCTTCCTTGTGTTGTGTAAATTCTTAACAACAATATTACCCCATTGTAAAAATGCAATGAGCGCAAACATTTAGGCAAGATAAATGTAATAATTTTGTTTGGAAAAAATAATCCACAATCCAACACGACCACAGGAACAGGAAACACCGGGAAACCACAACGATCTGACAACATGAGACACCAGTTACCGAACATATAAAGGGACAAACAAATTGAAGCCAGCTGGCGCTGCTGATCATCAATGATCAGTGACCACGCCCAGACACACACACACACACAACAGCACGCGAGACGAGAGAGAGAAAGTGAATTCATGAACCGTGACACTAGGCTTGTTTGAGATGCGCCTTGCCTCGCCTGAAATGTAGTCGAGAGTAGGCGGCTGCAGTGAGAGGAGGAGTGAAAAAAGCGCAGGCAAGCCACAGATCTCTCTTCTCGTAGTGGATCAGACTAGCCTGGCTGCCAGCCCGAACCCCGCCCACAACAATTTTTGCTCGGGAAGTTCGGTCTGGACTCGATCCATTGAGGAGTAATTATGATCAGTCAAAAATATATTTTCAGCAGCCAGTCTTTAGTGTCACATGATCCTTCAGAAATCAATCTAATTTGATTTGGTCTACAAGGAACATTTCTTATTATTATCAATGTTAAAAACGCTGCTTTATATTTTTGTGCAAACCATGATTCTTAATCCAACAATTCTTTCAGGACTGATTAGTTCTCTATCAGGACTGATTAATATAATGTTAGAAAAAAACATGCATTTATTAAAAAAAAAAAAAAAAAGGTGTTGTTTTTTGTCAATTTGATTTATGCTTGCCAAGCTTACCTTCATTAAATATTAATAGATATAACTTTTGATTTTAATATTGTTTTAGTAAATGTTGAAATTAAAATGATTAATACTAACTCAGTAACTAAGATTAATAAATGCTTTAGCTTTCTTTTAGTTCATGCAAACTAAAACTAATGTTAATAAAGGGAACCGTATTGTAAAGTGTAAGAAAGTCGTACCCCAAACTTTTGAACAGTAGTGTGCATTGAGGAGAATATGAAAGGCAAAACCTATTTCTAGGATCACAATGGGATAATTGCTAGATGATGTTGCATCCTGAGATAATAAAATCTCTGAAATTACAATTAGATAAAACAGCCAAAGAAGCTTGGAAGGTTGGCTGGAGGCCATGAGCACCCAGTTAAATCGCTAAGTTAAATCACTGAATCTGATTTCGGGGAATCAGATTTCTGATTTACTGTTCTGGAAATCTTGTTTGGAAATATGACATCATGTAAATAGCTGGGGATTTAAGAGCAAAATGGTTGCAGGGGGCAAGACTGGGTCATATACTTCCAGCAGAACACTTATTCAAACAATACCTAATCCAAAAAGGGTTATATGTAAATAAATACTAAATACACGGCTACACAATTTAATGGCACTTCCGAGATTTATGAGATTGGTGGTGAATATGAGATGATTTGACTTTCATGACCATGACCAAGCATAAGAGTGTTTTAAATGCTTGCGGTTAAAGCTAATCTTTTTTGTTTGCTTTATGGAGCATGTTCAGTAAAGTATAATCCATATACCTTTAACACTAGCTGTCCTCTACTTTCTCAAAATAGAGTTTAATGTACTGGAATAAAATCAACTCATTCCACCCACTGCAACTTAAGTGACATCTTGTTTAAAACTTTCCTTAACTAAATTTAGACCAAAGGCACAATCTCTCAGTGACTCAGACAAACAAAACACACACACACACGCAAATGTGTGAGGAACCACTGGCGTTCTTCAGAATTTTTTTTCTTTTTCACACATATTTTTGCACTTGAACATGTGCTCATGGTTTTTCTCTCTGTGCATGTATTTACTTAAGTTCAATTCAGATTACTGTATCACATTATTTTGCAGCATATCTCAAAGATTTTTTAAACAATATGAATTATTGACCTCCAATCAACAATGGCTGGTTAAAAAACTGCTTGGAGTAAGAAAGTAACCTTATAAGGAGCTTAAATTGTCTAGTAGACTGAGAAAGATATAGTGGTTTTCTAATAATAATAATAATAAGTAGAGGTAAAGAGTAACAGACACTGCATGGAAACACCATGAAAACACCAAATACACTTTAATGTGTTTTATTAGACAGACACCTTTATCCACAGAAAACAAATCATATATTGTTCAACACTAGTCTTATTGTTTAAATCTCTTGTTTTCTTGATTTACCTTGAGTTACGAGTAACATGTTTGTACCATGCCTCAGAGACAACACTATTTTGTCAAATGGCAAACAAAGCAACTTTCAGATAGAGCTTTATTTGTAATAACAGTAATACAGCATTTTCTACACCATACAATATATTTTAGAATTAATTGCATGCCATTTATAGCAACACAAGTCATTAGCTTTTATTAAAGGAATACTCCACTTTTTTTGGAAATAGGCTCATTTTACAACTCCCCCAGAGTTAAACTGTTGAGTTTTACCGTTTTTGAATCCATTCTGCCGATCTCCGGTTCTGGCGGTACCACTTTTAGCATAGCTTAGCATACATCATTGAAGTGGACAAGACCATTAGCATTTCTAAAAAAAAAATGACCAAAGTGTTTCGATATTTTTCCTTTTTAAAACTTGACTCTTCTGTAGTTACATCGTGCACTAAGACCGACGGAAAATGTAAAGTTGCGATTTTCTAGGCTGATATGGCTAGGAACTATACTCTAATTCCTGCGTAATAATCAAGAAACTTTACTGCCGTAACATGAGTGCAGCAGGCGTAATGATATGACGCAGCGCCTGAACTGAAGTGCAATGCAAGTGTTCGCCGGCGCCTTACATTGTCAGCTTTATATTTGCTTCTTATTTATTAAATACAGGCAATTGGTTGATAAAAAATTGATCAAAATTAAGATACAATTTATACTAAACGAAAATCTTTTAAAAAGAGTCTTTCTACAAAAAAAAAAAAAACCTTTGTAAAGGTAAAAATCATGTTGCTATTACCCTATTATGTGAAATGTCTCCAGACATTTTGGGTATCTCATGATCTCATGTATCATATCTTTCTCACGCTGCATGCTCACTTTCATAATCAACATTGATTAAATAAAAAATAACATTAGCCTAATATTTAAACATAAATATGAAACTAAATGTTTTCTTTAAAGGTCCAGTGTGTGATTTTTGGCGACATCTAGCGGTTCGGTTGCGAGTTTACACTAAGGGCTCAGCCCACCGCTCACCCCTCCCTTTCGAAGAAGCTACGGTGGCTAAAACGGGACAAACATCGTCGACTGAGACAGCAGAGAATAGCCAGCGTAAACCAAGTTTCTGTACCACAGTCCATTATAAACCACATCATGGATAAAGTTTCAGGTGAGGATCAAGGGTCTTAATACCTAATATAATGATAGTAATCAGCTGATTGTCTCACGAACGTAACCAGCACATTCTCCCCACATAGCAAACGTCTCTGGTTACTCACGTAACCGTAGTTCCCTGAGAGGAGGGAACGAGACATTACGTATGGGGAAATCCATTTTCCTCGAATCATGAAGTCTGATAGAATAACTCTTTTGCTTGCAAATAGCCAATGGCGGTCCCGCCATCACCTGATTGGCTGACACTGCTCAATATAGGTGACGGCGGGCGCCAAAAACCTCAGAATCTTAGCTGAACGAGAGTAAGGAGACTGAGAGTCCCTCCCACACGGCAGGTTACGTAATGTCTCGTTCCCTCCTCTCAGGGAACTACGGTTACGTGAGTAACCAGAGACGTTCCCTTATCGAGTCGGTCTCTCGACATTACGTATGGGGAACAATAAAACCCCCGCCGCGTGGGAGAAACCCCGCCCAGCTCTCAGGAACAGACACCGGACCTGGTTGAAACATCTATTGGCACAGAGCCAACTCGGCATCTGCACCAACGAAGGCCCCTCCCATCAAGCTAAGCACGCTGAACTGAATGGAGGGAGATTGCAGCAAAGTGATTGGTGCTTAGGAAAATACTGCCGGCTATGAATACGGGCATAACAAAGGGCACAATATAGTGAACATGATAGCTATGCTAATAATAACTCGCACTGTCTGACGACTAGTCGAACCGTGGCTAGAGCGCGCGCCATCGGGGCAGTCTAGCCTAGTCCAACGACAGCTCAGCCTTTTCTCCCTGCACTGACAGACATGTGGTGCGAATGAAGGCATATCCAAGTTATAGAATCGACCAACCTGCCGCGAAACAAATGTCTTGAATAGACATGCCTTTCGCCCACGCCCATGATGACGCCAAACTCCTAGTGGAGTGGGCGTGCACCCCTATAGGGAAACGGCTTCCCGGGAAGCATAAGTCAGCCAGTGCACAGCCTCCACTTTCCAGTGAGATAGCCTCCGTTTCGACAACGCGCCGCCTCTTAGCACCCGCGTAGCAGACGAAGAGCTGCTCTGAAGTTCGAAACTGGCTAGTTCTGTTCACATAAGCACGCAGGGCACGCATGGGGCACAAAGCGTACTTCTGAGACTCTGAAACACTGACCTCATCCGGGCAAAATGCTGGAATTGTAACCACCTGGGCTCTGATGTATATACGCAGTAGATGATAGCCCCATAATAGCATAGCACCTCAGTAAACAACAAACACATAGCCGTAGCTACAACTGTGAGTAGACAAGTTAGCACAGAATAGCCAGTTGCACTGAAGGAAACGGGGCAACATAACAGCATAGCACATGTACGTAACAGCATCGGTCGCTGTAGCGCATCCATGCATGTACATAACGCAGCATAAGTCGCTGTAGCGACAGAACTGCGTAGAGACAGAAACTGAGATGTACAGTTCGATCAGGATGG
This sequence comes from Rhinichthys klamathensis goyatoka, assembly GCF_029890125.1. Classification (NCBI taxonomy): domain Eukaryota; kingdom Metazoa; phylum Chordata; class Actinopteri; order Cypriniformes; family Leuciscidae; genus Rhinichthys; species Rhinichthys klamathensis. Next base: position 1,145,818 of record NW_026606672.1, on the reverse strand, counting down.
CTAGCTGCACGGAAACGGGGCAGCATTACAGCATAACACATGGTAAATTGTACATCCGTGTACGTACATACATCCAGAAACTGTGAGTACGCACGGTAGATTAAGATAGCTAGTTTTGCACTGAAAGAACAGAGCAACAAAATAGCAACACACGTCCTTATACGTACATAAGTGCAGTGTAGTCGCTGTAGCGACAAACTGAATATGCAGTTAGATAGGATAGCTGGTTGTTGCACTGAATGATAGAGGGCAACATAACAGCATAACACATCAGTGCACATTTTAAACATCTGCGTGTATAATGCAGCTCAAGTCGCTGAAGCGACCGAAACTGCATGAATATGCGTACACAATGGTCCATTACATTGAAGGGCAGCATAACGCTTCAATATCTACACAGATGCAACGCAAGTCGCCGTAGCGACGACTGAGACTATGCACAAGCAGTTACATTTTTGTGTACAAAAAACACAGCGTCAGAGGCATAGCGACATCGACTGTGAATACGTAGTTAATCGGAATAGCCGGCTGCACTGAGGATACAGGGCAGTATATAACGGCATAAATCATAGGCACATATCAATGTACATAACACAGCGTCAGTGGCATAGCGACATCGACTGTGAATACGTAGTTAATCGGAATAGCCGGCTGCACTGAGGATACAGGGCAGTATATAACGGCATAAATCATAGGCACATATCAATGTACATAACACAGCGTCAGTGGCATAGCGACATCGACTGTGAATGCGTAGTTAATCGGAATAGCCGGTTGCACTGAGGATACAGGGCAATATACACTCACCGGCCACTTTATTAGGTACACCTGTCCAACTGCTCGTTAACACTTAATTTCTAAGCAGCCAATCACATGGTGGCAACTCAGTGCATTTAGGCATGTAGACATGGTCAAGACAATCTCCTGCAGTTCAAACCGAGCATCAGTATGGGGAAGAAAGGTGATTTGAGTGACTTTGAACGTGGCATGATTGTTGGTGCCAGAAGGGCTGGTCTGAGTATTTCAGAAACTGCTAATCTACTGGGATTTTCACGCACAACCATCTCTAGGGTTTACAGAGAATGGTCCGAAAAAGAAAAAACATCCAGTGAGCGGCAGTTCTGTGGGCGGAAATGCCTTGTTGATGCCAGAGGTCAGAGGAGAATGGCCAGACTGGTTCGAGCTGATAGAAGGGCAACAGTGACTGAAATAACCACTCGTTACAACCGAGGTATGCAGCAAAGCATTTGTGAAGCCACAACACGCACAACCTTGAGGCGGATGGGCTACAACAGCAGAAGACTCCACCGGGTACCACTCATCTCCACTACAAATAGGAAAAAGAGGCTACAATTTGCAAGAGCTCACCAAAATTGAACAGTTGAAGACTGGAAAAATGTTGCCTGGTCTGATGAGTCTCGATTTCTGTTGAGACATTCAGATGTTAGAGTCAGAATTTGGCGTAAACAGAATGAGAACATGGAACCATCATGCCTTGTTACCACTGTGCAGGCTGGTGGTGGTGGTGTAATGGTGTGGGGGATGTTTTCCTGGCACACTTTAGGCCCCTTAGTGCCAATTGGGCATCGTTTAACACTAGAACTCCCAAGGCGGTCATTTTGACCGTTTTTGAATTTTACAGTGTAATAACTTTGTTAAAATAAAATCCATGTGGCTGTATGACTCTGACTTTTCCTAAATATGTGTATATTTTATTCTGACACTGTTATTTTATTAAAATCACAAAACACAAAACAGTTCTGAGTATTTCTACCTAGAATGGCCATGGCGGTCATTTTGACCGCACGCATTATAGATATCATAAGTCCGCTACATTTCCCGCCACTGTAACGAATGTCCCCGTTGCATAGCAACGATTTGTCTTTTTTTGTTTACGCTATTCCAACGCTATGAATATTATACATTTACGCTATAAATATTATACATTTTAGCTAACAAAATGTCATCAAAAAGAACAATGACAGCCACAGAGGTTTTAGCCATGCTTAGAATGCTTGACGATGAGGAGTCTGATGGAGGAGCAGGTAACGTTACGGATAGGGACAGCGATGTCTCTTGGTCCCTAGACAGTTCATCCAGCGCTGAGAGTGATTCAGATAATGAATTCATTCCCCGTCGAAAAAAGAGCCGGCTGGACATCTCCGATCCTGGAACTGACCTTGTTCCATCGGATAATATTCCAGGTATGTTTCTCTTCTTCTCTAGCTATATTTTTATACTTTGCGAGGCAGACTAGCTCAATAATAGTTGTAACGTAACTTCAAAGTAAAGTTAACCATCTCTAACTATCTAATGTAGGCTATAACTTTACCGATCAGATCGGTTATCATATTAACTTATTTAACACCCACCGCTGTTACCGACGCAAACACGCAACTTTCCTGATGACCGATCCATTCATTCAGATTTTTACGTCAGGCACACACCTCCACCGGCACACACACCTTTTCATTTTTATTATTCTATTGCTATTATTAGTAGCCTATAATACTATATTGTCAGGCTATTAGAAATCATAAGGACTAATTATCAAGATTATGATTTCATGAACTAAAAAAGTAATTAGTCTGTTCTTTTTTCTTTTCTTTTTTTGGCAATAGTGCAAAATCCTGATCCTTCAAATGTGCCTTCTGTGCCAAGACAACACAGTCCGCCACGAGATGAGGAGCCTGGCCCAATAAACCCCCTTTCAGCCGAAAGGCGTGAAACGGCGAAAGACGGCACAGTGTGGACCTATGTAGAGTTGGGTGAAGACAGAGGAAGGCGACAATGCCAAAATGTAATAACTGAAGCAGCAGGCCCCACAGCGCACGCCAAGCGCAATATTGAAGATGCCCTTACAGCCTTTTTGTGTTTGGTGGATGATGGCATGCTGAAACACATCAGGGACTGCACCGTGGCTGAGGCCCATCGAGTCAAGGAGGACAACCTATGGGACATGACAATCGAAGAGCTAAAAGCCTTCATTAGTTTAATTTACATTCGTGGCGCGCAAGGTGGAAAAGGGATGGATTTGGCGACCTTTTGGTCAGCCGAGTGGGGCTGCGCTTTTTTCAAGGAGACCATGTCCCGAAACAGGTTTCAGGAAATAATGCGATTCCTTCGTTTCGACAAAAGGGAAACCCGACGCACACGCTTGCGAGACAACAAGTTTGCCCTTATGAGTGATGTTTGGGATAAATTTGTCCAAAACTGCATCGCCTGCTACAAGCCTGGTGCCGACATCACTGTGGATGAGCAGCTATTCCCTACAAAATCAAGGTGCAGTTTCATACAGTATATTGCAAACAAACCGGACAAATTCGGAATCAAATTCTGGCTTGCTGCGGATGTCGACACCAAATATATGGTAAACGGTGCGCCTTATCTGGGCAAAGACGAGACGAGGAGGCCAGGTCAACGACTTGCAGACAGTGTGGTGCTGAAAATGGTCGACCCATACCTGGGGAAGGGAAGAAATGTGACCACCGACAATTTTTTTACTTCTTTTGAATTGGCAAAGGCACTTCAGGCCAAGAAAACCAGCTTGGTTGGCACGGTAAACAAGAGCAGACGAGAGCTCCCCCCGTGCGTAAAGGCGCAAAAGCCGCTGTTCAGCACAGAGGTGCTGAAAAGTGGCGATGCAACACTGACCGTGTATCAGGGCAAAAAAAAAAAGAATGTCTGCATCCTCAGCACTGTCCACACAGCTGTTGGCATCACAAGTGGCCAGAAAAGAAAGCCAGAGACGGTAACATACTACAACAAGACCAAGGTAGGAGTAGACGTTCTAGATCAAATGGCTAGAAAATATTCAGTAAAAGCACCCTCCCGTAGATGGCCAGTAGCTGTGTTCTATAACATCCTCGACCTGGCTGCAATCAACGCACACATATTGTACAATAAGTGCACAAATGAGCATGTTTCGCGGAGGGACTTCATCACGCGACTGGCGAGCGAACTTCGTTCCGACCACATGGGATCAAAAACCTCACAACTTGTGGTGCGTGAGCCAGGACCCGGGCAGGAGCAGCAGCAGATGGAGAGAAGGCGGCAGTGCCAAGTAAGGAGGAACTGCAAACAAAATAAAACCAAGGAGACATGTGCCAAATGTCGTAAAGTGGTGTGTGGGAGCTGCACACGAAAGGCGGTGTTTACCTGTGTGGACTGTGCGTAAGCGTCAGTGAATGATACGGGGTGTTTGTGCCGTTCAAATGAGCTTTGAGGAAAACTTGTCAACCTGATTTTGTTCGTTAATTTTTTTGTTTTTGTTTTTTTTTGTTTACTGAAACTAATCGTTCTAAATCAGTTCATTTTTTTGTCTAGCTAATGTTCATGTTTTTTCTTAACCTGTTTTTGTGTATTGTGCTGCGTACTGTCCATGAAAGTTTTTACGGTGTAATGAAATGTATGTAGTGTTTTTGTTATTGTATATATGTTATAAGTTATTGTTTCATAAGATTTGTTTTTATTGTACAAAGAAAATAAGAAAATATTTATCAATTAGGCTGGAAAATAAATGTTCACATTCATTTGAATTTAAATGTTGTGTCCTGATCTTTATTATTACCTATCTTAACATTGTAAATCCATTTATTTTTAGATTTTGTATTGATTATTGAACTTATTTAGAAACAGGGCTGTACTAAACGGCATGAAGCTTTGACGTTTCCTAACTTTTTGCATGTCTATTCACGTGGTAAGTGCGGGGAAAAAATTTTTTTTTGACGCAAAACTTTCCTCAGAGGCAGCACCTGTCGGGCCAATGTTTGTTTTAAGCGGTTTTAATGGTGATGACGTCATAACATGACGACAGGAATTAAATGTTTCATCGGAAAACTTAAAAAGAAGGTTCAAATGTAGTTGTGGCATGACGAAAATGACGTTCAGTACGGCAATATGAACGTCAAAGTATGAGCGGTCAGAATGACCGCTATGGTCGTTCTAGTAGTTATAGAATTCCGGTAGTTCTAGTGTTAAATGCCACGGCCTACCTGAGCATTGTTTCTGACCATGTCCATCCCTTTATGGCCACCATGTACCCATTCTCTGATGGCTACTTCCACCATGTCACAAAGCTCTAATCATTTCAAATTGGTTTCTTGAACATGACAATGAGTTCACTGTACTAAAATGGCCTCCACAGTCACCAGATCTCAACCCAATAAAGCATCTTTGGGATGTGGTGGAACGGGAGATTCGCATCATGGATGTGCAGCCGACAAATCTGCGGCAACTGTGTGATGCCATCATGTCAATATGGACCAAACTCCTTGAGGAATGCTTCCAGCACCTTGTTGAATCTATGCCACGAAGAATTGAGGCAGTTCTGAAGGCAAAAGGGGGTCCAACCCGTTACTAGCATGGGGTACCTAATAAAGTGGCCGGTAAAGGTATAACGGCATAAATCATAGACGCATATCAATGTACATAACACAGCATCAGTGGCATAGCAACATCGACTGTGAATACGTAGTTAATCAGAATAGCCGGTTGCACTGAGGATACAGGGCAACATATAACGGCATAAATCATAGACACATATCAATGTACAAAACACAGCGTCTGTGGCATCGCGCAACAACTGTGACTACACAGTAAAAGAGTAGCCAGTTGCACTGAAGGATACAGGGCAATATATAGCGGCGTAATAGTTACACATATCAGTGCGTTGTGTGTACACAGCGTCAGTTGCATCCTACAACAATTGTGAATACGTAGTGATCAGAATAGCCATTTGCACTGAAGGATAGGGGAAAATATGACGGCATAGATCATAACACATATCAGTGTGTAGTGTGCACAAACAGCGTCAGTTGCATCGCACGACAACTATGAATACACACTGCGTAGTAATCAGGATAGCCATTTGCACTGAATGACACAGGGCAATATATAATGGCATATATCATTACACATAACAGAGTGCGGTGTGTACGTAACACAGCGTCAGATGCATCGCGCACCAACTGTGAATACGTAGTAATCAGAATAGCCATTTGCACTGAATGACACAGGGCAATATATAAGGCATAAATCATTACACATATCAGTGTGCAGTGTGTACAGCGTCAGTTGCATCGCACGACAACTGTGAATACGTACTGCGTAGTAATCAGAATAGCCATTGCACTGAAGGATACAGGGCAATATACAACGGCAAATTCATATAGTGTGCAGTGTGTACGTAAACACAGTGTCAGTTGCATCGCGCAACAACTGTGAATACGTACTGCGTAGTAACCAGAATAGCCATTGCACTGAAGGACACAGGGCAATATATGGCATAAATCATTACACATAACAGTGTGTAGTGAGTACGTAACGCAGCGTCAGTTACATCGCGCAACAACTGTGAATACTTACGGTGTAGTAATCAGAATAGCCATTGCACTGAAGGACACAGGGCAATATATAATGGCATAAATCCTTACACATAACAGTGTGTAGTGAGTACGTAACACAGCGTCAGTTGCATCGCGCAACAACTGTGAACACGTACTTGCAGTAATCAGAATAGCCATTGCACTAAAGGACACAGGGCAATATATAATGGCATAAATCATTACACATAACAGTGTGGTGAGTACGTAACACAGCGTCAGTTGCATCGCACAACAACTGTGAATACACGCTGTGTAGTAATCAGAATCGCCATCGCACTGAAGGATACAGGGCAATGAATGCTGCGGCGGGGGCTGGGCGCCAGCCACCGGGGAAGCATTGACTGCTATATGAAATGGTATAGCTCGTCCGCGGCATCATGCACGGGGAAATAGATAGCCATCTCCTCGGGTTTCCCCGAGCTTCCGCTCTGCGATGCGTCTCCCGGGGGAGAGGCTTCGCCTATGAGGCGGGTAATAATGTTGGGGAGCGAAGCTCTTTGCTGAGACATGTAATGTACCTTGTTATTGAAACAGAACACAGCGGTTTCAGAAACAACACATTCTCGTCGAACTCTGGGTGGGAACACGCCCTCTTCGCACGGGTCCGACGAACACGTCCTGCGCTCTTTCCTCCCTGACACGCACATCAGGAGCCCTGTTTTTTTTTTTTTTTCAGCGACTTCCTGAACTGCCTCTGGCGGACGGGAGGCTCTGACTCGCGACGTTCTGCCGCGCTCCGGGACGCGCGTCTGTTAGGTCCCGCTGGCGCTGCGCAGAAGATGATCTCGATCTCACCGCCGGGGGGGGGGGGGGGGGAGCTTGAGACCGTTTCGGCAGTAGATGAGGCGTCATCTTAGATTGCTTGACGGTATCTTTTTGACGTGGAACTCCGAGAAAAAGGGGGGGGGGGCGGGTCGCTTCAGCTTTACGGCCCGCGCCGAGGCCACCTTTCCGACGGCAGCTCCTTGGGCGCTCCACTCCAGCTCCATATCTGCCACCGCCGAATGGCCATAAGCTCCGCATCCAAAGTGGCGAGGGCGCCTTCAGACGGAGACTCGGACCATTGGCGTCGTAACCGAACGAGATAATTCCCGTGCTTCCTCAAGAGGACGGTAAATGGCCTCAAGAGTAACTCACGGGCTCTGCCACGTGAGGATGGCGTGGACCTTGGGCCGACGTCAGCGCCTTAACAGAACCAGCGAATGGAGATCTCTGCCGTCTCCCGGTCCGCGGCTCGACAGCGGCAGACTTGGGAGAGGCAGGAGACACAAGGTCGTCGCTACGTGTAACGGCCAGCCTTGCACGAAGGATCTGATGGGAAGCTCCTCACAGGCGGGACATCCCGATCCCTCGAGTGCCGCCTCTGCGTGGTCCCGACCCAGGCACAGCACACAAGTTGTGTGCGTCCGGGGATTCGATGGGTCCACCACACGGGCGACAAAGAGACATAACATAATCCACCGGAACGCGAGAGGGGAATTAAAACTCCTTAATATACTCCGCTCTGAATGCGTACATCAACGGTGAAAACAGACTCGAGTGAAGAAAAAAGATTCTGAGGTTTTTGCATCCGCATCCCTAGACACACTTACTACACACACAATAGGCTTTTTTTCTCTGATTTTGGAAACTCGATCGACTTAAAATGCTTCCAAGATCGACGGGTTGGTGATTCCTGTAACTGTTTTACGGTCAATGACAAGAGTAGCCTGCTAATCAGCTGTCTCACAAACTTAACCAGCACATTTATCCCCACATAGCAAAGCCATAACACAGCGAGGGAGAAGAATTAAGTTACATGAAACAATCCAACTACATATTTACACCACTGACAAGGGAAAAGGCACTACTCACGGTGTTTATGACTAGCTTCTTCTAGCTTCCTGCGGCTTCTCTTTCAAGGTAGTGACGAAACGCGCTCTGTAGCGTTGTTTGTTCGCGTTCGGCTACTGTAGAAACATGACGTCACAATATGGCGACCTTCATAGAAGGGGATTCCCGCGCCTATGTAGATATAAATGCCTCATTCTAAGGTAATAAAAACATTACGGTTTATTAAGTAAGTTCTTTATACACCACTGAACACATAGTTATGGATGTCATATTGCATTTCAGTTAATAAATACTCAAAAATGTTACACACTGCACCTTTAATGGCTACAACACATATACAGTACAGAGAAATGTCATGTCTTGTGGTCAGCCATAACATAATGACGTCACATATTTTCCAACCCTCAGCCCCCCTTGCATGAAACAGCTTCCAGCGCGCCTGAATATATTGCGGTGAACACGTGGAAACTGTATCAATAACGGTGCATGTAGTTAACTGTTATGTAATGTACATTAGAGCTCTAGAGTGAATGATCTGATGTAACATAAACCTTGGTAAAACAAATATTTCCTCAAAGTAGTGAGAACGACAGACAATATGCATTAATAGACAGTTTTAGGTAATAGTGGCCCACAACTGATTAGCAGAGGTATTTCAGTAAGACAGTAATAATGTGAGTTAGCAGGAGACCTACACAATATCAAACTCAAAACTAAGTTTTTTGAACACCATCTTTCAAGACCAAGCGGTTTGCGAATCCTGCATTGAACTCCGAGATTTGAGAAGCAGTCGTCAGTAAAATAAAGGGAACACAGCAAACGTTTAGGATTATACTGCTGTGATATCGTGGTAAAAATGAATTTTAACCACTGATTCTTCACATGCTCGTCCTTGGGCAGTGAAAAAAAAATGGCTTTACCTTCACATTGTAGAGCACAGCGCCGTCTTCTCGACATGATGCCATCCAGTATCCACAGGAATCAGCTGCCGGTGTTGTGCCTAATTTCGACCCTCTGCCAAATTATTACCCCCCTCGTTGAAGTCAGTACCTGATTGCCTAATCCCAACCCCGCCCCTAATCCTACCCCCTCCCCCACAACTAATCCTAAACCTACCAATGCTAGGGGGGTAATAATTTGGCGGGGTCGAAATTCGGCACAACTGTTTGAGTGTTCAAGTTTCCCTGGTGTCTCCGCGCGCACTACATGTTTCGTCTTGACGTCACTGCGAAACGGCTTATGACTCGTTTGAAAAACGATTCATTTCATTGACTCAGAGTCGACTCTTACTTTTGAATTTGCTGCGTCCCAATTCGCATACTATCCGTCCTAAATAGTCCCAAATCGTAGCATGTTTAAATGACTGTTCCGAAGAGACCCGGATGGTCTACTATTTCCGGTCAGAATCCGAAGTGCAGATCGATGCGCACTCTAAAGCTGCGTTCACACTACAAGCGACTTTGTCGCTGCAGGTCGCCAGTGGCTGCGCTGGAGGGCGTTCCCACTACTGGTTGCCTAGTAATGTTTGTGAGTGACATTTACGGATGTTCCTCTATGTTAGACAACAAATACGTTTTCTTGCCACTACAAACAAATGTTTTGGAAGGAAGAGTCTAAAAATAAATGGAATCAGTACATAACATGCATAATATTAAAGATGAACGAGAAACAGTGAGTGCTCTTTGCCATCGCGGCTCACTCACAAACATTTCTAGGCAACCAGTAGTGGGAACGCCCTCCAGCGCAGCCACTGGTGACCTGCAGCGACAAAGTCGCTTGTAGTGTGAACGCAGCTTAAGGGCTGATATTGCCCACAACCCATCGCGCGTTGGACACGGATTCGGTTAAAACTACAAACATGAGTGAAAAGACATGGAGGACGCGCGAGTCCGGCGATTATGCAGAGAGGTTTAGATAAAGGGGTTTGAGTGATTAATTATCAGTATCTAACCTGACGAAAATGTATTTATTCAGTGTTGTCTACATTATATTGCATCTGCAGCAACATTGTGAACTTTTGTAAAGATACGTTTAGCCATTAACTTTTAAAGGCATTACAATCAAATTGCAAACACAAGGAGAGTCTCCGCATAAAAGACCCGTGAACGTGCAACTACATTTCTCTCCGAAACGGTAGGAAATTAAATTAGATTGAATGGAGGATTTTAACTGATGAGATGATTGTCAGGCCAGTTTATGGTGATAGGATGCACGCGACATAGCTGTCCGTTAAAGCTGCCGTCGGCAACATTTTTTTTTATCATATTCAGTGAAATCGACACTATAATCCGACAGAACAACATAAATAAAGTGGTTTTAGAAAAAAACCCGAGCTTCTAACTCCACCTGGAGCGTGTTATTTGTTTTGCAAAAATCCACAGCTCCCGGATCATCGGGTCCAATCAGCGCAGGGGGGTGTGAGATCTGACTGTCAATCACAGATCGGGCACACGCCACCCCTCGCGCACGTTACAATCACATGCACACGCCTGAAGTTCGGGGAAGTTCGCGCAGTAACGAAGAGTGATGGCGGAAAATCAAGTAAGCTCATTTAGAGTATAAATGACGTTAGCAATTGCAATCTATCGGTAGATTAGCCAGGACAGCATACCTCCAAATAATCCATGGTGTTGATGGATGCTGATGAGACGGGCGCGTTCACTGAAAATCTGGTGCACACGCACTGACGAGCATGAACTCTGTGGGAGGGTATTCGTTGATAGTGGGGGAGGGCCATGAGAGTTGTAAACATTCAAAATTTTGCCTAAATCCATTCAATCTGCCAGACTTGCCGACTGCAGCTTTAAAGATGACGGAGTAGTATGTCCCAAAGCTTGCCTACTCTTTTGCTACACACTCAAAAGTATGTACTTTTTCTTCACAAAAAGAGTACATACTTTTAGGGTGTAGTATAAATAGGCGAACTGGGACGCAGACTACAACTTAATATACGGTGCACTTTCAGATTTAAAACTTTGCAGGATGTTTTCATTCACTTAGAGGTATGTTACTGTAACGGAGGCCAGCTAGTTGTTGCTGTGCGAGTAAACCTCACTCCTCTGATCTCAAAAGGCTCTCTAGCGACAGATGCTAGAGGCTGCAGTCTTTAGCCTCCTTGTTAGAGCGCCTGACTCTCATGCCGGAGACCCGGATTCGAGGCCCGCTCGGAGTGGGTCAAGTGGGACCCGGGTGGAGGGGTTACATTGGTGCCGTGACCCGGATGGGAGTGAGGTTTAGGGGGATGAGTGTAACGGAGGCCAGCTAGTAGTTGCTGTGCGAGTAAAACCTCACTCCTCTGATCTCAAAAGGCTCTCTAGCGACAGATGCTAGAGGCTGCAGTCTTTAGCCTCCTTGTTAGAGCACCTGACTCTCATGCCGGAGACCCGGGTTCGAGGCCCGCTCGGAGCGGGTCGAGTGGGACCCGGGTGGAGGGGTTACATTACACACTACATGAAAGGTCGTTTTCAAAAATCCATAATAGGGGCCCTTTAATTTTATTGTTGTCATCCAAGATGTGGGTGTCTTTTTTCTTCAGTAGAACAGTAAAGAAGATTTTTAGCTGAAACTATGGTCCTTGGTGATTCATACACTGCAAGTCAATGGTTACCATCACTTTGAGAGTAAAAAAAAAAAACATATACAGGCAAAACAAAATTAATACACGTGGTTCCAGACGATATATTGAGGTCTCGGCAAACAGTCCTGAGTGCATTCACGACAGGAAGCTTCCTGTTGCATAATGACGGATGCGCGGCAGTGTTAATTTCGTTGACGAAAATAACGACGAAAATTATTCGTCAACGACATTTTTTCACAGACGAAAACGAGACGATAACTAAATAAAACCTAGTTTTGAATGACAAAGACTATGACGAAAATCTATTGACATTTTCGTCAACGAATAAAAACTAGACGAAAATGTTAGATAGTGACGATTTGGGAAGCGATCCGTCAGAACTGATGTCCTGCGTGTGTGATAGATGCGCACATTTGTAGGCTACTGTAACGTGATCTACCCCGCGGTCATAAAACGTTAAAAAATGTGAATGTCTGGGAGAATGAGTAGGGCAGACATATAGATCTCTGAATAAGAGTGACGATGCAAAAAAGAGCTCTATTCGGTGCGGTTTTCTGTGCGCACACACCTAACCCGAAGCGTGCAGTCATGCACAATACACCTACAGCGCGCGAGTAGGCTACTGAATTGAGCTCTCTTTCGTGTCTGAATGGAGAAATACACAACAGTATGTCTAAATGTCCTTTTTGGAGAGTATTCATGTAAACTATGCTGGTTATGTCTTAAACTGTGAGTGTGTCGGATGTGCATCAGTGCAATTGTATCCGCATGTCATTGGACATGATCCGACGTCTTAAAGTGACAGTGGCAATAAACCTAATGCGGTCCGTGTCCTTAATTTTGATCAAGCAACAAAAGAAAAAGAGAAAAGTATTCACTGCTCGTTAATAGCTTTAATAAGGAGGATTAATTATATTTAATTCATACAAATAAATATGTCTGCTTGAAAGAATAAAGAATGATGTGTAAGTAGTTATAAGGAATGAATATATCATTCATTGTAAAGAAGACTGTGTTGTACTTATAGGAAAAGTGGTTTTATTTCATTTTAAGATATTTTTTAAGTTACAGCAGTTAAATCTGTATCTGTATTGCATGTTCAAACTTAAAAATCATTCATATTAATAGGTTAATAGATGTTTTCTCCGGGAGTATATGGGTTTGGAAATTTTAGAGAAATTCTAAATTAACGCATTACAATTGAACTAAACCCATTATATTTTAGTCGACTAAATCTACTGTAGATTTAGTCGACTAAAATGTTATTGTATTTCGTCGACTAAAACTAGACTAAAACTAAAACAATTCAGATGACTAAAATATGACTAAAACTAAATGGCATTTTAGTCAAAAGACTAAGACTAAAACTAAATCAAAATTTGCTGACAAAATTAACACTGATGCGCGGGAGCAAAATCACACGTGAGCTGACGCTAGGTGCGTCCCAAATCATACTTATGCACTATTCTACGCCATTTTGTAGTATAAATAGTGCGAGTAGTGCGTTCACACCATAGACTGTAAAAAATATGGACGTAGTGTCCGTGACGTCACCCATAGGTTTCTGAAGAGCGTTTTTGAAGCCTAAAGTGGGCGGGGCCGGCCGTCGCCATCTTGGCAGCGCGTCACCTCTCGTCACCACCGGATAAAATAAAATGGGCAAAGAGGCGGGCCGTGGGTGGAGCTGAGGTGCTAATGCTATATGCTACTGGCGGAGTCACTTCTGGCATCACCATTCGGCCATCTTGTCACAGGCAGGCGTATCATATAATCATATTTATTATATGATATCTATGGTCTGCACGGATCCACTCTTCGAAAATCCACCGGAAAGAGTAGACCATCCGGGGACTTCTGGCATACTCTTTTCAACATACTATGCTTTGGAACACACTTATTTTAATCTCACATACTGTTTAGGATGGATAGTATGCACATTGAGGCACAGGGATGCACTAAACTGTCGCAGCTTTAATTACGTAGCGGAGCGGGAGGGGCTAACAGACTCCGATGTTGAAAAACAAAATAAACGTATAAAGTTCATACACTACACGGTTGAATACATATAACATAAGTGCATTGTGTATAGTGCGTCATTTGTGACACAACTGCTGTGTTTGTTTACAACAGAGAGGGAAGACACTTAAGTGGTTGTGCTTATCCTGGATGGGCAGGACATAAAAAAAATAAGATTATGTTTGCTTGCGGGATTTCAATCGGGAAGATTGACTTTTCACCGATTCCCAACGTTTGAGCTCCTGTGTCATTATGCGACAAGAAAGCTCATGCTCAGACTGCCATTAATGCGTTCAGGACTATGGTTCAGGACCGTTTGCCGAGGCTGAATTACAGGTAATAATGTTGTAAATCATTATTTACCAATCGTTTCGCTACATAAGACCTCAATGTATCGTCAGGAGCCATGGGTATTAATTTTTTTTTGTTGCCACGGTTTCAGATAAAAATCTTCTTTTCTGTTCTACTGAAGAAAAAAAAAGACACCTACATCTTGGATGGCCTGAGGGTGAGTAAATTAACAGCAAATTTGTATTTTTGGTTAAATATGATATTCTAATATCGATCTAGCTTACTAGTACTGTTATAACATAACTTTCAATACACTCAAACGTACTTTTAGAATTATTGTTTTTACCAAATAAAACAGCGCTGTCTCACCCCACAATTTCAATTTGTCAGATAAAGTGACTTGTATAAGTAGTAGTTAGTTATTCAGCACTTGCAGCTGTTTCATTAGAATGAAATAAAATAATGTGTATTTAAGTCATCAAACCAAGCTGTAACAACGTTCAAGTTCAGGGAAGAAGGAGGTGGACATTAAATGTAACTTTATTTGTAAAATAAACAAACAACAATACGCTTGGCTGTACTTCAAAAGTGAATTTCTCTCTGTCCTAAATATGCATGCCCCTTTTAAAAAGTTCAGAACGAAAGATAGATACAGTCCTTGGTTCACCAGAGAACTGACCTCCCTCAATCAACACAAAAACACTCTGTGGCGTACCGCGCTAGCCTCAAACAAGCCCCGCGATATGCAACTTTTCAAAGAAGCTAGAAACCGATATACTCAGGTAGTTAGGAAAACAAAGGCCCACTTCTTTAAACAGAAATTTGCTTCCTGCCACACCAACTCCAAAAAGTTTTGGGACACTGTTAAATCTCTGGAGAATAAAGTTACCTCCTCCCAACTTCCTACAGCCCTAAAATTAGCTCATACTGTTACTACAGATAAGGTTAAGATATTAGAGGACTTTAATAAGCATTTCGTTGAAGCCGGCCACGCCTTTCATCTAAATACTCACCCCCAAGCTAGCTGCCTTACAACCACAACACCCCCGTGCCCAGCCCCCTCCACACACTTCTCCTTTACCCTTATCCAGACAGCCGATGTATTGAAAGAGTTGCAAAAGCTGGACCCATACAAATCAGCTGGGCTGGATAATCTGGACCCATCTTTTCTTAAATTATCTGCAAATATTATTGCTGCCCCCTAGGGGTTGAACCGACTAGTCGATTAGTCGACTAGTCGACCTTAATGAAACACCGCAACGCTTTAAGCTTGACGTCGACTAGTCGCGATGATCATGTGACACTATGATTGCGCTACTTTTGATACTAACATGTTGCAGACGACAACAGATGAAGAGCCCAGAGGGTCATTGCAGCAAGAAAGCAGCATTGGTACATCAAATGTGTGTAAATACTTTACTAACCTAACACTAGATATTGTTGAAAACGAAAGTAAAAGCATGACGCACGCTCACTACCGGAAATGAGAGTTCAGTATCTTTATTAAAATCATTAAAACATTTTTTTTTTCATTTTTTTATTTAAACATATTAATGATGTAGCTAATTCACCCGCAGTTAATTGGAATATTATTTTGTATTACTTGGATCTGCGCATCACTAAGGCACAGATGTGAATTTATAGCTTTTTTTCCTTTTCTTTTCATCCTAAATGATGATGTAACTGCGGGCTGTTTACACCAGGGCACTTCATGTGTTTCTGTGATCTGATAGCTATATCCGATCGTGAAAAGACCCGGTGTAAATGCCCTCCGAAACGCACTCGAGACGGATTTTAATCCGATCGCTCAAACCCCCTCAGGAGGAGGTCTGGGCCGCTTAACAGACGAAACTGGACAAGTGTAAATGCATCTGGTTGTTGAAACTGGACTTCTCCCAACAATGCTAAAAATAAACGTGTGAGAGCGTATTATAGCGATGAAGCTATGGCAACACGCATCGCCGCATATGAGCAGCTCGAGCATCTATTCAAGCCAACGTGCAAACTATCGCAAATCAAAGTGAAAGTAAGTCGCAGACGCTTAACACACAATCATCTTCATTAAAAGTAAAGAAACAGAAATGATCTTACCAGTGCTGTCTCTCTTATTGCGGTCTTTGATTTTGAAATTAGCTGATGATCAATAAAATGCAGAGTTATTGTTGCTTTCGGTGACGTGAACTCCGTTAAATCTGCATAGCGCGTTGTTTGAAGATCGGATTTATATCTGTTTTGCGAAAACATGTTTATGTGACCAGGTGTAGGCTAAATGGCATCGTTTTGATAAATCAGATCAGTAAAAAAACATGAAGTGACCAGGTGTAAACGGCCCCATTATGAGCTGTCTGTCAGCATCTGTATAATTTTCTGTTAATTAATTGCAAATTGTGGCATGTTGCAAAGCAGTCCCATCTTTTGTGTTTTTATGAACGACGTCATCGACTAGTCGACGTCGACTCGACTTTGATGTCATAACAGTCGACTTAAAAAAATC
This sequence comes from Rhinichthys klamathensis goyatoka, assembly GCF_029890125.1. Taxonomy (NCBI): domain Eukaryota; kingdom Metazoa; phylum Chordata; class Actinopteri; order Cypriniformes; family Leuciscidae; genus Rhinichthys; species Rhinichthys klamathensis. The sequence goes on along the minus strand of NW_026606672.1, from coordinate 1,129,221 downwards.
TGAAGTCGTTCAACCCCTAGTGCCCCCATCAGTGGCGCAAAAAGTGGGTATGCGCTATATGCGGCGCATAGGGGCGCCAAAGCGATGAAAAAAAAAAAAAAAAAAAATATATATATATATATATATATATATATATTGTACTGCTGTTGTGCGTTTTTTAAATCATTTCTGCATTTCTTGTTTTATAAAATTTTAGAGGACTAACAGGCTAGAGTAGGCGCCCTCATGGAGAAGGGGGGCGGGGTGATATCGCGAGCGGGCGGGGGCGCCGTGAGCGCTGAGCGAGCAGGTACGAGTAGTGAGTTGTCGTCGAAAAAGATGGATAAAACAAAATGCTGTGGGGCTAAAAATAGAAAAAGAAAGCGGGAAAAGGAGATGGCATGTCAACTGATGCGACAGCAGCTAAATAAGTGCATGCTGAAAGCCACCAGGTAGGATTTAAAGTGTGACATCCAGCCAGGCATGTAGGCTATCTATCTCTGTGGCCATCGGGACTACCGGGAGATTCCCGGTGGGCCGACGTGCTTTTTCGGCCGATACATCTCATACTTTTTTTTTTTTTTTTTGTCTTAACGGCCCATAAAACTCGTACATCGGCGGCCCATTCGTTTTTTTTTTTTTTTTTTTTGCTTAATTGGCGGCGCTGGGTTAGTGCCGGTGTAATGCATTGGTCAAAAAAAGTCAGTGTTAGTTTTTTTTTCGGACACATCATTTTTTTCATCATGTGCTTATATCTTTCAAGTATAGAAATTAGTACAAAACTAATTATGAAAGTTTCCTTTATTTTTCAGTGCATTTGTTTTACAATATAGGCCTATGGCTATTACTATCATGGGATTAATATTATAACTATTATTATGTAGTAGTGTAATGTAGACAGACACTAACTAAAAGAGGTTTGAATTTTTCTTTGTTTAATTTGCACCCTGAATATGGGTTCGAGCTTTTAATTTTGAACTCTCAAAGTGCACCAGACTGCTGAATTTAACATTAAAGAACACAAAATTTTCTTACGGGGGGGCATGCCCCCAAACCCCCCTAGAGAAACAGAGGTCCACCTACCACAGTTTTACCTAAAATCCTGTGAGAAACACTGGTATTGCTGTTCCAATGGAGCTTATAGTTTTTTAGGGGGGTTCATCACGGTGGAGTAGCTATATATTAATTGTATTAATAAATAACAATTTTGCACTTTTATCTGTTAGCTCTCACTCGTTCCTACTACATGGCACACTACTATTACATGGCACACTTATTTATTTTTCTTTTTTTGAGAGGGGGGGGGGGGGGGGGGGGGGGGGGTCAGGGGCGCAAAAATTGTTGCTGCATACCCCTCTGACACGGGGTAGTTGCGCCCCTGGCCCCCATCACCAGTCTATTTAACCTTTCTCTCTTATCTTCTGAAATACCGAGAGATTGGAAATCCGCCGCAGTCATTCCCCTGTTCAAAGGGGGAGACACGCTCGACCCCAACTGCTACAGACCAATATCCATCCAAAGTTTTCGAAAAACTGATTAACAAACAAATTGTCAGTCATCTGGAATTCCACCGCATTCTTTCCGCCATGCAGTCTGGTTTTCGTGCTGGTCATGACTGCACCACGGCTACCCTAAAGGTCCTGAACGACATTATAGCCGCCATTGATAAAAAGCAATACTGTGCAGCCGTCTACATCGACCTGTCCAAGGCTTTTGATTCGGTTAACCACCGTGTTCTCATCAACAGACTCAATAGCCTGGGCTTTTCCCATGACTGCCTCGCCTGGTTCTCCAACTATCTCTACGACAGGGTCCAGCGTGTTAAATCAGAGGGCCTGTTGTCGGAACCCATGCCTGTCTCTATGGGGGTGCCACAAGGCTTGATTCTCGGGCCGACTCTATTCTCCCTCTACATCAACGATGTGGCTCTTGCTGCTGGTGACTCTCAGATCCATCTTTATGCAGATGATACCATCATGTACACGTCAGGCCCTTCGTTAGATACTGTGCTCAAACATCTACAGGAGAGTTTCAATCCCATTCAACATTCCTTCCAAAACCTTCAGTTATTTCTAAATCCTGGTAAAACTAAGTGAATGCTTTTCAACCGATCACTGCTAACACCTGTCCGTCTACCTAGCATCACCACGCTGGATGGGTCTGAGCTAGAATATGTTGAAACATATAAATACCTAGGTGTCTTGTTAGACAGCTCTCTCTCCTTCCAGCCGCACATTAACAAACTAAGATCTAAAATTAAATCCAGAATCGGCTTCCTCTTCAGTAACAGGGCCTCTTTCACTCATGCGGCCAAACTTGCCTTGGCGAAAATGACTATCATTCCAATGTTCGACTTTGGCGATGTCATTTATAGAATAGCCTCAAACTTTCTGCTGAAAAAACTGGACATGATCTACCATAGCGTCATATTTTTTGTTAGAAATGCCCCTTACAACACCCACCACTGCAAGCTTTATGCATTAGTCGGCTGGCCGTCACTAACTACTCGGTGTTTAACTCATTGGTACCAACTTACTCACAAGTCTCTGCTTGGCAAAGTCCCGCTGTACTTAAGCTGTCTAGTTACCATTGCTCGATCCACCCGCAGTCTACGATCTAGTAGGTATATCGCCTTAGTCACCCCGAAAGTCTGCACAACATTCGGCCGTCAATCCTTCCAGTTTGCAGCCGCCAACGACTGGAACGAACTACAAAAAACCCTAAAACTTGAAACACTCATTTCACCAGTTGCCTTTAAACTACTCCTTTCTGAACACCTGACCGACCTATGTACCTGCTAAACTGTCTTCAACTTCTCTCCCTTATGCTATGCCCGCCTTGCACAGTGGACCTCTCTCACCTGCACTACTGTCATACCTGCTGACATTCTTGTATTACTCTTATCTGCTCAAATATTTCTCAAATGCTCTTTCCCATAATCGCGGTTATATAATCCATGCACTTAAATGATCTACCTGCTAGACACACTTTAATTCTTGAATATCCAGTAAAATGATACTTTCTGTACTTTAATATTTTAAAATGTATTCGCTAGTGCCTTATTTATGCTGCTCAACATAACCACATATACCTCATCCTGTTTTACTTGACCCTATATTGCCTTATTGTGTCTCTCTGTAATTTGCACTCCTGTGTTTTGTGTACTTATGTAACTCTATGTTGTCTTGCACATTTCCTGCCTTATCTTGGCCAGATCGCCATTGTAAATGAGAATTTGTTCTCAATCGGCCTACCTAGTAAAATAAAGGTTAAATAAAAATAAAATATGAAAGGAGCGGCAATGGCCGACTGTGGCATAAGCATAATAAAAACTGCAACGTAAAAATTTCCAGGCTCTCGGCCCCGCACTGCTTCATACCACCGTAACGTTCATAAAACTTTAATGCATTAGCTCATCCATGAACATGAACATGAGTCTCGTCAGATTGCTTTCCATTGGCTGTGGAGGTGAAGACAACAACTCCCATGATTCCACACATTCACGCCCGGCATCAAGCTACGCCTTTGTTATTGTTTTGAATAAGCGACTTCTAGAAACGAAACTTACATACTGTGCCTTTAAGTCAATTAAAAAAATTATTGGTTTTCATCATCTATTTGAGCATTTTAGATCCTATTTAATGTGAAATATTTAGTTAAAGGCTGCTGTTTATTACCATGTTTTTGACTCAAAGTGTATTCTCTCCTTTTTGTTGTATTAGAGTAATTAGAGTAATTCTGATAAATTATCTTCTCAAGCAAGTAATTATCTTGTCAGGTTTAATGCTGTCATTAAAAATTCCTTCAAAATCCTTCACCATTTTTGTACTTAGTTTTCAAAGTTTAGTAGCCCATAGTTGAACTGTAATGAGCTGCTTGCTTGGAAAGTTACAGTTTCAGAGTAGTTTTTTCTGCACAGTGAGATGTGATGACAATTGAGGTCAACAAGAGTCTGTCATGGGGAGTCTACGTACGTATGATCATGACAGGCTTGGTGGGATACAAACAGATGAGCAGAGAGCAAGCGTGCAGAGCAGGTGGTCCGGGGTCAGGTAGGCTGGATACGGCAGACCTTCCATAGCTAATGAGGATCTTGGGGCCAAGGAAGAAGAGGAAGAATATGTATTAGTAATGAGTTAGCAAAGCTGTTAGTTAATTGAACCCTCTTTTGAAACTGAACCCACTTGGGAAAAGCTGTAAAATGATATAAGAATTTTAAAATGAAAACATGGAAAGTTATTCAATAAAATTATTATTCAATAAAAAAATTGCTCAAAAAAGATGAACAATCTTTCCTTTTTCTTCTTTGTCAACAGGGTTCAAGTCATTTTATGAGTTTGCATCATTCCTTAACACCATTGCCACTGAGGTTACATTTACCTGCCTTCTCTGTTTTGCACACAGAATTATCTTTATAGAAGTTAATCAGCTCCTCTCTGGGGGCATTTCAGTCAATGTCCTCATGTCCAAATTATCATGGGCGTCATGCTATTTCATGGACTATCCAAGTGTGTCATGTGGTGGAGTATTAAAGCATTGCACACACTCTCAGATTTACACACAATCACTCTCACATTCACTCCTACAAAAAATATATAATAATTAAATAAAGGAAAAAGGGGAAAAGAGGAAGTTTTGGGTCGGGGGGATCAGTAAATTTTTTCAAAGGAAACCAGCAAGAGAATAGAAGTAACAATTGGAGGGAACAGAAAGACAGCATCATGGTTGGATGCCTAGATATCTGATCGCAGCAGGTGCTCCTTCTAAGTGCTGCACTGACAGAAATCTTACTGTAACTCCACCATTCATCATCATCTCTCCATTTATTTTCTGTTTTACTTTCTTTGCTCCCTTTCTTTTGCAAACCTTTACTTTCTTATTTTCCATTTTTCCGTTTTTTAACTGCATAATCACGTACCATATAAACATGTTCATTTAATTTATATACAGCTCTGGAAAAAATTAAGAGACCACTGCAAAATTTTCAGTTTCTCTGGTTTTACTATTTATAGATGTGTTTGGGTAAAATTAACATTTTTTGTTTTATTCTATATATTCTTTATACTGACAATATTTCTCCCAAATTCCAAAATAAAAATATTTTCATTTAGACTGCATTTATTTGCAGAAAAACTGGTCAAAATAACAAAAAAGATGCAGTGTTGTTAGACCTCAAATAATGGAAAGAAAATAAGTTCATATTCATTTTTAAACAACATAATACTAAGGTTTTAACTTAGGAAGAGTTCAGAAATCAATATTTGGTGGAATAACCCTGATTTTCAATCACAGCTTTCATGCGTCTTGCATGCTCTCCACGTTGGGTGACTTTACGCCACTCCTGGTGCAAAAATTCAAGCAGCTCAGCTTTGTTTGATGGCTTGTGACCATCCATCTTCCTCTTGATCACATTCCAGAGGTTTTCAATGGGGTTCAGGTCTGGAGATTGGGCTGGACAGGGTCTTGATCTGGTTTTCTAAACCATTGATATTGATTTCTGAACTCTTCCAAAGTTAAAACATTAGTAATGTGTTGTTTAAAAATTAATATGAACTTATTTTCTTTCCATTATTCGAGGTCTGACAACACTGCATCTTTTTTGTTATTTTGACCAGTTGTAGTTTTCTGCAAATAAATGCAGTCTAAATGGCAATAATTTTATTTGGAATTTGGGAGAAATGTTGTCAGTTTATAGAATAAAACAAAAATGTTAATTTTACCCAAACACATATCCATAAATAGTAAAACCAGAGAAACTGATAATTTTGCAGTGGTCTCTTAATTTTTTTCCAGAGCTGTATATAAATTAAATGAACATGTTTATATGGTACGTGAGTAGGCAAAAAACGGAAAAATGGAAAATATATTATGGAGAGACACATTATACTGTGGTCAACGATTTTCTGAGTGGAACGACAATGAAACAGTAGCCTATCAAAAGTCTTGAATATGAAGTTCTTCCGCTGTGCACACACAAAGATAACTTGCTATTATACCTTAAAGGGATACTTCAGGATTTAGCATTAAGCTTTGTATTAGTAGGAAATCTGTAGTATGTTTGAATTACCATGCTTTCCACCCTCAAATCCCCCTGAGACGAGAGATTTATGTATTTTTTGTCTGGAAAAAATCCTCCGATGACGCAAAAATCATCATTTTGCGTCATCGGAGGATTTTTTGGCCAGAGGCTAAAGACTACAGCCAGTAGTAGGGGCTGTCCCGCATGTTCTCAACCCGCCCATAGAGGGTGGGATCTCACTTACAGTCTATGGATCTCACTAAATGTACACATAGCGTCAGCCATCTTTTTTTGGAAGCTAAGCTAGCAGGCTCTTGTTCTGTGGGGAAAGCTGAGTAACTTAGTAGGAGAAAAGTGAGTAGTAGGGGTTACCATCCTCTTTTTCCTGGACATGTCCGGCCGTCGAAATCGTACAAAATGTCCTGGATTCAGCTTTTGCTTTCTGCAGTAGACATTCACACCTTTTGTTTCAATCTAACTGAATTAATTCCGATTGGTGAATCTGAATGTAGTGTTTACATGAACGCTAAACAAGTGATCGGTTGATGTGCGTTTTAACATTGCTAAGAAAATTCCCGCTCCTCCTTGAGAGATACGAGACCGGTGCGTCTCACAGGTGTCGCTCATCAGTAATCACGCCACCGGCCTCGCGCCGGTCTCCCGCAGCCCTAGCATCGTACTGCTTGCCACAGTAAACATAATAAATGGCGACTGTAGAACGCAAAAGCCGAATCCCGGACATTTTGGGCGATCTCGAAATCCCGGGCAGACTCATCACGGAGACTCACTAGTAGCCTAGACTTTTAACTATGCGTTCTGTTACCGGTAGGCGTGGCCTCCTTGGGCAGCGAAGCAAGTGCATTCTGGGAGTTGTTGTCTTCCATCCACATAAGCCAAAAATTCATTTTCTGGCTTTTCTCAGTCTAGAAAGCTCCAAATTCAAAAATAATTTCACATTTCTTCTACATAAATGACCCATTTTAAATACACATCCATCTTTCCAGAGGTGAAGTATCCCTTTAATTAAAGATTAAGAGATAACACAGACTCAACTGTGTTGTGATAAAGACTGAACAAAATTAATTCATGTCATCCAGAATGACATCAACAAAAAAAAAGGCATTTTTTAAGCCCACAGTCAAAGCTATTCGAATACATCCAATAAAATAGCACTGGTCAATACAGCTTACTAGGCAGGTACTTACTAATCTATTGAGATACTTGCCAGTATCCTTTGTTTATATTGATAAAATATTAAAGATAGAACACCGACATCATGCTGAAAACATTGCAGTGTTTAAAGAAACGGTTTCATAAACCTTCTGTTTTAACTGTGATGACTTCCATAAGGCTGGAAAACAAAGAGAAAGAGAAACATGAAATTAAACAAGGAATCATAGCAACCCAATGTTATCTCTAAAAACAAGTCATAAATGTTCATGTTTATTTTAAAAGTTTTTGTCGTGTAGGTTTTGATTGACATCTGCAGTCTTCAATGTAATTTACCAATTTACATTCATGTTTGTAGAAGATCGAAAACCAAAGTCTGTTTATTTGGCTTTTCATATTTGCCTGCATTTAAAAGATAACACTAAAAGTCATGAGAAACCCCAGATCCACCTTCACATGTTACTGCATTAATCAATAGACTATGCAGGACTGATCTGTTTAGATTTTACTTTGGCGAGCAGGTTTTGGTGGATGATGGAATGCAATAAACAATTTCAAAGGCTCCTTCACATGAAGGAGTGGATCGATCACATCCAAACCTAAGCTAAAACAAGAAGCATGTGTATTTAAGTCCAACAGAGAAGCTCTTACTGGAGTTTATCAAACAGACTCCAAATCAGAATTTCAGGACGGTCCTGTTGCCTAGGTGATTTCTGGGAGTTTGCTTTTTAATTTTGTCAGTGTTTGGCAAATATAAGGTGTCAGCGGCTGTGATTCGCAAAACGCTTTGTGGTGTCTCCTCAGGCAGCATCCCTACCATCCATCAGTATTCATGTGCTCTGGGCTATCAGAAAAGCCAGGAGCAGGACAGGGTGACCCCTAAACCTCTGATTTAGTGCATTCTACCAGTGAGTCTCCAGAAATGTATTCTACTCTAACCCTTACATAGTTACAGGAATTATATAATTGTTTTCACCATGAGGACATTAATTGCTAAAAATTCCCTTCAAATGTGAATGACATGAGACTGAGACTCCAAGTGAAAGGAAAATTGAAGTAATGAAGGCCTCACTGACATAAGACGTGTGTGTGTGTGTGTGTGTGTGTGTGTGTGTGTGTGTGTGTGTGTGTGTGTGTGTGTGTGTGTGTGTGTGTGTGTGTGTGTGTGTGTGTGTGTGTGTGTGTGTGTGTGTGTGTGTGCGTGAAATCTACACACATCTATAAACTTTATAAAACTTTAATAGTATAAAATAAATAAAAACACAATAGGTACACTTTTGTTGGGTTTAATGTTTAGAGACCATTTCAAATCATTTCACATCCTTTTCCTTTTTATTTGTTAACTGTACCAGTTATTTGTTTAACATGTCTGTGTGTAAAAGTTACATTATTTACAAAATCTTTAAACCTTTAAGGAAAAGAAAAGCTTAACAGTTACGTCAAATATAAGATATTCAACAAGGTAATAAGTGGTGGAAGAAATGTACATTTAGTAATGTGATTGCATGATAATAGACTTTTCTTTTCTTTTTTACAGAGCACTGATAGAATAAAACAGCATCACAAGTAAACCCAAAACAGAACTCAAATTACAGCGGGACAAAGATCAGACCTAAAGGGATAGTTCACCCAAAAATGAACATTCTGTCATCATTTACTTACCCTTAAGTTGTTCCAAACCTGAAAGTGTTTATTTTTATATTGTTTAGCACAAAAGAAGATATTTTGAAGAATGTTGTTAACCAAACAGTGGATGGTAGCCATTGACTTCCACAGTATGGAGGAAAAAAAAATACTATGGCTGTCAATGGCCGTCAACTGTTTGGTTAACAACATTCTTTAAAATATCTTCTTTTTTGTTAAACAGATGAAAGAAACTCATTGTTTGGAACAACTTGGGGGTTAGAAAATGATGACAGAGTTTTCAAGGGTTTTTAAGGGCTTAAATAAGATAAATGATGTAAAATGCATAACCTTAAGCATTCCCACATTTTAGGAAACCTATAGGCTACTCTAAAATGAATCTAATTTAAAATAATGTATTGCTGATATCTAGTGTTCGTATAGGTGATCATATGTTGATTATTAGTTATATTATACTGTATAAAGTATATTACGGTGGCCGAGAAAGCTCAACACGCTGCAACTGAAGAAAACACATGCAAATAGAAAAAAACGCGTGCAAATAGAAAAAACATGCAAATAAAAAACACACCCGCAAATTAAGAAAACATCTTCATCAGTTTCACAACACACGTGTGCTCCAAATACTCACAACACCACCAAAAACAGAAACGCGCTGCAAATAACACAGACCACAACGGAAATGTTTCCAAGGGAACCAAATAAGTGACGAACCCGGCTGGGACGTGCTGGCATAGATATTCATAAATCTATGCGTGCTGGTGCTTACAGCTTAAAATTCTACTTTATTTATTTATTTATTTATTTATTTATTTATTTATTTATTTATTTGTGCAAACCATACAGAGATTACATTGATGACATACAACTTGTATACAATGTACAAAATGGATTAACAATATGTTCAATGTCATCAGAATATAAATGAGAAAAGAACAATTAGCTGGAAACTAAAATAAATAAATAAAAAAGATAAAGAAGAAGAACATGAAGGAAAGATATTTATCTATACATCAGTTACACTGTACACATTGTTTCATGTTATGTTTACATTTTCATAAAGAAAAGTTTCGTAAGAAATGTTAGGTAATGTAGGGTCCAAAATTTTAAAGTTGAGACACACAGATATATAACGCATATTTTAAAAGCTTTTTTGTAAAGTAGAAATAAAAATGTATTTGCATCCGTTATGTTAACAGCATTATATTTCTGTCGTAAGACCAGCTGATGGACACCGTGCTGCGTTGTCATGGGAACATCCCAGGTGAAAATAATGAGGAAATTAAGTTGTCTTTCGTTGCTCCTTCATCAAGTGCGTTCCACACGGCTGCCTAACAGCACACTAGAGCCCTGCTCACTCCAAAGTCCCACTTTAAGGGCTCTGCAATCTGCCCTTCGAAGGAAGTAGGGCATAGGGAAGCTCGCGAGCAATAAGCACGTCCCAGCCGGGTTCGTCACTTATTTGGTTCCCCTGGAAACATTTCCGTTGTGGTCTGTGTTATTTGCCGTGCGTTTCTGTATTTGGTTGTGTTGTGAACTTTTGCAGCGCGTTTCTGTATTTGGAGCACAGGTGTGTTGTGAAACTGATGATGATGTTTTTTTTTATTTGCACGCGTTTTTTTTTCTATTTGCAGGTGGGTTTTTTTTCTATTTGCAAGCACTTTTTTCTATTTGCACGCGTTTTTTTTCTATTTGCAGGTGGGTTTTTTTCTATTTGCAAGCACTTTTTTCTATTTGCACGCGTTTTTTTTTTCTATTTGCAGGTGGGGTTTTTTCTATTTGCAAGCACTTTTTTCTATTTGCACGCGTTTTTTTCTATTTGCATGTGTTTGCTTCAGTTGAGCTGTCTCAGCCACCAGAGTATATAAAGTCTGGAAAGACTGTTGAAAAGTGAAGGAAATGCATGCCCTCTTAGAGACAAAGAGGAGAATGGCAGAGGTGTGGGGACGGAGCGCAGGAGAGGGGGCGGATGACAGCAGATCTAGAACCGGCCCCACATTATACAGGTCCTTCTAAAAAAATTTGCATATTGTGATAAAGTTCATTATTTTCCATAATGTAATGATAAAAATTAAACTTTCATATATTTTAGATTCATTGCACACCAACTGAAATATTTCAGGTCTTTTATTGTTTTAATACTGATGGCATACAGCTCATGAAAACCCAAAATTCCTGTCTCAAACAATTAGCATATTTCATCCGACCAATAAAAGAAGTGTTTTTAATAAATAAATAAAAAAGTCAACCTTCAAATAATTATGTTCAGTTATGCACTCAATACTTGGTCGGGAATCCTTTTGCAGAAATGACTGCTTCAATGCGGTGTGGCATGGAGGCAATCAGCCTGTGGCACCGCTGAGGTGTTATGGAGGCCCAGGAAGCTCATCCAGAGTGTTGGGTCTTGCGTCTCTCAACTTTCTCTTTACAATATCCCACAGATTCTCTATGGGATTCAGGTCAGGAGAGTTGGCAGGCCAATTGAGCACAGTAATACCATGGTCAGTAAACCATTTACCAGTGGTTTTGGCATTGTGAGCAGGTGCCAGGTCGTGCTGAAAAATGAAATCTTCATCTCCATAAAGCTTTTCAGCAGATGGAAGCATGAAGTGCTCCAAAATCTCCTGATAGCTAGCTGCATTGACCCTGCCCTTGATAAAACACAGTGCACCAACACCAGCAGCTGACATGGCACCCCAGACCATCACTGACTGTGGGTACTTGACACTGGACTTCAGGCATTTTGGCATTTCCTTCTCCCCAGTCTTCCTCCAGACTCTGGCACCTTGATTTCCGAATGACATGCAAAATTTGCTTGCATCCTGTGAGGGACCGAGAGGTCAGGAACAAGGAACACAAGCTTTGGACAAAAAATGGGTCTTTATTTGAACCCCAAAAAAAAACACTCTTTACAAACTCATAAACTTCTTACAACAAAAACAAATAAACAAACAGAAAATAAGACAAAGAATCAGTCAGACAAAAACCAACCAAACAAACTAAAAACTGACCTGCTCAAATGAACAAAGCAACAGCTTTTAAAGGAAAGGATGGGCCCATTACAAATTAAAAGGGAAAACAATTTAACTACACATTCAACATACAACCTTAAGTAAATCAAAATCAAGTCAAATGAGGATATATAGTAAATAAAGATAAGGAAAGCAAAATGTAATCAATACCATAAATGTACAACTAAAGTAATCAATTTATAAAGACAATCACATTTCTTCCTCCCCCGGGCAACTCCCAGCGAATGGTATGTCCGGGCAGAACCAATAAAACTTAAATTCTCTGTTCCTGCCCGGACTCTAATTTCCGTCACACCAGGATGCGGCTGCAGCGGACCATGTCTGAAGTTCATCACCGGTAAACTTAAACTCAAATTAGAAACAAATATAAATAGCAGATACAACGCAACTAATTTGTGTGCACTTCAAATCAGCAACAATGTATATAAAAATGTGTTGTAAATATAAACATATGCAAACCTAGCAATAAAGAATTAATGAATACTGTTTGTCTTGTGTGGTTATTATGAACTATCATTATACTGAAACAAATAAATGTGAATTACAAAAGAAAGTAGTTTAAATAAGGATTATTCTTAAATGCATGTCCTACGTGTAAATGGATGTGTGTGTGTGTGTGTGTGTGTGCGTGTGTGCGCATGTTGATACGTCCACATTACCACTCTTGTGCGTCACACATCCGAAAAAAGTACTTTGGACCACTGAGCAACAGTCCAGTGCTGCTTCTCTGTAGCCCAGGTCAGGCGTTTCTCCCGCTGTTTCTGGTTCAAAAGTGGCTTGACCTGGGGAATACGGCACCTGTAGCCCATTTCCTGCACACGCCTGTGCACGGTGGCTCTGGATGTTTCTACTCCAGACTCAGTCCACTGCTCCGCAGGTCCCCCAAGGTCTGGAATCGGTCCTTCTCCACAATCTTCCTCAGGGTCCGGTCACCTCTTCTCGTTGTGCAGCGTTTTTTGCCACACTTTTTCCTTCCCACAGACTTCCCACTGAGGTGCCTTGATACAGCACTCTGGGAACAGCCTATTTATTCAGAAATTTCTTTCCTTCTTACCCTCTTGCTTGAGGGTGTCAATGATGGCCTTCTGGACAGCAGTCAGGTCGGCAGTCTTACCCATGATTGCGGTTTTGAGTAATGAAACAGGCTGGGAGTTTTTAAAAGCCTCAGGAATCTTTTGCAGGTGTTTAGAGTTAATTAGTTGATTCAGATGATTAGGTTAATAGCTCGTTTAGAGACCCTTTTCATGATATGCTAATTTTTTTAGACAGGAATTTTGGGTTTTCATGAGCTGTATGCCAAAATCATCAGTATTAAAACAATAAAAGACCTGAAATATTTCAGTTGGTGTGCAATGAATCTAAAATATATGAAAGTTTAATTTGTATCATTACATTATGGAAAATAATGAACTTTATCACAATATGCTAATTTTTTGAGAAGGACCTGTAAATCCATAAGTAGATATCAAAGGGGAAGTGAGAACAGGAGATTAGAAGTGTGTCTGGACTCTGGACAGAAAATACAAATCTTGTAGACCAACTTTTAGTATGCATAGTAATACATGAAATACAAATATGAAACGAAATGGAAAAAGGTGGAAAGAGTGAGAAATAGACAGACATGTGCATATGTATGTCTGAATGTCATTTCATCCCAAAAAGCACAACCCATCCCCTCAACCTACCCCTTCAAAAAGGAAGGCATTGTGCGAAGAGATCCTTGCTCAAATTGGATTTCTATTACCTATAAAACTGAATGACATTTCCTTGGAATAAAGTAGAAATGAGAGCAAGATGACAGCTGAATGAACCTGAATTACTGGCCATCCAAAATTTACAGAGGTGGACTGAAATAACCAACAGTTATGGCAAAGTATTTCCAAGATGTTTCAAAGGCTTTTTTTTTTTTTACAGTAAATCACAGTCATTCAAAAATGCTATACTTAAAAGTAAAAATAAAAAATCTATCAGTAAGTAAAGCTAGTAAATGTCAAAACATTGGAAAATAAAATGTTTTCCGGCACTTTAAAAACAAACTCTCTTTTTAAGTTGATTAAACACCTAATGTAAAATTTATTGTGAAAGTAAACATTTAGGCCATTTAGTACAAGCAACTTACAAAAGCAAACAGAAAGAGCATTCAATATTAGACATGGTCATGCAGGCTAGTGATCTCCAGTGCCCAGTTCTGAGGAAGACATTATTGAGGGAGGAAAAAGAATAAATATTAGGAATACAAAATTTGTGCAAGGTTTACTCAACAATTCGGAAGATGATTGGTTTGAGTAACAATGGTGTTTTCAACAACTTATTTATTCAATGGTTAAGTTTACTTATTACGAAGCATGTTTTAGACTCGAGCAATCCTTTTTCAAATAAATATTAGAAACTGGTAGACAAAACATGCAACACTTTTTGATGAATAAAAAGTCTTATGTCTTTTTCAATTCCGAAAAACCGAGCTCAGATTCAGCTCAGCATGGTCCAATAATATCAGATTGGAGGAGATCAATTTGTCTGATAATAATGGCATGTTGTTGGTTGGTGGGGACACTGATGACTTTTCTTTCTTTCAGACTCTCCCTTAATTAACTCTGCACACAGCAGAAGAATCTGTTGAAATCAAGATGTAACCCTTCACCCGAGAGGAAAATCACTGATGAGAAGCCTAATAGGCTATTAGATTCTTCATTCTTTATCACTCTGGAAAGACTGACAAAGTCATGCAGATCAAAATTAACATGCTCGAAGAGGAAAATTGGTTAACTATGACGCTATAATGAATAAGGAATAAAATAGGGTTACACTTTCTATGAAGACCATGCTTAATGAATTATAGCCCACACTGTTAGACCTTACCAGGTTTTTTTACAGTATAATAGCAACACTGTTGCCAGTAATTTACTGTTAATTGTGCAGTTCTTTACTGTAATCTACAGTATGTTACTGTAAAAATGCACTAAATTAAAACTCGAGTTAACTAATTTCACTTGCAGAAACCGACTGCCTAAAATTGACCAACTGTCATTTAAATGTATTAACTAAAATGTATAATGCATTTATAATGTGAAAAAGGTACTGTGAACTTATATTTCCACTGGACAAGCAACTACACAGTCACCGCCTGTTAAATAAAGCAACATGCAGTGTATGTTTATAGATCTTCTCCTGGACTGAAGCACAGGCTCTACTCTTCAGCACAACGGTGACCCAAAAAAATACATTTTACAGTAAATTACTGGCAACAGTGTTGCCAGTATATACCTGTTTTATAACGTACAGTTTATACTGTTAAAATACATTTTGTGGGTCTGTCTTTTTATCTCACACTGTTAATCCTTTCAATGCCACAAGATAATCCACACTACAAAGAGTAAAAAGTAACATTAACGCAGTGTTGCAGTGAGATAATTAAGTTAATATGTAAGTGATTGTTGGGCATTAGTGATGAACACCTGCTGTTAACAAGCAAAATCACTAAAGTAAAGAGGAACACAAGAACAGAAAATAGAGAAACACAGGACCTACAACTGACTTACAGCCATTACACATTAAAACACTTATTATTAACCAGTATGACTTTATTTCTGTCATACATCTACAGAAGGTGTTATTGAGATGTTTAATTGAAAATATTTGGTTTGAAGTTACCATTGTAGAGATCAGAGTTTGCTTTAGTTGGGATGCTGACCCTTGACTTTTTAACATTAGTTCTTCTCTTGCTGCTTGAACTGTGTTTTTCAAGTCATACTTGTGCACACATGGCTTGTGAATGATTGCGGTTATATTGATTATGATGACAAAATCATCATAAAGCCTCATTCATTAATCTCCTTCAAAGTATAATACTATATCCAAAAGTATTACATTAACACCACTGTGAAAGTTACAATGACTACTTTTTTTAACACATCATGTACAACCAAAAAACCAGAGCTACACTGTCTTGTAGAAACACAGAGATATGTGTATATATATATATATATATATACACTCACCGGCCACTTTATTAGGTACACCTGTCCAACTGCTCGTTAACACTTAATTTCTAAGCAGCCAATCACATGGCGGCAACTCAGTGCATTTAGGCATGTAGACATGGTCAAGACAATCTCCTGCAGTTCAAACCAAGCATCAGTATGGGGAAGAAAGTTGATTTGAGTGACTTTGAACGTGGCATGATTGTTGGTGCCAGAAGGGCTGGTCTGAGTATTTCAGAAACTGCTAATCTACTGGGATTTTCACGCACAACCATCTCTAGGGTTTACAGAGAATGGTCCGAAAAAGAAAAAACATCCAGTGAGCGGCAGTTCTGTGGGCGGAAATGCCTTGTTGATGCCAGAGGTCAGAGGAGAATGGCCAGACTGGTTCGAGCTGATAGAAGGGCAACAGTGACTGAAATAACCACTCGTTACAACCGAGGTATGCAGCAAAGCATTTGTGAAGCCACAACACGCACAACCTTGAGGCGGATGGGCTACAACAGCAGAAGACTCCACCGGGTACTACTCATCTCCACTACAAATAGGAAAAAGAGGCTACAATTTGCAAGAGCTCACCAAAATTGAACAGTTGAAGACTGGAAAAATGTTGCCTGGTCTGATGAGTCTCGATTTCTGTTGAGACATTCAGATGTTAGAGTCAGAATTTGGCGTAAACAGAATGAGAACATGGAACCATCATGCCTTGTTACCACTGTGCAGGCTGGTGGTGGTGGTGTAATGGTGTGGGGGATGTTTTCCTGGCACACTTTAGGCCCCTTAGTGCCAATTGGGCATCGTTTAAATGCCACGGCCTACCTGAGCATTGTTTCTGACCATGTCCATCCCTTTATGGCCACCATGTACCCATCCTCTGATGGCTACTTCCACCATGTCACAAAGCTCTAATCATTTCAAATTGGTTTCTTGAACATGACAATGAGTTCACTGTACTAAAATGGCCTCCACAGTCACCAGATCTCAACCCAATAGAGCATCTTTGGGATGTGGTGGAACAGGAGATTCGCATCATGGATGTGCAGCCGACAAATCTGCGGCAACTGTGTGATGCCATCATGTCAATATGGACCAAACTCCCTGAGGAATGCTTCCAGCACCTTGTTGAATCTATGCCACGAAGAATTGAGGCAGTTCTGAAGGCAAAAGGGGGTCCAACCCGTTACTAGCATGGGGTACCTAATAAAGTGGCCGGTGAGTGTATATATAATATATATATATATATATATATATATATATATACGTATTTATTTATTCATGCAGCAGTGAATGCGGAGATTTATACTATCCTGGAACCCAGCATGCATTACAGGGCTCGAAATTGCGACCATTTTGGTCGCATATGCTCCTGAAATTTAATCTGTGCGACCTAAAAATCTATTTGGGAGCATCTGTGCGAGTGCAAATAATGGTTGTGGTGCGACCTGTTTTTATTTCTCTACAAAACGTTCGCAAATTACTGCACAGTGTGTACCTTATGTGCGCTGATACGCGGTGGCCGGACCATCATTCTATCCAACGATAACATCCAATCAAACTTCATCCTTATGCTACGTTCACACCGGACGCGAATAGCGCGTCAGGCGCGAGTGATTTCAATGTTAAGTCAATGCAAAGACGCGGAAAAAATTCCTGCGGCGCGAATGAGGCGTAGAGCGCGGCGCGGTAGACGCGAATACGCCTCATTCGCGCGTCAAGTTCGCGCGAATGGCGCGAATTGAAGCGTCTGGCGCGGAAGCGCGTTACGCGCGAATGATTTAGTTAGTGCTATTTGTGCATTCACGCGTTTGACGCGAATTCGCGTCTGCCGCCCGAGTTGAAAAATTTGAACTTCTGCGTCAATTCGCGCCGCGTTAACCAATCAGGAGCCTGCTTGCTGCTGTCACGTGGTGAAGTGAAAGTTTGTTATTTTAATAAATTATTTTGTAATATTACTAAAATGTCTGGTGTGGTTCTAATGCACAACAAAGCAAATCTTTCACATAAAAACTCGATTTTAATATATGAGAGATAGTACTCATTTTGTATTGAATGCTATTTATTCCAAATCTATTTTAGATTATATGAAACATTATTATTTTTATGTAAAAAAAACAAACACATAGTGTATAATAAATAAATAAAAATCACAGGACAGGTTTCACTTTTGGAGGCTGGCTCCATTTATTATCAAATAAATGTGCGGGCGAGGGTGAACCTCGCGCCGGGCTGTAGAGCGCGGGCTCGTCAGGCAGCGACCACTCGAGGCCGAGGCTTTACACGGCCTACGGTGTCCTCGTCAGCGTCCTCACCGTTAGGTCCACCAAACCTAGCTCCTGGAACAAATGGTGAAACTCCTGAAACCCTCCGGAGGGTCTGGTGGACCCGAGTACAGCGACGATGTCCCCTACGCAGCTGTTTCTGCTCTCCAGAGCATATACGAGCGGTGACTCTCTCGAATAATGCTAATGCTAATGCTCGATATGCATCTAAAAAGATGGCCGCCGACGGGTTTCGAAACTTTCGCCTCTGACGCGCGTAAATTTCGCTTCAAACTTTTGTTTTTACGCGCGTCAATTTCGCCATTGACACGCGAATTAACACAAAGTGGTCAAGCGTCAAACTAGACGCGGTAGACGCGAATTTGACGCGCTATTCGCGTCCGGTGTGAACGTAGCATTACGCTCCTAACTTTAAAGCAGATTTTAGATAGGTTAATATTAGCTGTCAATCACTCCCATTCACTTACGCTGCGCTCCGTTGTCACGTGACAGGGAGCTGACTACCGCGCGACTAAAAGGCTGAATAAGAGAGAAGATGAAACGAGGTTCTCTTACGAGAGTATCTCTCGTACTGCGTAATAGCTTACGCTAGGGGAAAAACTCTTTTCCGCGAGATATTGAAGCCAAAAATTATCCTTAATTTTTTATTAATGTAAAACGCTTTGCAGCAGCAAGCAGACATAGGCGAAACAGCTCGCGCGCCTATTGGTTGCTCTGCAGCAAATGCAGCAGCCTATCGAGAGAGACTCTGCGTGACGTAATGACCAATGGGGGCAATTCGCGCCCATATCGTCACGTCCCGCCAGAAGGGGCGTGGTCTCACCCTATAAATATGCTCGTTAGGCTGATACAAGCTGATTTTTACCTCTTCAGCGAAGCACACGCATCGCTGGATCCGGAGTGAGAAGCCGCGCCGTCGAAGCAAGCCTTTCAGCGGGACGAGCTCTGGAGTCGCTGGCCTCGCCGCCTTCAACTGCCGTACCTGCTGCGCTTTCCGGCGTTATATATCCTTTCATACTCTGTGTGTATTTACTCTGTTGAGAGTGTTTGCTCGCTTACTTGACGCGACTCACACTTCTCTCACAAAAGAGCTGCGTCTTTTTAAAGATGCCTTCCTGTGGCTCGTGCCGCGCCCCGCTCAGCGATGGAGACCGGCACGTCATCTGTGTTTCCTGCCTGGGTGAGGATCACGCGGCTCTCGCGCTCGCTGACGGCGGATGCCCTCATTGCGAGCTTTTGCCCATGGTGACTCTGAGGACTCGCCTGGCATCATTCTCCGAGCCTTCACCGCAGCCCGCCGTGGTGCCGCGCCGCAAGAAGCGCCGCGCCCAGCGCGCTCCCGAGCTTTCTCCAGCCCGCCAAAGCTCGCCGGTTCGCCCGCCAGCTTCGCCGGCTTCGCTCGAGTCGCTCACTGACGGACAACGGCCGCCGCCTGCCGCCGCGTCCATCCACGAGTTTGACGAACCCACCGAGGCGTGTTCTCTTCTGGCATCCGATAGTGAGGATTGGGCGAGCCCCGTGGATCTCCCCTCCGCTAGCGTTTCCCGCCAGACCACTGGTAAGAGAGCCGGCATTGAGACTGAGCTGATGCGTCTGCTCTCTCAGGCCGTGGAAAGCATCGGCCTCGATTGGGAGGCGCCCGCGCAACCGCCGCGCAACAGGCGAGCTCTGTGGACCTCCGCCTTCTGTCCGCGAGTTGTCAAGGAAACGGGCCAGCATCAAGACCGCGAGCCCTAAAACCGCGGCTAGCTTTCTTTACGTTATAAGAAATCTACCCCGCCCCCCATGGGCGTGCGTCACCGGCAAATGAGAGAAGAGTGTGTTTTAGTCCCCGCCGAGGCCGGACTAATCTCCATTTCTTAAACATTTTTTAGCTCCTAGTTTGAGCGGCTGAAAATGTCATTATTGCAGCAATGAGCCTGTTGTATAACACGCACACCTGCATACAAACGCCGACACACACAAAACTGTGATGACGCTCTCTTATCTGCTTGCACTAGTGTAGTTCTCCCTGTGGCCCAGTGGCGGAACCCGTAGCTTTCAAGTGAGAGACCCGTGTTCGATCCCGGCTCTCGCAGCAGATAAAAATTTAGTCTCGCCGCGGCCAGACTTCTACCAAAAACTTTTCGCTCGTTCAGTTCCAGAAAATGCGACTGTTCCAGTGTATTTTGCAGTAAACAAGCTGGTACCACGGCCCGCTTGCCTGCACATAAAGGCCGTTTCCACGGCGACCCAGAAAAATCATGTAATCATTGTATTTCTGGTTTTCCGGCCACAGCCGATGGTGTTATAAGTGTAATAAAATGCTCACAGCCCAGTGTTCATTTCTACACACAAACACAGCCCGCCACGGTACAGGGCTCGCACAAATGAATTCGACGCATGTCAATTGTGCATCAAATGTAGTAAATGTGCCCACAACCCAGTGCCCACAAACACTACCACGGTTTCTGTAAAACGAAACCAACACAAGTCTTCCTAGCCTCCTAGGAAATCGACGGTGTTTCAGTCTCGCGTGGCCAGACTTCCACTGAAATTTTCGCTCGTTCAGTTCCAGAAAATGTGACTGTTCCAGTGTATTTTGCAGTAAGCAAGCCAGTACCATGCCCGCTTGCCTGCACACAAATGCTGTTCCCACGGCCTCACACACTGTAAACACAGTGTCTGCGTTACAGCACGCCGGAGCTCTCTTGCCGTCACTATGTCTCGGCCAGAGCCCAGATCTCATTCTACCCCTAGCTATTCACGCGAAAGTGTGGGCACAGCTTCCTGGGGTATCAGAATGGGTGCTGAACACTATAAATAGAGGCTATTCGCTACAGTTCGCTCGACGTCCCCGCCGTTATACGGCGCGCGTCGAGACGACGGTGGAAAACGAAGTATCTCATCTACTTCGAGCCGAGATAGCGAAACTACTGAGCAAAGGTGCTATAGAACCTTTATCTCAAGCTCAGAGCAAAGGGGGCCTACACAGCAGATATTTTCTGGTACCGAAAAAAGATGGAGGTCTCAGACCCATTTTAGATCTGCGACAGCTGAACAGAGCGCTTGTGAAGCGCCAGTTCAGAATGCTTACGACCAGGAAAATCCTCGCGCAAGTGCGCCACGGGGACTGGTTTATGTCAATAGATCTGAAAGACGCCTATTTCCAAATACAAATGGCGTCCCATCACAGGCGATTCTTGAGATTCGCTTTCGGGGGCCAGGCATATCAATACACAGTCCTGCTGTTCGGCCTGTCCCTAGCACCTCGTACATTTACGAAGTGCATGGGCGCGGCGCTCGCACCCCTGAGACTTCAGGGCATGCGAGTCCTGAACTACTTGGACGATTGGCTGGTTCTAGCTCGATCACGATCGGAGCTCATAGAACACAGGGCCGCATTACTCGAGCACCTCGAGGAGCTGGGCCTTACAGTCAATTGGGCGAAGAGCTCACTGTCTCCCAGTCAGAGAATTTCCTTTCTGGGAACCGTGTTGGACTCGCTGTCCATGACAGCACGCCTGTCACCAGAGCGCGGGCTAAATATTCAGCGCGGCGCGAAATCCTTCTGCCACGGCGCGATAGTTCCGCTCAAAAGGTTTCAGAAAATGCTGGGGCTGATGGCCTCAGCAGCCTCTGTACTCCAGTTGGGCTTGCTCCGCATGCGCTCACTGCAGAATGGACAGCGGGTCTGTTTCGCCTCAGGGTCGACCTTCAGTGTGTTTCAGCTCTGGAACCTTGGAAAATAACCGACTGGTATCAGTCAGGTGTGAGTCTGGGGACCGCTTCGAGTGTGAAGGTGGTGTCTACGGACGCCTCCACCTCGGGGTGGGGAGCGCTGCTCGAGGGCAGACCGCTAGCTGGCCTGTGGTCAGAACGGGAAAAGCTCCTTCACATAAACTGCTTGGAGATGATAGCAGTCGACAAAGCGCTACGGCGTTTTTGTCCCCAGGTAACAGGCCACCACGTCTTGGTCCGGTCGGACAACATGTCAGTGGTGGCATACATAAATCGCCAGGGCGGCGTCAGGCCACGAAACCTTCACAGGCTGACGGAACGCCTCCTGGTCTGGGCTCAGCACAACCTGCTCTCACTGAGAGCAGCGCACGTGCCTGGTCACCTGAATGTGGGACCAGACACTGTCCAGGAACAATGTTCCAGCAGGGGAATGGTCGCTGCACCCGCAGACGGTCCAGCTGCTGTGGAAAACGTTCGGCAGAGCACAGGTGGACCTATTCGCGTCCCACGAAAACGCTCATTGCCCGGAGTTTTTCTCGAAAAGCAAGGACGCGCTGGCTCATGTTTGGCCCCGCTGCCCCCTATATGCTTTTCCTCCTGTCTCGCTCCTGCCTCAGGTGTTGGAACGAATCAGGGAGAACGGATGCCCAGTGCTGCTCGTAGCTCCGCTCTGGACAAACCAGACGTGGTTCCCTGCCCTGATGCAGCTGACCAGCACTGCCCCATGGCCTGTACCATTGAGGAGAGACCTCCTCTCTCAGGCGGAGGGCTCGATTTGGCACCCTCGCCCAGAGTTGTGGTCCCTGCACGCATGGGCCATCAACGGGTACCCGCTAGCCTCCCAGAAGGAGTGTTAAACACGATCGCGCAGGCTAGAGCTCCGTCTACCAGGCGGCTCTACTCCTCGAAATGGTCTGTTTTCTCTGCATGGTGTCAAGCCCAGAGCTTTTCACCTGTGGAATGCGGGGTTTCGGAAGTGCTTTCCTTCCTTCAAGAGCTACTGGATAAGGGCAGGACCCCATCCACGCTCAAAGTATATGTGGCGGCCATAGCAACGTTTGTAAAACCGGTGTCTGGCCAGTCGCTGGGGAAAAACGACTTAGTCGTGCGTTTCCTTAGGGGAGCTCGGAGGCTGAACCCTCCCAGGCCCCCTTCAGTCCCGACGTGGGACCTTTCCACGGTCCTGGAGGCCATGAAAGGCGCCCCGTTCGAGCCAATCCAGCTGGTGGACATGAAACACCTGTCGTTCAAACAGTGTTTCTCATGGCTCTCGCTTCAGTGAAGCGCATAGGGGACTTACAGGCGCTTTCAGTAAGCGCGTCGTGTATGGAGTTTGGGCCTAATGACTCGAAGGTCATTCTCAAACCAAAGCACGGGTATGTCCCGAAATCCCTCAATACACCGTTCAGGGTCCAGGTAATTTCCCTGTCCGCCCTTCCGGTTCTCAGTGAGGAGGAGGATGCGAGTCTCCTTTGCCCCGTCAGGGCATTGAGAGCTTATGTGTCACGCTCGTCTGTTTTCAGACAGACGGAGCAGCTTTTTGTTTTGTTTGGCGGGCGTTCCAAGGGACTCGCCGCCTCAAAACAGAGCCTATCCAGATGGATAGTGGATGCCATTGCGCTCGCTTACTCTGCGAAGGGCCTACAGTGCCCCTTGGGTGTCAGGGCGCACTCCACGAGAGGCGTGGCCTCTTCGTGGGCATGGTCGAGCGGGGTTTCCCTGCAAGATATCTGTACGGCCGCGGGCTGGGCCTTGCCGTCTACATTTATAAAATACTATAACCTGGAGGTACCCGCCTTACAAGCTAAGCTTTTGGCGGTCTAAAATTCAGTGCTATCTGCCCCGCTGTGCGGCCCAGATGCTGAGTTTACTGCAGCCCCATGAGTGTTGACACACGTATGGCCACCCAGATCAGGCTGAAAGCTTTCACCCTGGCTGCGCGTTTTATTGTCATATAATAGCCCCGCTGGGTGCTTTTTTATAGGGAATGACGCTTCCAGCCTCTCTTCCTACACTCTATGTGAGTTTATGGTGATTATGCACTACATGAGCCCTGGGCTTCGGCCCCCGGGACTTTGGTGTTGGATCCCTGTACGCACGGCGTGTTGCATTGTGTTCCCCTAGCGTAAGCTATTACGCAGTACGAGAGATACTCTCGTAAGAGAACGTACTCGGTTACTAACGTAACCTCGGTTCTCTCTAGAGAGGGAACAAGTACTGCGTATCTTGCCGTGCTTGGTATACGCTCTGGTTCGCTTCAGTGATAAAAACCAGCTTGTATCAGCCTAACGAGCATATTTATAGGGTGAGACCACGCCCCTTCTGGCGGGACGTGACGATATGGGCGCGAATTGCCCCCATTGGTCATTACGTCACGCAGAGTCTCTCTCGATAGGCTGCTGCATTTGCTGCAGAGCAACCAATAGGCGCGCGAGCTGTTTCGCCTATGTCTGCTTGCTGCTGCAAAGCGTTTTACATTAATAAAAAATTAAGGATAATTTTTGGCTTCAATATCTCGCGGAAAAGAGTTTTTCCCCTAGCGTAAGCTATTACGCAGTACTCGTTCCCTCTCTAGAGAGAACCGAGGTTACGTTAGTAACCGAGTACGTTTTTCCTGCATTGAATTTTTTTGGCGACCGCCAAAGCCTTATTTGATCGGTGAGTGATAGATGACTGACTGTTGCGCTTGTGACAGGGCTCATATTACTGAAAGAACGAGCATAGAGAGAGAGAGACGGTCGCGCGCGCGCACTCTCACAGTCTTCAAACAGTCTTGCTCTCCCTCCCTCACGCATATAAATCGAGAATTGACACGATGGTAAAAGGTAAGACCGAAGTTTCACGTGAAGCATTCGGAGATTTTTCTAATGACTCCTTTGAACTGATTCCATTTAATGAATGGTTAAAACAACTGATCTGTCCAACACTGAACTCACCCCAGCCAACACACCCATGTGGGGCCCAAAGGGGTTGTACTTGGGCTGATATCTGGGGCCCACCTGGGCTACCCAACTGGGACCCAGGTAATTTTGTCCTCAGTTTCCATGGAGGCCCCACATGGGTTAGCCCAGATGGGTTGATGATGGGATCTTGATGGGCTCCATATCAGGCCCATATGGGTAACCTAGGTAGCTCCCATTTAGGGCCTACAGGAGTCTGCCCACATGGGTTGATGATGGGACCCAGATAGGTCTTATCTAGGGCTCTTATGGGCCACAACAGGTATATATATGGGCTACTATATTTGTTTGTTTGGGTTACCTTATTTTACAGTAAACCCCTAAATACAAACATTACATGTAATCCACTAAACTACACTAAAATGTTAAAGGTATTCAATGAACAGAAGCAGTAGTTCATGCTTTACTTTATTAAGCAAGTTATAATAACAATTTTAACATGACTATTAGAACATTGCACATTTACAACTTTATAAAACACAAGTATCAAAATGTTAACTATAAAAAAGTTAAAGCTCCTGACAATTTCCAAAACAGCTTCTCACTCCTCTGTCGTCGCTCTCCCAACGGTCCTTTGAAAAGAGAAAATAAATGAATGAATCAACCATTATGCCACTTTTTTTAATTCCTTTTCACAGTTCAAACAGATGTGTCAGGTTAGCCTTTTGGTGCCCCACATCAAGTTTATCAAGATAAGGGGGTTTGCAAACCTGTCCTGGAACACCATCTGCACATATTGAATGCACAAAATGTACATTTTGACCCATTTTTACCTCTTTTGAAGTAATTTCAATATTGAAGTCATTAAATGTTCACTTTGTTGTTAAACCATTATGCTGCCTCATAAGTCTGTCTAAAATCAGTTTTGTGAGGCACCTTAGTGTGTAAACGCTGCCTGCTAAGACATTGCCTGATAAGGCAGCAAGGCAATGAGTCAGCTGCCTAAGTTTTCGGATGCAGACTTTGTATGTCTCCCACATCTAATATACCTGATTCATCACATTAGCTCATTTGTAGAAACTGCTAGATCTGAAGTGGGTGTGCAGTGCTGAGGGTTCCCAGGACAAGTTTGAAAACCCCTGATTCAATATCTTTTGGCTACAATCATTCTTGTCTTTTTAAAGTTTGTATTTCCATATAAAAACAAGCATATCTTAAGACTTTTACCCATCTTGCTCTCCACCATGTGCCCTCGCAGTACGCTTTCTTCCCCTGTCCCTGGCACCGATTAGCCACTTTGACACTACCTTTTCTGCGTCTCTTCTGGCAATTTGGTTTGTAAGGGCATTTTTTTTCAAGCCTCCTGAAAAATACATAAAAGAGCATTAGAGTGAGATTAAATTCCATATTTGAGCCCTTGCAGCAAAGCAGTTATCTCCACCTTGACATTTTTCACTCCACATCTGACACGATTTCTGTTCAGCAATCAACGATTGTTGTTATGCACTGGGCTAATGTTAGTTAGTTACCGAACTAAACTGCCAGTGTGAAAGCACCCTCAGTCACTTAGCCTGCGAATTCCTAGCTAGCAGTTACTAGCGTAAACAAATAGGCGCTAACGTGTACAGTAGGCTACTTCAGTTGGCTTACTTGAAAAGTCTAGGGTGCTTTCACACTGGCAGTTTAGTTCGGAACGGAGCACTGTTTGCATGAAAAATCGCTAATGTGAACGCTGTCATGGGACCCGGGTGCGCACTGGGGTACCAAACCCGAGACTGCCTGGAGGAGGCGCTCTGAGTTCGGTTGCACTCGATCCGTGCTGCGGTTCGCGTGAATGTGAAAGCAACACGGACTCGGGTACCCACTTGTTCAGGAAGTAAAGTGACCTGCGCATGCTTTTTAGCTGATTATGATGCATTTAGTTAAATAAAACACATGTAAGGGGTGATAGTGTTGATAATTTACCTTGGATAACAGCGAGAGTGAGTCCACCATGCCAACCTAAGGAAAAACAAGATTATCATTATGGGGGAGACAACACAAAAAAATTAACCTGAATAATCACAATTACATTTCCTCCCAAATCGTGCAGCCATAGGTTAATCGATGGCTATTTTACATCAGAAGTAGTAATCTATTGTGTGTGTTGTGTATCGAGTCATACACTAGATAGATACACAATACATACAATACAATACACTGACATTATGGATTCAGAAGGCAATAAAATCACGACTTACCCCTGTAAACGTTTAAAATACTGTACATGTGTGTTACCAAATCCATCAAAAGGAATTACTAATTATTTGAAACAGTATTCTAAAGTCTATATTGGGTATCTTTTGTGCAGTTGTTTTTGAATTAGCACTAAAGAAAGGAAAAAATAGCACAGGAATCCAAAGGGTTGCCGAGATGGTGTTAAAGCTTCTCAGATCTCATAATTCAGTGAAAATTAGTTGTTCTGTGACAAAATAGACATTTATTAAAGATTTATTTAAAATTAAACATCAAGAATGTAGCCTAAATATTTTATTGAATGTGCACACTTTTAGAATAAAAGCTAAAATGGTCGCTGTATGACGCTGTTCTGTGATCACAATATAGACGGTCGCAGACAGATTAAACAGGCTTGTCGGGTAACGTTAATTAAATTCGAAATATTAATAAGTCCTGCTTTCATTTTGGGTGTTTAATGTGCACATCTTATAAAAATTAAGAAACTGCTACCATTGTGGGATTTATATTGTAAAACAGTGGTACAATTTTTAAGCTGGAGTCTCAACTCCAATCAACTTGTTATAATACACAGTTCAAATAGTATTTTTTCGACTATTTTTGACTGACAAGAAACCGGCGGCCGGAAACAACAGCTAAAATACGGTCAATCTTAATACTGGCGTTTCCATCATAATTATGCTTTTAAACAAATGTTTGCCTCGGGTAGATTCACAAAAAGGCCCTAGGTTGCATTTTTTGGGAGAGTTGACCTTTAACAATTATAAGAAACTAAGAATATTACTTGCTATAATAGCGTGCAGAGCGCCAGAAATAAGGGAAAATGGCGCGATCTGAGGGAACTCGAAATTCTAACTGAAATTCTAACGTGACAATAAGCTTTTGGTTAACATTATGTTTTGAAAACAATGTATTTTAATTAACATTTCAGTTTTTAAAAGATTGTAGGTCTTACCTTGAATACAGCAAGAATCTCCTCCCGAAAATTACAGCAGAATGAGTGAGAGTGCAATGGCGCCCGCGCGGTTCAGGGCGTGGAGTGGGGGATGGGAATTGCTGAATGAAATCTCGCGAGATCCATCCTGCCAAAGATTTGTACACTTTCAAGTCTTTTTTTTTTCTTTTTTTTTTTCTCTGTATCCGAAGTTTCTTGGTCCTTTTAATTTGCAAAAATTGGGTACAATTGCTATTGTGTTGGCATTTATAGATTTTTAATAGATTAAAGTCACATGTTAAAGTGTCAAAATAACAATAATTTTTTTTTCAAAGGTGCAGTAATCAATCTTTGGGATTGACTTTTTGCACTTGTCTTGGTAAACTGAATTAGTCCCCTTGTAGCCCATTTTCAACCCATTTACTCAATTTCCCATTAGTGAACCAACTAGGTCCCATATGGGGAGCCCACCTGGGTTTGCCCATGTTGGACCTACTTAGTTGACCCAAGTGGGCCCCAGATAAGATGCCCATTTTGAGCCCATGCCCACTCTGTACCCACGTAGCCCATGTGTAACCCATGTGGGCCCCACATACACGTGTTTGCTGGGACGAGACATCTGCATCGGTGTATAACAAATCGGTAACACTTTACAATAAAGTTACATTTATTAAACTCTAGTTAACTACATTAGTTAACATTAACTATTAATAAACTGCATTTCTACAGCATTTATTAATCTTTGTTAATGCTAATTTAATCATTAATAGCAGCCTTATTGAAATCAAAAGATGTATTTGTTAACATTAGTTAGCCTAATGCACTGTGAAGTAACATGAACAAACAATGAACAGCTGTATTTTTTATTAACTAAGATTAACAAAGATTCATAAATACAGTAACAAATGTATTGCTCATGGTTCATGTTAGTTAGCCTAATGCATTAACTAATGTTAACCAATCAAACCACATTTACTCAGAACACCTCTTAAAATAAGAATGTAAGTGTGCTTACCCCATTTATTTTTAGTAAGAGTGGTTAGGAAGATTTAACCTTAATAAACTACAGTATTTTCAGGTTATTTAAATGGCAATGTGAAGAAAACTTACCAAAAAAAAAAAAACTTTTAGTTTAGACTGGAGTGAGGTGAAACCAAAAACAAAAAGTGCAAATCAAGTGTTTGTTAGCTAGCTTCTAATTGTATTCAATTGTATATGGTAGAAAATTAGTTAAAAATAAACTTTTTAATGCTACTTTATTATTGTAGTTTTTGATATTGATATGATGATATACCAAAATGATGATTAGGTTTAGCAAAGAAGGATTTTATCTTACAAAGCTATGAAATACAGTGGTAAAATCACAGCTTTAATAAAAAATAAAAAAACAGGGCAAGAAAGGATTACAGTGTCCATCGGCCACCACCGAAAAGAAAACCAATACATTTTAAGCGCAAGAGCTTGGTTAAACAAGGAGAGAGTGCCAAGCACAAAAAAATGCAGGGACAAGTGTGTGGAAAACAAATCAGGTTCAATTATTAAGGCTTTTAATCATCAGAATGCTGCCGGTCGTTCCGCTCTACTGGCAGAGCTAAACGTCAAATTTGGTGGGTGCTCCTAAATTTTTGCTGGTGCTCCTAACTTTTTGAAGTTGGGAGCACCAGTGCTACCAGGTAAAAAAGTTAATTTCGAGCCCTGCATTACGACATGAAACTTTTGATTCTCACCATTGTTGAGGTTCATGTGCTGATTGTTGACGTCTGTGTGTCTAAGTCAAGCAGGAGTTCAAAATGTTTTAATGCACTATATGATTTCAATATCCTTCAGAATAACTGGTTACAAAAACGTTGCTGCATTTCATGTTGTAGATGAACAATTATACGATAAATATTAAATACCCATTAATTCAAAGCTTATATACTGGATGTGATCAGTGAATCAGACATATACAGGATGATAACGCCATCATCAAAACAGCCAAAATCACCCTTTTCTTGCCATAACAATTGTGTTTTATAAACTCACAGTTAAAGCCAGAGAAAAAGTAATATTATAAAGTCAAGGGTCAAGGGACCAACTAAAGCTAACTGATCTCCATCATGGTGACTACAAACATTATTATTTTCAATAAAACATCAGCAACTAAATATCTGTTAATTCTCATTAATAACTTTTGTACATGTATGAAAGAAATAATGTTAAACTGGTTTATAAACTGGTTTCACACTCAGTGTGGCTGGAAGTCAGTTGAAGTTCTTGTGTTTCTCTTTTTTCTGTTCTTGTTTCTCTGTTCTCCAGTGATTCTGCTTATCAGGTGTTCATCAGTGACTACGTTTACATGCAGCCAATAACCCGTTCAAAACCGGGATATTAGCAATAACCCGGTCGCGAACGGCCATGTAAACACCGGCAAAAACCTGAATATGCTCATATCCCGGATTTTAAAAACCGAGATATTATATCTGGGGTACCCCTTTTCTAACCCGAATTTTTGGTCATGTAAACGCGCATCGGCATATCCCCATAGTGATGTGTGTTCTGCGCATGTTCTATTCGCAAGGAATCTTGGTCTTTTGAGTAGAGAAACTTCTCGGCGCATACAAAAACCCGCGTGCAGTATACCGGAAGTAAACATGGCGAGACCAGCACAGCATACTTTTGGAGCGAGGTCAGTAACGTTACCAGCACCAAAGCGCAAACAAAGGCGATCGCTATCTGCCCCGAACTATTCATTATCCGCGTGCTGCTGTTGTTGTTAGGTGTGTTCGACATCGGCTGCGGCTGGATGTAAGCGATCGGCGAGAGTAGCCGCGTGCAGGCGAGGAGGAGCTGCAAACGGAGACGTGAAGTCGGACACTTTCTGGTTCCTGTAGTGACCGCTCACGTGGTGTTTGTATACTTTAGCACAGCTGAAGTGAAATAAATGCAATATTTGCCAAATACACAGATGTTTCAGAGACATTTTCATTCAATACTTTATGTACTGCTTCATACAGCGTTTGTTTGAACAAGAATAAAGTTCAACATAAGCCTACAGCTAGGCCTACTATCAATGAAGTGGAATCAACGTTTTTTAATCAGTTTTATTTTGATAAACATAACACAATAAATCGCGACTACATGAAAAGAGTGTTTACTGTTATTAAAAAAACTGATTTGTGAGCTTTAGTGGAACTAAAGGTGTGAGAATAAACACGAAACGCACGTGATCGTTGTCATGCGGTGAATCCGGCCAATCGTGGAACAGCTGTGTCGTCATCACAGCTCGTGCAGCCCAGAGCAGCCGCTCTTCAGAAGCTGCGCTGGCTGAGTTCTCCGGCTACTCTCGAATCGCTCTCGCGGTACTTTGATGGCATACGTCACAGTCACGTGGCGTCGGCGCTGTATCAAGTCGGACAACATTTCTAACCGGCATGCACTGCTTCAAGTCTGCCGCCGATCGGTCTGCGCAGAGCTGCATGAAGTCGAACAAGCCTTTTGTCTTTGGATACAGGAAGAAGAATCGGAAATGACGCATATTGCGTCTTAAGGTTGTCCGTACGTCCAGACGCTAACCGCGCGTCGCGTTTACATCGGGATATTGCAATTCCATGTATACAGGAGTAACTCTCTCTGCTCACGCATGTAAACGGGTTATCCCTAATGTTTGAGAAACCCGAATAGTGACCTTAACCCGACCATAACCCGAAATTTGGCTGCATGTAAACGTAGTCAGTGTCTCAATTCACTCACTTCTTTTCATTCACTCTGTCAAGTGGACTATATTAGTGAACTAATGTAGGGAATAGTGAATGAGGGTATAGGGTGTGATTGGGAAAACAGCCTCTGAGTGTCGATTTTAAGCGCTGTTAATTCACAGTATATTCCTGTAGGCTATTTTTGTTTTCTATGGTATATTACTGGTTTAATGGAAAATGGTATAATATTTTTTACAGCTAGGGTTAACAGTGCAATTCATATTTATTTATAAGTAAGTATTACTATTCTATAAATATATTTATAAAGACTCATTATATTTATTTTAAAATTATTTTTTTAATTACTTATAAGTCATGCATTTGCTTTTTCAATGTGCATGCTCATAATCCATTGTACACTGATTTATAATATAAATATATGATATATATATATATATATCAAACATTAAATACATCCAGAGACACTTGTTTGCTGCACCAATTAGTTATCAATTGTGTCTTTAATGGCTAATGTTTGGTTTAGAGGTCATGAATGGTCATTTTGATTTGTTAAAATCTATATCTCCTCAGCCATATGCATGGTATTGCTTATAGTAGTTTGGAATTATACTGTAAAACATATTGTTGCATTGTTTTGCTAGTATGTTTAAATATATATATATATATATATATATATATATATATATATATATTATATATATATATTAAACTATTTTTATTAATGATTTCTGTCTTTTTTCCCCCCCATTATTTTATAACAGGAATTATTGTTCTTTAGTCATCAAGTAAACAACTTAAAATATATAATGAGCACATCTTCATGATTTCTTAACATTTGCTTTAGGAAAATTGCATCCTGTGTTTTCACTTTACTTAAAGCCATCAGGGATGCATTTATTGAGGGTAGTAACTGTATTATCATTCACAATAAGTATTTATAAGAACACAAGTATTTATATTCATAGAATAGTAATACTTTCTTATAAATAAATGGAGCTATAATTCATTTTAAGCATGGTCTTACCTAAAGTGTTACCTACAATAGCAGTATAAATGTTTCATTGAAACAAATTAAGAATGTTCACCACTCTTTTTTTATTTTATTTAGGTATATATAGCTCATTCTATAAAACGACTGTATATTATCCTAAATTATTCAAAATAATTAATATCCCTTTTTCAGAAACTTTTCAGCGAAAAAAAGAGAGAAAGAGCTAGAGCAGGAAATTACTGTTTAGGAAATTACTGAAGCCAGAATAAAGAAACAACAATATTTACAAGTAATTATATTATGTAATTAACATAAGGTTTGCAGTGAATTTTAGGATGTGCATGCATGTTTTCTAACTTTTTGGCCACAAGTCTACATAAACAGAACAGTGTGTCATTGTTTTTAAATCATTTGCATGGTGCCATAGGTTAAGCACTGGATATAAAGATATTTCATGTCATTAAGACTTCAAATACAAAAATACATCAAATACCAGATTCAAGGCTATCTTGCTATTATCCTGGACTAACTGAAGGCCATGTCAGAAGAGGACGATGCCCATCATAAACACTTCGGAAATATTTCCCATGCTGTTCTCACCTTTAACCACAGGCTTTCTTCACTAGAATGGTGTAAAAAAAAAAAAAACCTGCCTGCTGCTACTTGGGAGTTCAAGGCCTTCATCTTCTCCTCCTAGCTGCTGTGTGACTGCCTTTAAGTTTGTTTCTGTCACTTTGAAGTGACAACATTTCAACATTGTGAAAAACTTTGCCAGCCTCGATTCACCCTGCAAATCTTTTGTGGTCTCATTATCTGCTCCTGCATTAATATATTAGCAGTATGCATCCTTGGAGATTTGCTATTGCAACATCAGTATGCTTATGTCAATCACAAGGCTGAGGTCACCTCTTGCCACCGGTCAACTCACAAAGGAAAGACCTTGAGGCACCTTCCCTCCTCAAGATATTCATACTAGTTCAAATAAAATCAATATATCTTTGTCTGCAAGACTGCAGGAGTTGGGTCCCTTTCATGAAGGGGTATTGAGTGTACACATCAGTTTATAAAGTCAGCATGAAACAGAAGTCGCAATAGACTCTTCCTAATGTCCAAGTGAAACTCTTGTCGAACAAGAAAAAATTGGATTTTGTCCATCAGGAATTGATTGGAACGTTGGATGGTTGTGGTTTGCTATAGCTGTGATTTCATAACAGGTTTTAAACACATCATCAGAGAAGAGATGTTGCTGCAAGTAGGGAATGTGATTTTGATTAAAGATTGCGAGAGCACATGAATTTAAGAAAAAAAAAAATTATGTGCACTGATAATTTATAATAAATACTACAATGTTCCATATACAACAAGAATTGTCCATTTTGGTGACTTAGCTCTAATCCACTAGGCCTAGCCTAGCTTACAGGAAAGTGAATTTGAAGAAAATATAGCCTATAAGGAAAGAACACAAAAAGACAGAGATACAGAAGACAAACAACAAACGCAACCAAGGGAAGAAAAGACAAATCAGTATAGGCTATTAATTCACAAAGTATAATGTGGATAGTATTGCGCTCAGCTGCATCATCAGCAAATTCATTCACGATCAGCCGAATAGCTCTGGTATAGGCTACTGACATTTAACTTATGTGCTTGTGCAAATGCCATAGTTAATGATTCAGGCCATGATGTGCACTCTCCCTCTCCAACCTGCTTGGTTTTCCAGTTTTGGAGGAAGATATTCTCTTGATTCGATTCCTCGAGAAGTCCATTTAGGCCTATCACAGTAACCACAGGTATTTGCCTCTTATCCAGCCAGGTTATTCAGACTTCAAGGTGCAATATATTAGACTAGATAAAACTCTTTTATCTACTGTGCTGTGAAATAGAGGTAAACGGAGCAGTTGTGCTTTTATCCACAACTCCAGTCCAATCCAATAAAAAGATTTCGATGGAAATTCCATTTCCTCACCGACACAACTGTATTTTTAAATGAAACCCGTGTCACTTCAATAGGTGTCTACCACATCAATAGCCATCATTAATTTATTGACGCTATAGCCTACAGGTCAAAATTACACGATCTTTTTACAAGATTGAGACTAAAATGTATAGGCCTAGGCTAATCTTAGGCAGCAAGCAAGTTTTCAGCAAAGTAACTAGATGACCTTCAGGATCAGACTGCCAACAGACATATTAGGCTTGGAAACTGGTTGTTTGGGAGGTTGGTTATTCAATAGTTAAAGGCACACTGTAGAATAAAGACAGAAACGCGAGACCGACTTTGCATTAGTCAACGGCAATGGAACGGTATCACATTTTCTGCGACTTTACTGCCATCTAGTGGACAACAAGAAATCCGTTAGTTTTTTTTAAGTCTAGGTCCATAGGAGCAAATTACATAGTAAAACCATGTATTGAGTAAGGCAGGCCAAATACCTGATAAAAACACAAACCAACACATCCTGACCTCGTCACCTGTAAAAGGTTATCCCATTTCTTCGGGAATTTAAATCTCGGCAGTTTCACAACCAGCAGCTGCTCAATGATGTGGCATCATTGATTCTTTTACTGTGAGTGACGACACGCTGACCGTTGCAAGATGGCGGGCGCGCCTACGTGTCTGAAGCGGTCGAATGAGAAAACTACGTATGCATATCTATGGTCTAGGACCTAGGTCTACGCAGATCAATGTCGAATTCCAGTATTACCTTTTTGAAATCAGTAGAAATTTAATTAAGTTCTTTGTTCAATAACATTTCTTTAGATATATTTTATAATTCACGTTTAACTTAATGAATTTGACCAATTTAAGAAAACAAATATAATATATTATCAATTAAATGTCATAAAAACATATTTTAATGACCTTTATTTATAATTTTATTCCATAATAAGTTAATTTGGGAATACAATTATAAAACTACATTTATTTGATAAATCTGACTTTTACGTATCTACTACGTATGACATCATTGATGACGCGTGTAACCGTTGAGCGCTAATTTTCAAATGGTCGTCTGAACAGACGGAATAAAGAAAGTTTGGATCAGTTATACTGCTTATAAATCATCAGTTCATCGCAGGTAATTTGAACTTCCATTGTTTGTACTTCATCTAAGATACGGTTTCAGAGCCACAGTGTATAATTTGATCTGTTATGTTTTTTAGAAGTGTGTTTAGCGCTAGCTAGCAGGCGTTCATAAAAGGCTAACGTAAACTGAAGTGTTTGCATTTCGCTTTTGGAAATTAGCTCTAGGGATATAAGTTACACTTCTGCTCTTATATAACGTTTATTGTTGACATGTTTGTTAGCTATTCGTTTGCTCATTTTAAGCAGCTAAATAAACGTTACTTGACGTTGTTTACATGGCAAGGTCTCTTGATTTAACGTTACCAGTGTTTAAGTATAACACATGCAATATTTAGCAAACTGCACTTAATGGCAAAAGCTGCACATTAGTGGTGTATGGATATATGACGGAACAATATTGCCCCATAGTTTCGTAATGAGCGCATTCAGTACCCCGACCTCCCGGCCACGGCAGTGGTCGTCCCCGGCAATAGGACACAAAGCCGCTCTGTCAGCCACCAGCACACCTCTGCTGGATAACATCCAGGGAAACGACGATGAACAGGAGAGACGTCAAAGACGCAGATCCAAAGTCATCGGAGTGACCGACTCCTCTATCAACGAGGCCGGTAGCCACAGGTTGGTTGAAACCCCGTTCTCAGTTCCATTAAAATACAAAAACAAAAGTAAGACAGCACAATGTACAATCTTGTTTTTTCTCCATAGTTCTACAGCTACACCCGCTGCTGTCCCTAAGCTGTCATCAGCACAGATATCTGAACATTATTCGACCTGCATCAAGCTTTCCACTGAAAATGTGAGTTAAAATCAATGTATGCTGACTTTACTGTCAGTATTTTCCTGAAAATGCAACAGGGCTATTACTTGTCACCTTCCTTTTGCAGAAAATTACCACAAAAAATGCATTTGGTCTGCACCTTATTGATTACATGGCAGACATTCTCAAGCAGAAGGACTCAGAGCTCAACTTCAAGGTAGAAACCTTTCGAATTTGTATTTAGCTCCACTTCGACAAAGTTGACATGCATTATCGGAAATTATGATATTGTAACTGTATGTTTGTGTGTTGATCTAGGTGGCAGCGGGCACCCTGGACGCCAGCACAAAAATCTATGCAGTGAGGGTGGATGCGGTCCACGCTGATGCTTACAGAGTTCTGGGAGGCTTGGGCTCTGAGACCAGACCAAAAGAGAGTAAGTTGATATTCAAGTTATGGGTCTGCTGTAGGGCTGCAACAAACGATTATTTTGATAATCGATTAATCGGACGATTATTTTTTCGATTAATCGGATAAAAAAATTCAATTAGATTTTTTTGTTAATTCACTAAATAAAACCCGGTTACACTTTATTTTAAGGTGTCCTTGTTACAGTGTAATTATATATTTAAGTACAGAGTAATATTAAGTAACTACATGTACTTACTATAGGAATAGGGTATGATTAGGTTGAGGGTTAGTTGCATGTAATTATGCATAATTTACTGTTATTACTACAGTAAGTACATGTAACATATGTAACAAGGACACCGTAAAATAAAGTGTTACCTAAAACCCTAAATTAGGATATTTATGTGTAAAAGTGTACTTTAAAAAGTGCAAAAGCCACACATTTTTAGTTTTAGTAATATCAATATTTGCATTGTTTTTAATGATAATTGCTGATGGCAAGTTGACAACCATGATTAATGTAAAAAAAACAAAAAAACATTTATATCAACATATTGTTTTAACACAATTTTTGTTAAAACAAATTTACACAGACATGTTGTTCAGATGTGAAGATATAAACTAAAAACATCTCAAATATATAATTCATTTAATTTTTATTTAAAATTAATTGAATTATAAGGATACATTGATAAAATAAATATAGAAAGACTGAAAACAAGCGTGTGAACGTAGAGCCGCAGTAGATCACGTTTGAAAAAACAATTAAAACTTAATAGACAAATGCAGTAAATAGAGAACGTAATGGAGGTACGCAGCAAGCTAACAGGCTTGATTAAAAAGACAGGAAAAATGATGCATTAGTGCACAAGCATTCGCTGAAAACCACTGAGTACAGTGAGTGACTAAAACAATCTTTTACTGCTGCTGTTATTAACTGCCTTTATATTTAGTGCTTCGCTTTGTAAAGACCGTTTTAATTTAACCTATTTCTGCGGTAGCGCTATTTTAATCCTTCACTTATGTTGCGAGCAAACTGATTGCGCAACCTGATGCTCGAGACAAAATACAGACATCCCAAGTCTCCCGGAAGTTCTGGGAGTCACCCGCATATTGATAGCGGCTTATGCGGCTCCCCGATGCCCGCAAATTAGTTCAAACTCCCGGGATTTGAGCGCGCATGCGAGACAGAAGAGACTGTGCTCCAAACCGTGTAGCGCGAGCGCGCGGCAGAGCAACGGAGGGAGAGAGACCTTGCGTGTGTGCGTATGTGCCTCATGAAGCGCGTGTAAAACAGAGAGCATCCTGATTGGCCTGTTTCAACCAATCACCAGTAAACGCTCACCGTGACGTAAGCAGACCAACTAATCGATAATGACATTCGTTGACAACGATTTTCATAATCGATTATTATCGATTTTATCGATTAGTTGTTGCAGCCCTAGTCTGCTGACATGTTACAAAAAACAAAGATGACTTGTGCTGTAGGTCAGATTGGTCAGAGAGTGTCTTGTGATCATTGTCTTCATGGTGTACTGGTGGTGTCATTCCCTCTCAGGACCCTGCACAGTTTTACTGAAATCCCATCTCATTTTAGGTCAAGATGGTATCGAGGAGGCAGTAGCCGAGGGCGGTCAGGGAGATCAGGTGGCTGCTAAACAGACTAAGAAAAGACCTCAGAAGAAGACAGTGGAGCAGAACCTCAATAACATCAATCTCTCTGAATCTGAGATGAAGTGTGAGGTGATTAATATCCGAGTGTGATTGAGTCAAGTACTTTTTTTTGTATAGCACTTTTCACAATACACATTGTTTTAAATCAGCTTTGGTGTTAATGTTGGTAATATCCTTATGCCTTATAGTTGCTTTTAGCGGAATTGAGCTGGGTGATAATAATATAGTTTACCTTTTGTGATGATACAATCAATCAAGCAGTTGAGATTTACTATATAGCAGGGCTGTACGTTAACTTTTTTTGCACATAGCAGCACTGGTGCTACAGAGGTTGAAAGCTTTGTAGCACAGGCCACACAATTACCGTGTGTTCACACCGCCGCTGGCGACAGCGTCAAAGTGGCCGGAAGTCATTAATTTTCAATGTGAGCGGGCGGCGCGGTGCGTCTTGAATGGTGAGAGCATCGAGGAGAGCTGAAGTCAGGTCAACTTTATGGTAATGAGCCATCGGTTTGGCGGTAGTAGAAGTTCTCCGCTTGAGAGGATTCCAGAGAACGCAGTCAAGTAAACTTTGGTTCCGACAACATTAGTTCCCAAGCAAAATTGAGGAAAGGTTGATCATGTGAATTTTATAAGCAACACTATTTATAGGGAACATTTTCGCGCTAGAATGCTTGTTTTTCAGAGGGAATGCAAATTAGATTAGCACTTAACCATGAACACAAAAGCCACATCACACAAATGGATTTTAATTAGTTTATTTTGTTAGCAAGTTCTTTCCATCGATCAATTTCTTTTTCACATTTAAAAGATTCCATGAGGTTAATTTATACCCTACTTGGTCAGTCTGCACAAATAACGATCAACATGCTTGTTTGCATAACAATTATTATCAGTCCTTCCAGAAAAAGTTTTTTTCTGTGATTGTTTCGGGCAAAAATCCTTGATTATGCGGCCCGTTTTCTTTAAAAATGCGATGGAATATGTGGGATATTTATGCAATTTTATGCAATGAAATTGCGGGAACTTGCAAAAACTGCGGTTTGATGAAAAAGAGAAAAAAAAGTGATTCCCCCAACACCCTGTTCTCACTAGGCTACTACCTTAAAGTAAAGAGTCATTTCTTATTACTTCCTATGATAAGCAAACATACTACATCACAGAACGTGCTGGGAATATTTAAGTTCTCATCTTGTTTTATTTCAGACCTTAATAAAAACATAAAACTTACAAAAAATTGAGTCAAACAAGTTCTGTAGCTTTACAAAAGGAATATGCTACAACTTCTGTACAAATGAATAAATAAAATATAAAAAAATAAAGTGTGCTCCTGTTTTACAGCTTTTCGATGATGTTCACGTCGCGTAATTACATCACTTCATAACGTTCCCATGGCAACAGGGGGAAATGGCTGCTCTTGTGTGAAGCAAACGCAACATTTTTCAACTTTCTGCTAAGATATATGTGACATTTTTGCAACGAAAATGCGAGGATTATGAAATCATGATGCAAGCCCCGCATATTTTGCACGGAAATCGGCAATTTATGCGGTGAAAGTGCGGCGTATTTGAAAAAAATGCGGCCCCCGCATAAATATGCGGACTGATTATGCACTAAATCATGCGATAGCATAATTGCGTTTTTCTGGAGGGACTGTATTATGATCATTATATTTTACAGAAAATCATTAGAAAGGTCTAATGTAAAATATAACATGATAAAAAATCTGATTAATATCTTATTTTTTACTGGAAATGTATCCACTGAGAGAGAAAAAAACTACTGTACACTTCTCTAAACCAGAGAAAAAATTATTTCTTTCCTGTTTTTTAAGTAAGGAATAATTGACGACGGGCCGTTGAATTATTAGAGGGTGTGCATTATTTTTCTAATAATTCAACGGCCCGGAGTCAATTATTCCGCTTATACTACAGTTACCACACCTCGAAACATTGTTCAGATGATGTAATTCTAGACGTTTGTCAAGTTTTTGTCATTAAAACGCTCTTGTATGAAGGACTAATTTCTTACGCATCTAATCCCATGCCTCCGTTGCTAATTCCAAAACGTCATTTTAGAGTTAGTAACGGAGGTCTGAGCTACAGACAGCAGACTAATGCTGGGGACACACTTACGACTTGCTGAAACATCCGAAGACTGACTGTTTCCATCGACTGCAGCAGGTTCAGGTTCAAACACCGACTGAACGCGCGTTTGGGCATGATCAGTCATAAGTATCAAATTACATTCATAACCGGCCTTACAATAAGTGTGTCCCCGCTTTATGTGGCCTAGTTATTAATGCAGTTATTAGAGATAGAGAGATGTTGCAAATAATGAGACAGAAAAGCATGTGCGTCAATATTATTATTTATTTATTAATTCAATTCGTTTTAATTCGTTCATTCTTTTTTTTCTATTATTGACAGTAGACGTCTAGCCTAATAAAATAAACACAAAGCCATTTTAATAAGTAGGCCTATCAATAATTATTTATTTGTATATTATCTGGAATAATTATGAAAACCCATGCAGCAGCAGGACTATCAATTTATTTATATATTCAGTTTAATTTTCTATTGATTATAGATAGGACTATATACTTTTTTTTAATTCAAATTAAACTGCATGTGTCCATTGATTGTGAAGTTAGACATCGAAAATGGCAGATCAAGCGCATGGGCTGCATGTTTTTTCTTGTTATGAATTGTATCCTATTTTCCGTTATGACAGTTAACTATGCACAGTGATATGGAACTGTAATGCGGTCAAACCTGCCTGGAACTACTTTAGCCGTGCGTTTCCCTGAAAATAATTGCGCACCTTAGAACGTTCTCAACCAATCAGAATCAAGCATTCAACAGCCCTGTAGTATAACCCCAAATAATGTTGAGCAAGAGTACACACGCAATGTAATATCTATTTCATTCATACTTGACATATGTCGCACTGTACAGCCCTCCCTGTATAGTATATATCGCCCTATGTAAGTATACTGTATGTATGTGGATAAAGTTGAACATACTTACTTATTTATTCAACTTTATATGAAGAGCTGAGTGATAATAGTTGCATTTTGAAACAATATAACAATCACACAGCTGAGATTTGGTGTATATATTGCTTTGTGTACAAACTATATGAATCCAGGTAATGTAGGATCATAGGATGTACGATTAACTGAATATATCGCTGGTTGATAATATAGTTTACAATTTTTCACAATATGACAATCAAGCAGTTGAGATTTTTTTAGAAAGTACATATACTGAAAACTGTTTTTTTTTTTAATTTTTTAAACAAGTTGATTTATGTTGTGAGGACCCCATAAAGCATGTGGCGTAAGAGCCTACAGGAAGACCTATCCTAAAGCATTCTTTGTGCAGGTGGACCCCATGTTCCAGCGCATGGCTGCTTCCTTTGATGAGAACAGTACAGCTGGAGTGTTCCTCTCTGTGCTCTTCAGTGAGGACAGTCGCTGTGAGCTGCGCTTTCCTTCACATATGACCTTGCTGAAGACACAGCCACCTCCTGTGCAGATGCCCCATCAGAACGTTCCTGCCTCACCATTTACAGGTAAACCACACTCTGTTCCAAGTTACAGGACAGTTTACCCTTGGGTTCACTGAGCAATATTCAGTATTCAGAACCTAAATGTTTCTGCATGTGTTGTGAGTTACAGTCGTTTGATGATGGGAGTCCATTGAATCATACCTTTTTGATTCTTCCAGGTCATCTGAAGACACTAGAGGACAGGCCAATTTGTCCATCCTTAGAGGATTTCTCTTTTACTAGATGGACTCCTGAGCAGGTGAGACTGTTTTGATGACTATTTAAAGCCTCAATATGGTCTCCATATACACTCCAATTCAAAAATTTGGGGTCAGTAAGATTTTTAAATGTTTGAAGGAAGTCTGTTATAATCACAATGTCTGCATTTATTTGTATATTTTATCAAAAACAAAACAGTAATATTGTGAAATATTATTAGAATTAAAAATAACTTATTTATTTGTCTTTTTTCTTATTTGAAGAGTTCAGATGC
This sequence comes from Rhinichthys klamathensis goyatoka, assembly GCF_029890125.1. Lineage (NCBI taxonomy): Eukaryota > Metazoa > Chordata > Actinopteri > Cypriniformes > Leuciscidae > Rhinichthys > Rhinichthys klamathensis. The sequence goes on along the minus strand of NW_026606672.1, from coordinate 1,086,665 downwards.
AAAACCCTCTAAATCCGTCAGACTTATTTTCTTTAAATGAGCATTTTTTATCAGGCTCCTATGTTCACGTCCAGTAGTTTCATTTTAAAGGTACTGATAAGGTTATTAGTCATTGAATAAAATAACTTTTTTTCAAAAATGTCACTTGAGTCAATTCAGTGATTTTTAACAAATTCGATTTTCTTTTGCGTCAAAAACAGCTAAATCCACTTGTGCTTTTTTCGCAAAAACCTCTAAATCCACCTCTTTGGGACAAGACATAGTAAATAGCTGAAAAATCAATAAAAATGTAACTAGAAACACTGAAAAAGATTAGAGCACATTCATTTCAAAACTAAACAGTAGACACACCTCTTTACAGGGGGGCTGAATGAGATCTGCGATTATTTGCAAATCCCACCCCATTTCTCTGCAGTCACCTTTCTGCCCTGTCTGAATAAAGACAAAAGCCCCCCCGATTCACACAGTACAACCACATTGGCAAAAAGAATTGGCGATTAAAATAGTTTAATAGTTTTAGTTTGTATAATCAAGTAGAACAGAGCAACATTCTTAAACATCAATATCTGTGCATTTTGTATAAGAAGCTTATAAGACTTAAATAATGTAAAGTAATATTATAATGTATATCTCAAGTATAATAAATCAAATTCCTTCAAAGTTACAGCACTGCACCAAGAACTGTTATGAGTGCATGCTACACTTGCGACCAAGCTATTTTCACTGTAAAGTTACCGATTTTCTTTTGCCTTGTAAATTAACGGGAAGAGTTTTGAGGTAGATAAACGACGTTCTCTTCTGCCTTTTGATGTCAGTAGGACAGGCTCCTCCATTTCATCGTACTCCATCTTAAAAATGTAAAAAATCTGAATCCAAAAACAAAACAATCTCCTCAGCCGTCTCAAAAAATCCGTCTCCTCAGCGCACCGCTCTATTGAAACAGCCTGTACTGATTCGCGCTGCTCGCGCCTTCTGATTGGTTCTCGGGATGTAGTGGCTTTTGCTGCCAAAGGGAAGTGGCGTCTAGAGGCTTTTGCCGACAAACTGATATTTCTGAATGGGCTGAGGCTGAGATTTCGAGGATTTGAAGCAAATATATTTGTTGAACGTGTACTGTGTTCAGATAGCTTTCACTCAATGTCATTATCTCATTTTTGACGGAGGTGGCGTTTAGAGGCTTTTGCATCTGAACTCTTCATTTATTCTATTTCTAAATATTTTTAAATGTAATTTATTCCTGTAATGGCAAATCTATTTTATAAAATTTTCAGTAGCCATTACATTTCTTATCAATGTTGAAAACAGTTTTGCTACTTATTTTTCTGGAAACCAATAATCATGTTTAAGGATTCTTTGATGAATAGAAAATCAAAAGGACATTTATTTGAAACAAAAATATTTTTAACATTATAAGTCTTTACTGTCACTTTTGATCAATTTCATGCACTCTTGCTGAATTAAATAATACAATTTCTTAAAAAAAAACAACAACTTATTAACCCCTTTTCAACAGTATTATGAGTGCAATATTAAGTGTGTTTTATATTGATGTGATCATCTTTCATGTTGTCAATATAGACCTCAAACCTCAACCAGCTGCTTGAGAAGATGAAGCAGGGAGAGCATGCATTCGACGTCAATGCAGACATCGAGCCAGATGATGATGACAGTCCAGATTTTGGGGATAATTTTGATGCAGATGTGGATGAGGGCAGGCCAGGAGACTGTGAGGAGTTTAAGGAACACAGAGAAGCTTGTTCAAAGAGCCCCCAGAAAGGACGGTTAGTACTTGCGAAATGTATTGCAGCAAAGTGTTTGCTAATTTTTGAGTTACACACAGGCTCTGCTTCACAATAGGTGAATAGTTGCGGTGGTTTAATATTGTGCATTTTCATCCCAAAGACTGTCAAACATAAGCTCGACCTTAGCTAGCTACTATATTTTGTGTTGTATTTTATGTCTGAATAAAAAAAATTCTTTGCTGTTTTTGTATGTCCATTCACTGTGAGGTGTATTTGCGTTATTAACAGAGGTGTTATTCCTATTGGCGAGGTGGATATTACCACCATGTGTCTGCAGTTGTCTGATCAGCCCAGAGAGTACTCATACTTCAGTCCCAGGACCATGGCCACTTGGGTCGGACCCGGCTACTGGCTTTTCAAACCTGGACATAAGCGTAAGTCATCGACTAGCCTGGGTGTGTTTAACTATAAAAAAAAAAGTTTTTTATTGCTTTCTTAATTTAATTTTTAATGTTGCATTCTCTATTGTTCTTAGTGGTTGTCACATTAAATTTCTCATTTATCCTTTGTAGAGGATCACAAACCAGACAAAGAACCTCGGAAACGAGCACCTAAAAATCCTCTCGTTATTGACTTTAAAGGAGATATCAACTTTCACAATTACTTTCGAACAACTAGAGTAAGTTCCTGTTTACTAATTAATTTTCATGACTTCCATAATGGACAAATGCTTCATAACAGCAATTTTTTTACAATGTTTTTTAATTCCTCTACCAAAAACTTTCAAACCTTGTTGAAGTCAGCAGCAGATTAATTGGTGACAATTTGACAAATAAATATTTGTTATTTCCAGGCAGCAACCACTATCAGTAAATCGGCTTTGAACAGCAGCAATAAGAAAACCACACTTCCAGCAGACTTCCAGTATCCACCCAGTAATCTGTCACAGCTCAGCCTCAAACCCACCAACACAGTAAGAGCATGAATGTTTAATATTCCTGTCTGCATTACTGTGCACTTCAGCATTTTGGTTGTGGCAAATCTACAACATCATTAGAATAATGCTTTACAAGAGATTGACTGCTGGATTGGTTTTTGTTCATTTTACAAATTTGACTAATTTATTTTCTCACTTTAGTTCAGTGCAGAAGGAAAGAAGAGATTATCGGGAGAGCTGGGTGGGGACATAGGAGAGTATGATTACAACAACGCCAATGACACAGCCAACTTCTGTCCTGGTCTTCAGGTACACTAAACACTACTGTTACGTGTCATAGGTTGGCATGGAGACAGTCTGTTAACTGTTAGTGGTTTCTGTGAATAGGAAGGGGACAGTGAGGATGCTGAAGGCTTTGGAGGATCTGATGACTCCCAAACAGATAGACCGACCCCTTTCTCTCTAGACACAGATGACATCTCTACATACGGAGAGGACTGTCTTGTCCCTGAGCCTCACAAGGTAAGATGAGAGGACAGATATTGGGTTACTATGCTATACACTGATCATGTAGTGAGATTTTCTTTCTGTTATTTGTCAGTTATTATTAGTTTTTATTTCAGTAGTTTTGTATAGATAACTCATGAATTGTTTGCTGATCTAGGTAAACACCATTGAGATAAACTATGCCAAAATGGCCAAGAAGATGGACATGAAGAAGCTGAAGACCACTATGTGGGGTCTCCTAACAGAAAGTCCTGAAAAACCAGACAAGGTTTGTAACTGTATCTTTCTGACCTTAGTAAAGCTCTTTTATTTACTTTTTTCCGCATCTTTATGGGTAAGTTTAGAAGTTACCGTTTGCATACTGAACTTGGTGTAATAGTAATCACCCTTCAAGTAATCACATTTTAGTAATCAAACAGTAATCCTCTCTCACAAAACTAAGTTTTCTTTTCCACTATAAATTTGTCAGATCACTGAAGGCAAGGCCGATAATTAGTATTTTCAATATTCCAATTAATTTATTAAGCACATAATAAAACAACAGTGTTGACCACAGTGCTGTACAATATACTGAAATAATAAAATAAAAACAATAAATTTAGAAAAAACCTAGGACTAGTACCTGTTGCAACAATGCCTTGTCACTCATACATGATCAAAAGCTAATGTAAAAATATGTTTTTTAAATGTACTCAAAGTTGATGATTATCTAATATATTGTTCAATAGCCTTGGGGCAGCTACCGCAAAAGCACACTCACCTCTGGTTTAACCCTCTGGGGTCTGAGGTGTTTTCGGGGTCCTTGAGATGTTTTGGCATGCTCTGACATTTGTGCATTTTTCAGTTGCTTATAAACATATTAATGGCACAGGTGAAATTACACTCTATATAGCACACACAGGGCTACCATTATATGTGAGCAACATGTATGTACATGTTTGTATTTTTGAGAGAATATTGTTTATGCGTGGTTATTGAAAAAACTAAAAAATAAATTTTCTAATATATGGCCACAAATAACATACTAAATATCTGTCCACAAGACTTTTGACTAGTGGATGTTGTCGCCTAGAGTATTTGCTTCAAATTGATCTGAAAATCATTCTGGCTAATCATTCACATAAAACAATAGATTGTTTTAAATTGTGAAAAACATTTTTTTGTTTGCAAAGGCAATATGCGGATGGGCGGATCGGCCCAACCCCCTCATGAATAATTAGGCAGTTCTCACCTGAGCAGACTGCATACTAATGAGCCTTTCATTCAGGGGTGTCACACAAGAAAGAATGCAAGGACAATATATATATATAAATAAATAAATATTTATATACACACACACACACACACACACACACACACACACATATATATATATATATATATATATGTGTGTGTGTGTGTGTGTGTGTATATAAATATTTATTTATTTATATATATATATATATTGTCCTTGCATTCTTTCTTGTGTGACACCCCTGAATGAAAGGCTCATTATATATATATATATATATATATATATATATATATATATATATATATATATATATATATATATATATATATATATATATATATATATATATATATATATATATATATATATATATATATATATATACATATATATACATATATATATATATATATATATATATATATATATATATATATACATATACATATACATATATATATATATATATATATATACAAACAATCAAAATATAAATGAAAGCCAAAAGCACATTTTTAGTCACACATTTTAGCCATCCACATACCATTTTTAGCCATCCACCGCGGTAAAAATAAACCAGTCGCATTTCAAAGTCGTACGCGAAATGACCGCCAGGTGGCGCAAAGGGACATTTAGCAAAACGTAAGTGGGGCTAATGTCTATTAACAGTAGCCTAAGGATGAAATACTACAAGTTATGGTAATTTCCAAATAAGCCTACAACAAATTGTTGGTCATACAGATAAGATATAATCTTTTAAAACTGTAAAAGGTTAAAGTAGGCCTACACTCACAGGCTAAAGACAAAACGTTTTCTCGCTCATGTGAGAATCAAACGTTTGGTTATTTCTCAGTAACAAAATTCATAGCCGAGCGGTAGAACTGATGGTTCATCATCAAGATGACACAGGTTCAAATCCCGCACAAACATGGTCTGCTGTATATTTTATATTTATTATTGCAGAGAGATTTGTCTAGCTCTAAAACTCTGTTACACCATACAGTTTTGTTTTATATAGGCTATATATATTTTTTTATTTTTTTATTCCAGGCTCTCACGCCACCCCCCCGATTTCTCACGCTGAAGTGTCAACCCGGTCGGTCAAATTCCTGAAAGATATAGTTTATCTATAGATCTACCTGTTGAGCCACTCGTGATCGACTAGTTATACCGTAAATTAGTTAAAATATCCCGTAATCTATTTAGAGCGAGCGTGCATGCGAGACAGATATTGTGCTCCAAACCGTGCGCGCGCATGGCAGAGAGGTCTGTTCCCTACAACCTAGAGTTTTTAAAAACATGGTTTTAAGTAAAGTGTGATTTGCCAGGGGGGACTGGGATTTCCTTCTGGTCTAAACATCCCTACTTCTGCTGAATTATTTTAATCCCCACACCCCTCCCTCCACAGCTAATCAATGCTATAGGCTACTTCACCAATATCAAATATATAAAATAGAGATATGCAACAGGCACGTTTAAACGAAAAACAATAAAATCAAAACCAGCGTTTCAGTTGTTCATTAGTTCCAGTGGCCTTAATGCATGCACGGCTTTTCAAAATTTCACAAAGCGTGTTGAGATTATTTTGAATGAAATATTGAAGTTTATAATTAAGTGTTTTGGCACACCACGCCGAGTGACCCTATGCATTTTTCTAAAGTCGGGTTTTATTCTGGCATCGTGAGTTAGTGTTCGACAAACGCGGCGGCGCGTTCATTTAGATTAATTTATTTATCTCATTATTACAGCTAAAATAACTTAATAGGCGACTCCGTAATTTTTTGGTCATACAGATAAGAGTAGAGTAGCTTACATCGTTCAAAACTGTAAACTTGTATTCATATTAGGCTAACGACAAAAACAGTATATCTGTCCTCTCTGTCTCCGGGAACTGCGCGTCACAAAAATGAACCGAAAGCCACTTCAGCTCAGTCACGATAAGAAATCGGCTATGTCTAAAGCCTTTAAATGTCTAAATATTTAGGCTAATAAATGTTATCTGATTATGTAGGCTAATCCATATGAAAACGAGAGGTACAGAGGATCTACTCAAACATGCGCTTCCCAATGAGAAAATGACAAGACATGGGTGAAAATCTCGCTCTAATTAAATGTAGGCTAAATCGCCCTGAATTAAAATGTAAAAACATAATAATGTATTTGTCGAAATGTTGCGATATTGTTTCATTTAAGTTCATAATTATTCTATAAATGTTATTTAATTTAGCAGCATTACCACGAAGCACCGTGTTTCGATATTTATTTGAATAATACAAAATAAAATAAAAACTTAATTCACAAATTGCATGCCTGGTTGTAAGGATCCAAAGATCCCTGTAGACTTTAATATTAAGTGACAACAAATTCACAAGCGTTTTTTCAGATTATATTTAGTTTTGCTTGGAAAAAGCTGCCCCAAACCAGTTTTATTTCATCAATTATTGAAATAATGAAATATTTAGTAATAAACTTTTATGACAGAAATATCACTAGGCTACATGTAACTTAAATCATTTAATTCCTTCATTATCAACACTGTCTAGAATGGCGATTTAAGTGTGAATTGCGACTTCTCTTTGTGTTAAGTCAGCCTCAGACTCCGATAGCCTGTGGGGGGTTGGAGGGACAGTTGCTGGACAAAGGTGTTAATGTTCCTCTTTCATATGGAGAGTGTCGGATAGCCAGCCTGATGAGCAGGCAAAATTATTGTAAGGATAAATCTGTGTCCAAATGTAGGCCCCATATCTTATTAAATTATAAATATTGTAGTTTATTTATTGTAGCCTATTTAAAGTTTTTTTTTCACACAAAATTTCAATTGAAGTTATTGTAAGGTGAATTCAACAAGGCATGCTGTGTCTTTGAAGCAACAATTAAAGGTTAAATAATTTTTTCGTGATTTGTATGGCTGACACGCAGCGACATATACAGTATTATCAGCTGTATGATGTGTTTTTACCCTGAAATGATTAATTTCGAGAGAGAGACCCGCGCGCGCAGCGAGGGAGACTAAATAAACTTGTTAAAAAGAGATCCAGCGCGAGAGAGGCAAAGAGAAACGCATGTTTTTAATTTAATTATGTTTCTTTGGACAATTTTCGTTTTGTAGGCCTACTGTTTTAATTGTTTAATTTAGCTGTAATTTCTTTGGCAATACAAATTTAAAATGTCGCAAGAATAAGATTAGCCTAGTGTTTCTTATTTTGCATCGCAAAAGAAATAAACTCTAAACAAGATGCAACCCTGTTTTAAATTAAACAATTTAAACCTTGAAATGTTCGAACTTGGTTTCAAACTTAAGTAATTTTAGTGTTCTTTTACATTACACAATAATTTAGCAGACTAAAGACGAGCTTCTTCATTTTCATTTTCTGATCGGCTGACAATCTTCATCAGTTTTTGTCGTTTGTGCAGCGGCTGCGGTTCTACAGGAATGTAGCAAATTTATGTTGTAATGATAATCAAACAAAACTCTTGACTTTAAATAAGTAAACAGATATAAACAGTTACCTATTTAAGCATCAAGGTGGGAAAATATAAACGTAGGACAACATCGGTTAACAACATCTATGCTACATTGAGATTCGATCTCGGGTCTGTTGAAGCTCCTCGAAGCTCGTGTCGTTGCGTTGATCACTGAGCTATCGTCTGTACGCTGTTAAAGTTGTAAAGCCTCGTTCATGTAGCCTAAATGTTTTTATTGCAATGTTTTATGTTGAAATGTTTTCATTATTTATTCAATTACATTTCAGTAGCCTAATTTCAGTATTGTGATTATGAATTATTTTAACTACGTTTCACTTGTTGAATTCTTCTGCTACCAGCTTTCAATCGCTCTGAATCAGCGCGGTGCGGCAGCAGATTACGCATTAGAGAGAATAAACCGGAATAAACGAACACTTTTCAGAGTCTATGATTGTAGCGCCTCTTAGCGGTAAAAGGCAGCAAATACACCACACATTTTACCGCCGCGGTGGAACAGCTGATGTGGGCGTTGTCATGGCTTGCCTCGACATTTGCGTTTGAATAGCGCGCGTCGTCCGTGGGCGTGTCAGATTAACGCGTAATGAAGTGTAATGAGCTGGGGGAAAAAATACTGACAGCACTCTCTTTTCATACAGATTGCATAAACTGAGAATATTTGTTTTTTATATAAATTACTTCATTTAAAAGAAGAGAATTCAAGCTTCATAAAGAAAAACCTCTCGTGCCTGTGTGACAAGTAATCGCGGAGTTACAGTTAATCTTAGGACGCGTTTCAGAATGGACTTCACTGACAGAGAGAACGCAAAACTCGCATCATGTTTGTTTTTCTTTATTTGGTGAAAAGCACAACACTTTGTTTTTATTGTGAGTATCCACAAAAAAAATAGAAACTTAACAGGATCTAATGATGTACAACACTTATATGTAAGATCAAAATTAACAGAGTAATTTGAGTCTCTTTTGCACTGATAAGGAAAAAAGTGAGCTGGTATCGCCGGCGAGACCGCCGACCCCAGAGAGTTAAACCTAAGAACATGTAGAAGTTTTTGCATATGAGATCTTAATCTCTTTGACTTGTGAACGTGAATCAGGCTAGCAATATACGGAGGGGCTGTACCAAAGATTTAAAAACAAACATTGAAAAATCTTGAAATTAACTGTTAACCAGTGCAACGATCTTAAAACGGGGGTAATGTGGTCATATTTCCGAGTACCTGTCAACAACCTTGCGGCTGCGTTTTGGACCATCTGTAATCTGTCCATAAATAGTTTTTGAGCACCATAATAAAGCGAGTTGCAGTAGTCTAATCGAGTGAAGATTAATATGAATAACCTTTTCTGAATCCTTACGGGCTAAAAAAAGGCTTAAGTTTCTGAAAGTGATCCCAACGATATCGTTCCTCTGTATCGTTATAGCTGTGGCTTGGATTCTTTTATATTTAGAACTATATTTTTATCACTATCTTTATAGTTATTGTTGTTGGTGTGAACGGACCTTTAATCTTAAAGATCATTCTTGGTTGGATAAAACTCGTTTTGACACATTTTTAAGCACTTTCACAAACCACACCCAATTTTTTTCTGCTCTGTTGTTCAGCATTGCTTGTGGTCATTTGATTAAAAAAAAATGTTAATGATTTATTGCTTTTACCATTTACAGCAGGTGGAGTGTGAGGAGACAACAGAAGTACCTGGAGAAAAATCCTTCAGCCAGTCTGTCAGGAATCTTGTACAAAGGTACAGTTTTTTTTAAAATCCTGGTGCTGTGTATCTAACAGTCTAAGGATTGACATTTGTCATGTATATACTATACATAAATTTCTCTTTCTCCCACCAGGCTTCCCTCTTCCATGGCTACCAATCTCTCAGTACCGTTGGCTTTTGTGGCCCTTCTGCACTTGGCTAATGAGAAAGTGAGTACTACTTTCTGCTATATAATGATTTCAAAAACTACTGTAGATGTGGACGTTTGTTTAAATTTCTGTATTAGCATGTTGTTTATTATGTTTAAAGATCTACTTGTCTTGCATTAGTATGCACTGAATATTTTGTACCTTACAAGCAAAATTAGTTGTGATCTCATGACGCATCCAGAACATTTGGTTGCTGTAAATCTAAAAGCTCTTCTTTCATCAACAGAACTTGGAGCTGCACAAGATTGACTGCATGACCGATATCATCATTAAACAAGGCCACTGAGAACTGATACAAACATTTTATACAAACTCTTCTTTTTTTCTTTTTTTTACCAAAATGTAAATCCAGTTTGTAAAATACCCATGTGGGGCCAAAACAATATAGTCGAGAGAAAGATGTCAGGATCATGTTAAAAACGTTGAACAGGAAACTACCACAGAATTATTTGAGTGAAAAAATGTCAAAAGCATGAACTAGGGAAAAAAAACCAGCAGTGTGCAGTGCATGTATAATATGATTGCTTTTAAGATCTGTTTAGCAGCTTCAGTAAAAGTAAATGTGAAGTTGCTGCTGTCAATGTAACTTTTTTAAAGATGTTTTATTTAAACTGTGAAATTCATTTTATAACTATGAGGTTTCTTTTAGATGTATATTCTACATCTGATTTTGAAAAATAAAAGTTATTAAAGTATTGTTGGGTAATTCTTTATTATCTCTTTGTATATATTGTTTTGTGTCTAGTATGATGTCATTTTGGAATGGTATAATGTTTTGCATGAATACATGTAATGCCAGAGGCATTTAGGTGGAGCCAATTGTTGCTTTGGCGGAAGAAAAGAGTTTACTGTTTCGTGCATAGTACTCTTAATTATTTTGCCCTAATAATGTCAAGCATGTTAAAAACAAACATTTATTACGTAAAGTACACTGAGTTTAATCACATATCAGTAATTTTAGAAAAAGTCACAAGCCTGTCTGGCTTTACCATAACAATCTTCTCATACCTGAAATGTTGATGGCGTGATAATAGTCTGCGCTCTCACCTTTCAGGTGTTTATATGCGTCATGAATCCAGCGCCCTCTGGAGGATGCTATGGGAAGTGGCGCTACAGAGGTGGGCCAAAGCCAAATCATCGCGGCTGGAGGAAGAGAATGAATTAGAGACCAGGAAGTGTTGACACGGTGTACATCTGTTGGTCATTCGAAGAAACAGTTACAAACATTTTAACTCCAAAGGATATTGTAATTGTTTTTTTCGTGGAGTTAATAAAAACATCATATTGAAATCATGGGGATGGGTGATCCAAATAGTACGGTAAGTTGTGACCTGAGCGATATCAGCAGGTGCTTGTTAACGTTACATCGCTTGTTGAGTTTAAAAATAGACTGACTAACTTAGCTGTGTGAACTCAGTTACTATCTGTATTCGTGTAAATCATTTTTTTAGTGATGCAAAAGTTTCCACTAGAACTGGTAGATATTTTTTTGTTTAATTTTTACAGGTTGACGTAAGTAAACGCAGGGCGAAGCTCGTTTTTCAAGTTATACTTCGCTAGTTTCTACGTTCCTGTTGTCAGTTAACGTCGACAATTTGCTTGGATTACTAAAACAAATGTGCTGTTTAAATAATAGTTTAATGCTTAAGCATCCAGTTTGTATTGCAACTTTGTTGTACAGATTTGTTTACATAGATGTATTGAATTTACCTTGAGCTGTGAAGCATAACCGGTTTACAAAACCGACTGTTGAACTTATCACTTTTTGCATGGTTACTCGGTTTAGATATGTTTTAACTACAGTTGGCAAATGTGCTGATCACTTCACACGTCCCCTGTTGACTTGAAGTGAACCAGAAGTGTGAGATCCTCATGCTAGTTTGCCTCAAATCAAGTTGATCAACTGACTGACAACCATTTATTTTGTTTTGTTTAACAATTTCAACAGTACCGCATATATTTTAGACATCCTATTTGTTTGTGGCACTGTGGTTAAAATAAAGTTCATTGACAGTATTCTGAATTACTGAACTTGGCTTGTATTCAATTATAAGTTCGCTTGTTCTTGAAACCATTTGGAGACTGGTATTAGACGGACTTCAAGGAAGCAAGAATATGTTTTGCCTTGGTTTTATACAAAGAGTAAGAAAGATCGAGTAATACAGTTGTTCTTACTTATAGTGATGGACATTTGTTCCAGTCTTAATGGTAAAGCAGTTTAGAAAGCCTATCTAAAGACTTTCAAAAACAAATGCACACTGGTAAATCATATGATAACTAGATGCATACATTTTTACTTTTTATTATGTTGTTGCCATATCACATAGTTATAGATATCACATGGAACCATTTCTCCACAATGATGGTATTTCAGACTGTCAGTATCTGATGTCACCTAATAGCTTTCTGCCATTCTGCAGGCCTTGTGACACCAACTCCAACAGCCATTGACTAGAATGGAAAGGGTAGGACAGGTAGTGACGCAGCTTTGCTTTTGGTTTCCTGGTAACACCCTTTGTTTATGAAGTATCAGTAGTGCAAGAGGGCTTAGGGGTGTTTAGCATGACTAAACATGCCCAAATGACACTGAGAACAGTACAAAAGATGGCTATTAAGGTTCTTGCACTGCATTTGACAGTTGGTGTTTTGATGTGTGAATGTGGTAAAGCTATCTTATTGCTTTTGTCAAAATCACACTTAAGGTGTCACGCCTAATCATTAGCATCTAAAGGCAAAAAACTGAGCAGTTTTTTATAATAGCTGTCTGATCATGGTATACAATAAATGATGTATTGATGTTAGTTTTATTGTTAAGTTTTTTTTTAAATATAGAGATAGACAGTACTTTATTGTAGCAATTACTGTATGTTTTTAATTGCTTGAATCATGAATTCCCTTAAATCAGAATAATTAAATGCAGCTGTCTCCATATATTCAAGACACGTACATAACAGTCATAAAGACACTATTATGTTTTATTAGGGGTTCAAGTGTGTAACGCTGAACTCCTATTGTAAATGTAGGGGTTTGACTACATATTTGTGGGTTTGACATTACATATTATGCAATGTTTTACACATTCATACATTCTTCCAGTGGTGGGCCGATATGATATTCATATCATATGTTAGATCTCCTCATACTGAACAACCACTGCTGTCAATTAAATCATTCATTACATCTTTGAGATTATTTAAAAAAAAACTTTTGTGAACTAGCTATAGGTTTTTTGATCATCCTCAACAAACTCACCGTAGTACAAAATCTCTGGACTGTCTAGATCAATAATTATCAAAAACATAGTATTTGAATGGCTATAACTGGGTCATTAAAAATATGGGTGATGAAATGTGCCCAAAACATATCATATAATTCCTAAACAGAATCATTAGAATTTAAAAAAAACTTGGTAACAACATGTGACACGGAGACTTCAGATGCTCCAATCACAAAGCCTGTGTGAATTGACGACTCAACACGGGCGATATGGACTCTCTATGGTGGACGGCACTGATCCTCAACAACTCGTCTTAATACCGGCGTGATTACTTGGACTTCCAAAAGATGAAAATGGGTAAATACTGAATGTTCCGATCCAATCTGACTTGTAATGCTGCCCGAATCATGCACTGTTCCTTCGTTGGTCAGAGGAGAACTGGCCCCCCGACTGAGTCTGGTTTCTCCCAAGGTTTTTTTTCTCCATTCTGTCACCTGATGGAGTTTTAGTTCCTTGCCACTGTTGCCTTGGCTTTTGGCTTGCTTAGTTGGGGACATTTAATATTCAATAATGTTATTGATCTGCCTTACTTAAGGTGGACGCTGACGCAATTTTCTTTTAGAAACAAACTTTGTTATATTGTTTTCATGTTATGTTATCACTGTGAAGCGCTTTGATACAATCTGTATTGTAAAAAGCGCTATATAAATAAAGGTGACTTGACTTGACTTGACACATAACTCTAAAAAAGCCTGTAAACTTTTATGGAGATTGGACGATAGGTGGCACTACAACAGTTATAAACGTTAAAGAGACTAGATTTTTATGGTAAATTATGCTATCTGAAAATTTCTTTTTTCATCTCAGAACTTAGTTTTGTAAAGGTCTGTAATCCACTCTGATTTAGGTGCTTACAGGCTTCCTAAATAATACATAGGCTAATATTTTTTTTCGCATGCACTTAACAGTTTGAACTTCGATAACGGATGCTTGCGGATGTATTTTATTGAGTATTTTAGTTTTTGCAAATAATATATGTATTTTTTCTGCATAATTCTAAACCTTACATGCTATAATTTATATTTATGGGCCAGATAAAATGCTGGCTGCAGAACAGTACTTTTTACAAACGTTCCAGTCTCTATTCAAACTGCTTTATCATGATGAGTTTCTATCTCATTGTATAGATTTTTGTTGCCTTCCATTTCTCTTTTTGACAACAATGCGAGTTATTTTGCATAACTGTGTGCTTGTGCCATTTTGATCATGTTTTGGTTTTTAATTCCTCTAAATGCAGGAGCCGAGAGAAGGAGAGTCTTCACAGGAGGTGGATCCAGTTCGATCTCTACAGTCTCAAGTGGACGGGGTCAAGGACATTATGACCCAGAATGTCGATCGGATCCTGGCCCGTGGAGAAAGACTGGATGATCTGATGGGCAAATCTGAAGATCTGCAAGCTGGGGTGAGTCTTTAAGTACAAAAACTTTGTTTCTTATCACATATTACAGCTCTAAGCCTGGCACACTGTTTTTACTATGCACAAAACCATCCAAACGTTTGGGTTCAGAAAGATTGTCTAATATTTTTCAAAGAAGTCCCTTGCGCTCACCAAGGCTGCATTTATTTGATAGAAAATAAATACAGTGTGAAATATTACAATTTAAAATAACTGTTTTCTATTTGAATATATTTTAAAATGTAATTTATTTCTGTGATGGCAAAGCTGAAATTTCAGCAGCCTTTACTTCAGTCTTCAGTGTCACATGATCCTTCAGAAATCAATCTAACATAACAAACTATTAGGCTACTGTATGCGGCTGTAGTCCCACACTTGTTGACATTGTACTGGTCTTTGTTTTCTGCTTTTCAGGCCCAGAACTTCAAGCACACCTCTCAGAAGGTTGCTCGCGCTTACTGGTGGAAGAACGTGAAGCTGATCGTGCTTATTGTTGTGATAGTCCTCGTCATTGTGCTGGTTATCATATTCCTTGCCACTGGTGTGATCCCAACCGGTACACCTGCAACCAAACCTCCCACCACACCACCCTAGGATTTCTGTTAGTTACAAACACACACACACACACAAACACATACAGAAATATGCAACCATGTTCACATACCAAGTCAAAATTTCAAGAATTCACACACACACACACACACACACACACACACACACACACACACACACACACACACACACACACACACACACACACACACACACACACACACATACTCGTTCTTTGCACATTTTGCTCATATACCCTCATATACCTTCACATCTCATGGTATCACTTATTACGAGGAGCTTCCATTATGACAGCTTTGAAACATTGAAATGAAGGATTTTAAGTAGTCTATAGAAAGAATGCTGTCTATTTTCTTACATACTTCTCACCTCCTAAAACTTCATCCTAATGGCCACTTCGGTTGCCTTTATGATTCTCTAAAGCCTGATAAAATGCCACAACTGTAATTAATTCCTTCAATTGCTGCAATATTGTTCATACTGAAGGTATGCTTGAAATAATCATATACTGGCATTGAATCAGAAAAGGTAATGGGTGAAAGTTCTTTCTATTGAGCTATGATGTATATTTAAGTCTGTTAGATTAAATTACATAATATATTATGTGTAATTATGGAATACTTTTAGATCTCCAAGTGTCTCTATTTTGTACTCTTGTACTTTTGTCGTCTCCACAAGTATGTATGTCATTTGTAAAAGGTCAAACCAGAATGTGTTCTTAAAACTGTTGCATTATCCAAAACACACCTTTTCATTAAGTAATTATATTGTGAGATGTTTGGATTTTTTTCCCCTGTCTTTAATGTTTACTGAAATTTGCAATGCCCCTAAGCTTCAAAACAGAAAAACAGATTTTCTTCTTATAGAATGAATGAAAGATTTTTATGAAACGAGCACCTGAACAAGGCCATTTAGATTTAGATTGACATTAGAAAGCACAATTTTTTTTTCTATCCTTGTCATAAATCACTGTATTGAATTTGATACGCAGTGTAACACTTGCACTGTACCACATGCAGTCAGTACTGTAATCATAATTTGTTATCGCATGTGGGAGCTTTCTGAAACCCAAAGCGTAACTTTTTACTGTATAGAAAACCGAGCAAGGAGGAATATTTTAGAGTCTGTGGTGTCATTTTCAGTTTGCAATAGTTTTTGTTGGCTGGTCTTATAATCTGCTGAGTAGCTTTATGCACTTTTGCTTCGGAGAGGTTAAGGCACTGTATGCCTGTCTATCTGTATGTAGTCAGAATGACTTGAATGTTTGTAAAGTCTTATGCTGTATCCCTTGTAGCTTCCATTAACATCATACTGTATGTAGTATTCTACCCCAAACCTTTTAATCAAAGACATATGTTTAAACACTTAAAATTTGTAATCAATACGTTTAATCGATTTAAGTTTTTGTCATCTACAAATAATCATTTTGAAACCTCAATCAAGTGCCTTGAAAATGAATCTTATTAGTGTAAACAGCCTGGAAATGCAATATTTTGTAAATAAACATGATCTCTCAATAAAACTAATGATGAGTATGACATGTTTTTAATCCTCTTATTTGAAATGTACATAGACTAATGGCAAACAATTATCAAATACTGTTGGGTTTGTGTTTAATTTCCCATGTCCACCATCTGGTATGCAGTAGATCTCTAGAGAGGGACAAAATGCAAGTTTTAGATATTGCAAATGCCAAGGACTAAGTTATGTACGTGATGTGATGTATGTGTAAGGGATGGGCATAGCCGGAGGTAAATAATGGATTGTATTCTATACATTCTAACTACATTTTAAAAAAATGGTTAAAAAAGAGCAAGTACATCCAAGCCAAGTTTTTTCCCCCCAGCTGTGATTTTATCTTGTTTTTCTTACACCAGCTGCAACTCACTTTTCCCTCCAGAACCAGATTTCCTTCAACAAGTTTTCTATTATGATTGATTTGTGAATCGGTTTAACGTATTATTAAAAAAAAAATCGATTGATAATGATGTTTTCGAATCGGACAACGTCTTTTTGTGGCAGCTTGACTTTTGTGAACTTTTTGTGAATACATTACAATACAAGTACTGGAGTGCATTAATTTTAAAGGGCACATTTGGCACATGACCAAGAACAATATATCACAAGTTACTGGCAGGCAGTGTAACCTATGAGTGTAACTAGCAAGTCAGGAGATGGGCGTTTACATAGACTGCCATGGCCATGCGGCTGCGCAGTGTGATTTACCCGCCCAGTAGATAACAGCCGTTCCTTACAGCAGCAAGGCAGAACTTTAAAGCCTTGGATTGGAAGAGTTGCTAAAACACGCGCATTCATTTTTATAGATATCGAACTTGTATTGTTTTTTATTCTTCAGCTGCTGGTGTCTCTTTCAGATGCAGTATATTCGGTCACAGTTTCTGGTGTGGTAAAACGACAGAATAAAACAATGACAGTAAGTTGTTTTGTCTTTTTGTTTCGTTTTCGCACTTACGCTGTTATTAGATTTATTAGATTAGATTAGATTAGATATTAAAGTAAAAGCATGGCAATGTAAAGGCTGAATAACTTTTAAAAGCAAATTGTTATAAACAACTTATAAACAAACAGCAACTTTGTTATATAAATAACGTTACAGATAACTCGATGTAAACGCTGCAAACAGTTTAAGTTTAATGTTGTGGTCCAATTTCAAACACGTTTAGTTTGTTTCAATATGTGTAGGCCTAACGTTATATGCCACTAAATTGTGCAAGTGATGTTATAAATTAAGTTTAATTTTGATGACTGAGCGATTTTTCTGACAGGCTATATATGTAGCAGCTCTCAATTCACTTTATTTAATTGACGTATATGATAGTGTATAGCTGATACGCATCGGGTTGTGGTTTACAGTATCATTTAGTTCTTTATGAGCTGTTTGAATTTGAAACATAGGCCTACCTTGTTTTTTGTGTGTGTTTTTTTCATATTACGTGTCATTTGAATGTCATCCAGTAGGTCTTTAACCCTTATTGTTGGTTCATCTCAGGTGGCTTGAAATGACAGCCTCACAAGTGTTTATTTGAACACAAGAGGGGATTTTTGCCTTGTCTCAAGGAAATTCCATATTCATTATAACAGTCACAATGAAAGAGGAAGGAAGAAGGCAAAGAAAGGATGTAAAAAGAGATGTGCATCCTGTAGTCCTCTGTTCATATGAGTGATGATAAACTGATTATACTGTTCATTTTAAAGGTGTCTATCTATCTATCTATCTATCTATCTATCTATCTATCTATCTATCTATCTATCTATCTATCTATCTATCTGTCTGTCTATATGTCTATTTATATGTATGTCTGTCTGTCTGTGGCCCATATTATGGTGATATTTTACTAAAATCTTATTTGTTGAGGTTGTTTACATCCATCCGTAAGTCTATCACTGTTTTTCTTTAGCACCTGTAATTAGATTTTTTAATTCATACACACATTTGTTTATTTATTTACTGTTTCTTGTACAATTTAAACAATATGATAACATTTAAACAAATGTTATTAAAATTAAACATTGAAGTTTATTCATTGGTTTATTGTTAGTAGATACAAATCTCTTTCATGCTGTTAATATTTACCAAAAAAATAAAAAATAGATGCATAGCCTTCAGCATCAGCAACAAAATATGTGTGTTTCTCCTCCCTTTTAAAAGTTGATAAACCTTTTTAGTATTTGCCTTTTAGTATTTGAGTTTAGCATTGTTTTTTTCCTGCGACCCACTTTTGAGCCGTGACACACCGTTTGAGAATCACTGTTCCATTGTCCATGGTTCTTTTGTGAGATGGCATGAAAAATAAGTGGTGTTTCCTGTAAAATTAATCATTTCATTGATCTTTGCTTGACAGTTTCCCGTCTATGATGTTCCACTCATCAACTAAACCTTGACCTCAAGTTACTTGCATCCTTCTGAGCACAAAGAGAGGAATCAACAGTCTGAATCAGCTGATATACAAATGATATGTCTGATGCTGTAGAGACTGCTAATGTCAGGAAGGTCACAATCTATAAATGCCCTATTTTATGTTGTTTTCACAAAGGCCTCATTGTGGGGTTTGATGCAATGGCTTCTAGAAATGCAGTTCGTTTTTCTCTCCCTTGTGCTGTTCCTTGTTAAACTGTGAGAGAGCAGAGGCACTGTTCCAGAATTCCATTCCCAGTGCTTGGAGTAAACAGAACTCTTAGGCCATTATGATGGGAGGCGTCCAGGAAGTCTTCAATGCCACTTTTTACTTTTAATGGTTCATTGATTGCATTTCTCTTGTGTTAAATATCTAGTGGGACATTCAATATCATCTAGTACCTCTAGATGTATGGATGCGAATGCATGATTTGTATAGGATGTTTGCCTTTCTTAATAAACCATTTCATCTGTCCCCAGGAGAATGGGCAAAGCCGCCTCCGTCAGGCCCAGGAGGATGTGGAGGAAGTTAAACTTATCATGCTGGATAACATAAACAAGTCTGACGAGCGAACAGTTAAACTCGGGGAGCTGGACAACAGAGCGGAACAACTACGAGAACAGGTGGAACCTTAGTTTGTGTGATATTTATTAAATAATAACAACATAAACTATCATTTCATTCATGCACATAAAACAGCTTTTCAAAAAAGCATGCCTACTTATTTACTCATTTTATGGTCCCATGAACATGTTTTTTGGCTCATTGAGGACTCTGATGACCATAAACTGGTTTTCCGGAATTTCAAGTGTTTATAGGGAAAGCAAAGGCATGTCATATTGGAGTCTATTAATAGTGTCTAGGTGGGGTGTACGGAAAAAAAGAGTGTACAATTTGCATCCTGACTTTAGTTTACCATGTTAATTTTAGAAAGCTATTTCCTTTAGTTATGAAATGAACAAAAACTTGTGTAATAGTATGGCAGGCTGTTTATGCAGGATGTGCCATCATGTGGTAAGGCAACAAGTTCACTTTGGTTTCATGCAAGAATGTGTAATGAGCACAATGTGATATTGGTGTTACTGGTTCAAACAAAGATTATAATTAAAGTTAGGAGAACAAAAACCAATTCAAGCACATTACAAAGACTCACATTTTTCCTTTCCTTGTTTCTCATATGAAGAGTCTCTGTAACAGTCAGTTCTAATTAAAAAAAAAAAAAAAAAAAACTACTTTTTTGTCATTTTGTCATAATTTTAAATGTTTTAAAAATATATATTTTTGGTCATATTAAATTATTTAAAAGGTTGTATTATTTGTTTTCAGAGCAAAGGATTCTCAAAGACCGCGACTAAAGTGAAACAGAAGAAGCGCTGGGAGAATATTAAGTACAAAGTGATAATAGCGGCAGTTGTTGCTGCAGTGGTTATTGGCATAATTGTGGCAGTGGCAATGAGTTTTAGCAGAGAGGACAGTCAAAACACACCCCCAGCCACACGATCAACAGAAGCACCAAGAGATGGCTAGAAGATAGGCCAGCTGACTAGAAGATGCGTGAAAATGCCTCAGAATATCACCTGGAAAATCTTGTTTCTAGTACTTTTGTTAAAATAGCCTAAACTAGAGTGAAGTTTCATAAATCACTAAATGCACAATCAAGAGTATGCTAAAAAAAAAGTGGTGAGTGATACAAAAATGGTACCATGGTGTCACCATCTTTTCTGCTTTCACTTTCATTTTTCAATGGTAACACACATAGAGTATGCTGCATTAATTTTAACCGTTTACATGGATTCTTGTAGGACAAGCCATATTTTAACCACAAATTGGATAAATCGGAGCCAAAAGAGGGTTAAAGTGTAGCATGGGAAGCAAATTATTGTTTAGACTTCGTCAGGGAGCAGAGCATTTTGTTTTTCAAAACAAACTTTCTTGATTCTTATCTGACCCATTTCAAGTCTTAGAGTCTCTACAAACAAGCTGTTGAGTTTAATCAAAATGTGTAAATAAATAAATGTTTCTTATGTAAATATACCATGTCTGTTGTTATTTTATTTTTTTTCTCAATGTGTCATATTTATTTCTGTATTTATTTTCTTTTATAATGCCCGTAGAGCTTTTATAATGACTTGAGTGAGTTCACATTTGACAGGTGTCGTGTAACATGTCATGAAAGACGTCATGCAGTCAAAATAGGAAATTGGAATTAAAATATAATTATAATTATTATATTAATCATTTTCCGTTATAATTAATCATTTTTAATCGTTTTTTTCCCCGTTATAATTAATAATTTTTATATTATTTAACTAAAATGTGGAGCTCGTGAAACGAGAAAGGTAAAAAAAAACGCCACCTGGTCGAAATTTTAAGGTTGAAAAAGCAAATGTAAAAGTGACAGGGTTTGCTACACGACCAACGTTTGCACTATTAAATGTCCACAATTAGGCTATAGTCTACGTTTAGCAGGACGACATAGCCTAAATATGAATTATGAGAAACATAAAAAACGTTCACAAAAGAACATAACTTACACAGCTACGTATTATTCTTTTCTCTGTAACGTTATCTAAAAATAAATGCGAAATCAAATAGAAATTCTGTCATCATTTAACGTTACTCACCCTCAAGTTGTTCAAAACCTGTATACATTTCTTTCTTCTGCTGAACACAAAAGAAGATCATTTGACGAATATGGGTAACGAAACAATTGATGGCCCTTATTGATTTCCATATTATGGAAGAAAAAAAATACTATGGAAGTCAATGGCTACCGTCAACTGTTTGGCGCATTACCCTCCGACACTCTTCCAAATATCTTCTTTTGTGTTCAGCAGAAGAAAGAAACCATGCAGGGTTGAAGTAACTAAAGGGTGAGTAAATTATGACAAAATTATTTTTGGGTGAACTATTCTAATTTGTAGCGCGCTTGTTGTGAATTGTGATCTGGCAACAACACCAGCAGTGCCCGTTCGTTGTTATAGCAACGTCAACTAAAACCAGAGCGCATTTTCGGTTGCGAGAGTCTACAGTTTTCTCATGCACATTACAAACTTTATTATATAGTTATTCTCACCCAAACGACTACAAGAATGGCTCACCATGACCCTCGAGTGGAGTGGATTAAAAACGCAGTGTGTGTGCTGTTTGATTTGCCTGATTCAGGCTGTTTTGAGGAGTTACTCAGTCGCGGTGATGGAGAGGAAGAGCAGAAAATCATAAGCTTTTTAAACATAGTCACAGAGGAAGAGGCGCCATCAACGCTTTTTTTCTTCAAGAATATACGCGAAGAAGAGGTTGAAGTGGAAATTCCTGTTGGTACGTTTATATTTTCAACTGAACTAGGCCTAACTTACCTGTTTACTATTCACAGTAGTGCTAACAGTTTACACTGCAGTTGTTAACGACGTTCTCAGTTATCGAGTTATCTCAAAAATCAGTTATCGTTTTGTTCACTAAAGCTGATAAGTCTTAAGGACATTTCTGTTATATATATATATATAAACGGTATCCATTAATTTACGTGTTTAATAATACATAATTAATTCCCCAGTCCATACACACCAAGAACCGGTTGAAAGTACGGAGAATGACTCAGAGAGAAGTTCATCTGTTGCGTCTGAAGGGACACTCCTCTCAGATAGAGAGAAAACCCCTGCTGAAAGTGAGTCTGCTTCCTCAGTCCTCATTAATATGATCAGAAAGAAATTCATCAAACTAAGTTACAAGTTGTTCTTGTCTTTTTTTCCATTGCTCACACACATGACTGAAGAGAGAAGAAAAGTTAAAAAAAGAAAAAGCCATGAGTCCTCAAACCCAGAAGACTCTCAGAGTCCGGATCTTGCAGTTGAGGGCCTGTCAGAGGCAACAAATGTGGATAAACCACCTCCCAATGTAATTCTCAATTTATTATATGAGAATATTTATTATATGAGAATTATATATATATATATATATATATTCTGTTTTAGGACAGGAACGAGATCTTCGCAAATACGTTTAATACGTTTTATTTATTTTATCAAATGATTAAATATGTTTATTATTAATCAAGATGTGTATGAGATCTTATTTGATTACTTAATATTATTTATTATTATTAGGCCTATTGCTGTTTTATGATGCTTTGACATTTTTCCCCCATCACAAGACTGAGGTTCAGATTGTGTATCATGTAGAGCTTCATGTGGACGTGAACAATATCCCGGAGAGGTTCGAGAAATACAATTTCCTTTACTTCCTGAGGAACACTAAAGGTAGGGGGAGTACTCTCAATTTGTGCCTCCCAAAATTTGCACATTTAACTGATATGTCTGGTGTTTTATCCTATCCAGAAACCATCATTGAACCTGTGGACATGCATGAGGCTAATAATTTGATGCCCAAACTTATTGAGTTTGGCATGATGAATGACAACCCCTTGATGATGCTGAGAGGGCTTCTCAACCATGTGTGTGACTAAATCTCTTACTCCCATTCAAAATGAATTATCTTTAATTATACCATGGAACTATCTACACTGAGCTCTTTCCTTGCAGGTGTATGTTCCTCTTCTCTCAGTGAACCAGCTCAGGATCACTGATGGTGGCTATAATGGTGTTGCTGGCTCTCAAGACTCTCAAGAGAAACAGCAGCCTGCGGAATCCCGTGGAGCTTTTGAGGTCCGAGATGATCTTCTCCACAGCACACATAAATTCTTGCAGGTCATAGACCAAACCTTACTACAGCTGGAAGGTAGGCTAGTTTTTCAATTTTTTTGAAAGAGGTATCTTATGGGTATCACCAAAGCTTATTTTACTTAATCAAAAATCAGTAAAAACAGTAAAATTGAGTAAACAGTAGAACAGTAAAATGTGAAATATGATTACAATTAAAAATAATATCATTATATTATATAATATGTAATTTATTCATGTGATGGCAAAGCTGAATTTTCAGCAGCCATTACTCCAGTCTTCAGTGTTTTCCTTCAGAAACCATTCTAATATGTTGATTTGGTGCTCAAGAAACATTTCTTATTATTATCAATGTTGAAAACATTGCTTAACATTTTGATCTCTGTGTTTTAGGTGAGTTTAAATTTCACATTCCAGATCTTGATTTGGAGGGAGAAGTGGAGACACTCATGTCTAATCCAGGGATGGTGGAGAAACTTGAGCAGTGTGTGATGAATTGGCACACACAAATCACAATTGTCATCCAAGAGCAGAAAACTAAGCAACCACAGGTTTGTAAAATTTCAAATGAATGAATCAAGATGGAATTCTTGTTAAGTTTTCTACTCTAACCTAAACAGATAATGTAAAGGATTACCTGACTGACTGTTTTTTCACTATTGAAGGGACCTGGTCCTTTGGCAGAGATTGAGTTCTGGCGTGAACGTTTTGCTGTCTTGAGTAGTTTGAGTGAGCAGCTGAACCTGCCAGTGGTGAAGAAGATTCTGGATGTGTTGACCCATGCCGACTCATTCATAATGCAGGAGCTGGAAAAGACTACATCTGAGCTTAGAAAATACCACGAGGAGTCTACCAGTAATGTACAATTCCTCACCACAATGGAGAGACACTTCAGGGTGAGAAGTAACCATTCCTATGTTGCTGCCCCACACAGGAATAGGTCTAGGAATAGGAATGCGTTTATTCATAAAGTGCTTTGTACAATACCAGTTGCTTCAGCAGCTTTACAGTAAAATTCAGTTTTGGGAATCAGTATTTTCCGTTTTCAAGTACAATTACAAGTACAACAAAGCATCCCAATAACAAAATCCTTATTTAGTAATCTCTATATCGTTCTGAACCTGTATGTTGTATTTTTTTCTCTTTTGGAACGCCATAGGGGTGAGTAAATTAGATAATTCTAGAATTATAAATAGAGAGGTCCCCCACCAGCAGAGCAGCATGGCTCAAAAATATATAGTTACTCATCAATGTTTTATTATTTACAGAACCTTGTCACAGGACTGGATTTCAAAGTGGTCTTGGACACTATTCCTCAACTGATGAACGGGCTGCGTTTGATCTGGATATTATCCAGGCATTACAACATAGACGAGCGTTTGGAATCTTTGATGGAACGCATTGCCTGGGAACTATCTGAACGGGTTGCGAGAGTCGTAAATGTCCGTGTTCTATTTAAGTGAGTAAGCAAAATCTGTAAAAGTCAACCCACAAGCCAGCACAAAAAGATGAAAATGTTGCATTTGAAGTGACTTTTGTTTGATGTGGAAAAAAACTAAACAAGGCTTACACTTTTTATTAAATGTTTAATCAATTTAGAAGTTCCACACAATGTTAATTTATAATGATTGTAATTCCCACATTAATTGATATAATGCAGAGACAAGAGAGTGGTGGCCAAAGCCAAAGCTCAGGATGGAAAGCAAGTCTTGGAACGGTGGAAGGCCAGTTATTTTGAGGTCCGTGCACAGATTGAGAAATCAGACCGTGATCCCCGCTGGGAATTCAATCGCAAAAAGCTGTTTGAAAAGACAGACTATATGGCTTCAGTCTGTCAGGACTTGTATAACATTTTGCAGGTTTGCCAAATTAGATTAAGCGTATTTAATTTACTTTCAACTTTACATGAAGAAATTTTTCCTCACAGACAGTAACCTTCTCACAAATTAATTTTCACTGATAGACTCTGGACGAGTTCTACATTATCTTTGGACCAGAGTTAAAAGCAGTGACGGGTGATCCAAAGCGAATAGATGATGTTTTACACCGTGTAAACTGCCTCGTCGAACCCATTGAGGAGCTTACCTTTGACCCTTTTGACATCCGCAAAATGAGCAGTTGGAAAATGATCATACAAGAATTTAAAGCTGGCGTCCAGGTAAAAATCTGGCTGCAACTATATTGTCAGTGTTCATTTGTTTTCCTCTTTTGATATTTTTGGTGTATTAAATGCTCTGTTTTTATTAAGGCCATTGAAAGGGAAGCTATCAGTTTCATTGATCACTCCTTCAAGACACTGCGTTCTTCATCTGCAGCATTTGACCTGCTGCTGAAATTCAAGCACATCCGCTCTAGAGATGCCATCAACAATCAGTTGATGAAGAAGTTTAATGATATTCTTGCTCAGTACTGCAAAGAGGTGCCTCAAGACCTGCTTACTAAAAAACCTAGGACATGTTGGATGGTGATACAAAGATTGCATTTCTTGCTGTTCTTAAGTGTCTTCTTTGGTGTTGTTGTTGCCTAGATGGACCTTCTAAATGACATATTTATGAAACTCCAGGATAATCCACCTCTGAATAAAAATCATCCTCCTGTGGCAGGAGCCATTGTTTGGGAGCGTTTCCTGCTAGACCGCATTAAGTACCCCATTAAACGCTTCAAGGAGGCACGTGATCTGATGTACACCGAAGAGGGCAAAGTAGTAAGTTTTCCCATTTTGTCACTAAGTTAAAGGTTTTGTTACTATTATGATGAGCTGAGTGTCAAACCTTGTAGGCATTCAACTATAATATTATACGGGATATACAATCTCAGTGGGATTGGGACTGGTGTTGACAATCAAAAGGGATAATTACAAAGCGTAATCTATATTAATGAATAATAAATTATAAAAATTAATCATAATTATATACAAATGCATGTATATAGATAATACATTTAAAAACATAATAATTTAAAATTATGATAGTTATGATATTTCAGCACCCATACATCAATACACATTCATATGGATGTCATTACATTGTTTTTTGAGTGTCCCACTAATGTTTATTATTTTTAAGATGGTGTGTTAAATAAAATAGTTCAGGTTTTCTGTTTTACAAAATTTGACAGTCTTTGAACACCAGAGCACTGTAGGAACAGTGTAGTCTTTAAATAAATGTCCCCTCAAAACTAGGGGTGTTGAAATTAATCGTTGCATTAATAGATCATAATCGATTATAGCCTACTGACGTTTCTTTGATGTCATTCGTAACATACGCACTACTCGCGCTAGTGTAAAATGGCGGAGGGAGGCGAAACACAAAAGCGAGTAATAAAAAATGCACCCACTATTTTAAAATTTACAGCGTGTAAGGCTGCGAGCGTGCATGTGCGTGCGAGTGTGTGTGTGTGCGAGTCTGCATGTGTTCCAACTTAAGTTGTGTGATGTTTGCTACATTGTGTACTTTCTTGGAGCAGATCAAATAAAAAGGGAGTTCATCTGATTGCTTGTATTCATTGACGAAAAAGCAGGCATGTGCAGTAAATGTAATATTGAAAAGTGAGTTTTGCACATCCCTATACTCTATTTGCTACACCTATCAGAGTTCACAACTTGAACTTAGGTATTCTTTGCATATGCTTATGCTCTCCCATGTTTGCATTTATATGAATACAAATATCCTGACTGTCTTTTATTTTTTCCCTTTGCAGGTGGAATCCAAATTCTTAGAGGTGGCTTTGCGTATGAGGGACTATGAGGTGGAGCTCTATAACCATTGGAAAGCAGAGACTACTGAGACTCTGCCCCTTCTCATGAAGAGAAATGTGCTGATAATGGTCAACAGTGCTGGGACAGTGTATGAAGACTCCATACAGCCAAATGCCGTACGTTGCCGTGACAGGGAAACCTGTCTGTTAGCTGTGAGGAAAAGATGGTCAAACTTGATCTGAGTTTCCCTCTACTCCATAGCCACTATGTACTTAAACCAGTGCTTTGAAATAACATTAATGTTATTATGTATGCATATGGCTGTAATTGCAGACTGCTCAGGGCAGACTGGAAAAGGATGTGCACTATTCTGTGAATTTTGCCCCTGAACTACAAGAGATCATATCTGAGACCAAATATCTGGATCACTTGGGCATCTTATTACCAAATGAGGCACAAAATGTGGCTCTGCAGGAAGACAGGTTTCTCAGGTAGTCTGCCTATAATTAATTCCTGCAATTAATTTACTGAACCTTCATGACATTTGACCTAAAAAGACTTCCTTAAAATGTCTCTTGAAGGGTGTTTTGACACTTTTGTTACTATTTACTGTTACGCATGCAGGTACAAAATTGAACTGAAGAAGTTAGTAAACCATTACCACTCTCTGATGGATAATCTAAATGATGCCGAGTCCTCACTAATGGCTGATCAGGTGCAGGAACTGAGGCGAGTGCTAAGCTTAGGGTGCAAAAGAGTCAACTGGAATTGTTTGGGTAAGTTGCACACAAATTTAAGATTTATGTATTTAAAGTGCATATAAAATTTGTTAAAATGTTACTTTTTCTTTTACCTTGTTACACATGTTACATGTAGTTACTATATTAATAACTATACATTATTAATAATTACATGCAACTAACCTAAACCAACCCTAATCTAACCCTAACCCTATAGTAAGTTCATGTAGTTAATTCATGTTACTCAGAACTTAAATGTATAATTACACTGGAACAAGGATACTAAAGTTTAACCTAAAATTTCCATCCATTTAGATTTAGATTACAGGGTTAAAATAAACTAGTAAACTTAAAGTGATGCATATTTGTCAGTCATACATAAATGAATAAGGAAAGAAACTGGTAAGATTTTCGTAATAGTTACAATAAAATGCATTTATTTTAAATACACAATTATGTAGTTTATATGTTTATCATCAATCAGTCAAATTTGCTTGTTCTACAGCTAGACATATTTTTTTATACATGTTCTTACTGAATACATTTAATTGTTTTCACAATTAACATATTTATGCTGATTCTAAACTATTTAAATTCATGCATTTTGAGAATATGATTATTTAAATAAAATCAAATATGTAATAGTTTGTAATAAACTATGCCAAGATTTTTTTGAGTGTAGAAATCTTACCTGTTTCAAGTATATATGACATCATATTAAGTTATTATGTTAAAACTATGTAATACAGATGGATGGAAATTTTATATGCAATTTAAATACATAAATCTGACATTTAGGTCTAAATATTATATTTTGAATGCCGGGTACCCCGTAAAAATGAGTAGTTGCTGCCCCACTATCTTGTCTTCTAAAAGTTCTTAATGTCATCTTTTGAATTAAACTTCATTTAACAGGTATACCACAATTCATCCAACGTGGAAATCAGGCCACTTCCAAATTTGAGTCATTGGTGAACCAAATTCAGAAGAATGAACGAGACATTGACGATAAACTTAAATCCATTGAATCTGCAAACCTTTTCAAGTTCCCAACGGCAGATAAAGCTGGACACCTACCAGGTTAAGAATGCTATTGGCTGTATTTGCAATCGCTAGATTACTCTTAATAACTCAAAATAAGCAAACACATCAGGTACAAAGTGGCAATGTGTTAAGGTGTTTTCTGCCTGTTGTTCCAGGAATAAAAGAGTTCTGTGATTTCATTGAGAGTGAGAGGGCAAAGGTGGTGAACCTGCTGGTGAATAAGTATGCAGCTATCAGTCCTCTCCTCACCAAGATGGAAAGTTTGATCATGGAGACCAGCACTGGCAAAGCCAAGCGCATGGCTCAGTTCTACGCTTACTGGGAGCACAAGATCTTTGATTCACTTACCAAGATGGTGCTTCAGTAGGTTTATTTGATTGTTTCTCAGATGCATTTACATAGATCTCATAAGTCTAATGCTCTTTTATGCTTACCATTACAATTGCCTTTCAGGAATATTCAAGCTTTTAACAAAGCACTGATGGGCACTACTCCACTCTTTCAAATCGACACCATTCTAGCTGCTCCTGAGATTGCGTTGCTTCCCAAAAACAGTGAGGTGTACAAGCTTATTAGACAGTGTGTCGCCGACTGTGTGGAGAGCACCAAGGTATGTTGCAGGCTACATAAGTCAAGACAAGTCACCTTTATTTAGCATGTTATAAACAATAGGCCTATAGATTGTTTCAAAGCAACTTCACAGTTATAAACAGGATAATAGCAATCAATGATGCAAACTTTTATCAAATATGAAAATAATTCAAATTCTGCTGTAAATCAACTCTAAAAAGAGCTGTCATTATTCAACTCAAGTCAGTTCAGTGTTGATTCAGTTCA
Source organism: Rhinichthys klamathensis goyatoka (assembly GCF_029890125.1). NCBI lineage: Eukaryota > Metazoa > Chordata > Actinopteri > Cypriniformes > Leuciscidae > Rhinichthys > Rhinichthys klamathensis. The sequence continues at coordinate 1,056,689 of NW_026606672.1, read as the reverse complement.
GTTCAATAACTGTAAAGTTAATCAATCAGCTATAAACAGCACTACAATAGTGTAATGTTTAGCTCAAGTCAGTTCAATGTTGATTTATTTCAGTTCAATAACTGTCGACGTTGCAAAATGAATCAATTATGATTAATTTAGTTAGCAAATCATTTACATTTATTCAAATGAGGAATACAACAAATGATTCATCTTTGATAGGCAGAATACAGGATACATCGTTCAGAATATACAACAAGATAGAACAGGGAGGGTTAGTTCACCAAAGAATGAAAATTCTGTCATTAATTACTCACCCTCATATCATTCCAAACCCATAAGTTTTTTGTTTACCTTTGAAACTCAAATTAAGATCTTTTTAATGAAATCTGAGAGCATTCTGTCCCTCCAACACTGGTTTACGCAACATTGTCTGCTGTAGTAAATTAGCTCTACAGAAATAGTTAATAGATCAGTTAATAGAATTAACTTAATGTTGTAAAATTAATATTACAATCAATTAACCTGTTTGTCCCGTGAACAGTCAGTGTTAATTGTTTATTTATTCTAAGAAATGTACATTTCCGGGGTATGGGAAATGTCTTTTTTTTTTTTACTTTACTTGTACCACTAAGAGCAAATAATCAAAATCTGCATGATTAGGGACTCCAGTATAAATGAGCTCGAAACATGGACAACTTTGCATGTGACATGAACAAGACTTTATTAACTAGACTAAACATTTAAACTACTCTAACATACAAACATGCATACAGTTTACCAAGGGAAAGAGAACTGAAGCAGAATACAGGAGAGCAATAAGTTATAGCATTGTTTGAAATTCCGCAGATCAGCAGCCTGAGCAAACCATCAGTTTAGTTCTAACACGCCCTTTTTTAAAAGGGGTAAGGATACTTGATGTATCAAATAATGAGACTAAGTTTGATACTTGCATGTCTCGCCCATTTGAATTAAACTGTCCTGATGCAATTTGTTGAGGCTCCAGTTGATCTTTGCTGATGTTGTCTTGATGAGAGAGAACCACTGTCACTAATGTGAGAACTAATGTGTCACAAAGTTTGCAAAATGTAATGTAAATGAACAAATGGGGGTTGTTAATTTACATTACATTAACCAAAAAAACATATGATTTTGGTTAACCATAGTATGCAAGTCTAAAACATTATTCCAAAAGAGTTTAAAAGAGAGAATGAATACATGGAATACAGGAAAATCATGGAATGGGAAAATTAGATACATGTTTAAACATTTCTCAAGTGGTTATATATATAATATATTTGGGTTTATTTCTCCTTCTCAGCAAGAATTAAGTGATCTGCAAATATTTGGGGTTGTAAAAAGTCTTATCAGTCTTAATGTGTCCTGTAACAGGACACCGGGTTCTGCCAGTGTGTTAGCTTCAATTGGGATGTTAGTTTTGGGGAAAGTTTCATAGACCTTTGTTGGGAGAGTGAGTGCTGGATTATTCATAACATATAATGAATAATTTGTGTGTCTGATTGGTCCAGATGCTACACTGCTCTTGCATCGACATCACACACATGCGTCCAGAGCCGGCCCTCCCTATACGCGAACTAAGCGGCTGCTTAGGGCCCCACCGCCACTTGGGGGCCCCCAAACTATGGCTTGACCATAGACCCTGACCGTGACCTGTAGCTCGACGTACATTCGCATCACATGTTAACGCAGCGGTAGAGTTACTCATGGGACACTGTTTTTTGACAAAAACCTGTCAAACAGCTCCCGATTACTGGACTTTATCTAAATTGCGTCTGATTGTGCTAATACTGTCAAATACACACAAGGTTTACATAAACACAGTTTGTTATGTCTAAAGTGAAAGTAATCATTTGCGTCTGTCACTTTGTTAGAAGTGTGCAGGTCTTAAAGGGACAGCAGCATATAATAAACATGGATAGTTAAAGGGTTCGAACCATGAAAATTCTGTCATTATTTACTCACTCTCCATGTATGAACTTCTTTCTGCTGAACACAAAAGAAGATATTTTGACGAATGTGTGTAACCATACAGTTGATGGACCCCATTGACTTCCATAGTAGGCTAGGAAAAAAATAATATGGAAATCAATGGGAAACATCAACTGTTTGATTACACACATTCGACAAAATTTGTCGTTTTGTGCTCCATGGATCGGTACTATTCATTTTGTTTTTTCTCCTATTTACACAGCCAGTACTATGTACAAACACAATTTTTTGTTTAGGTGTGTATTCAAATTTTCAACATCATGTTACTGCACCTTTAAGTACCCGCGGAAGCGAATGGCTCAAATTGAAACTACTGCGGGACAGTTCAGCACTTAAGCACAATAGATGTAACGAGCAATAAAAATATTTTTTTGATTAATAACAATCTATTATTCTAATTACAAATAAATGCAGTCAAAATACAAATTACTATAAAAATAGAAAATACAAATAAAAGTAAACAAATTACTCCTTCTGAGCAGCAAATATGAATCTAAAGTCTAAACAACAGAAATACGTACATACCACCGCCGTCTCCATTGACCTATTGCTTCTCTGACAAATGAAAATACTGAAAATAATGATAGCAATTAGAAAGCAAATATTTTCACAATTTTAGAACAGTTTTAGTGTAAAGTAGATATTTGGTCACTCAGGTCACCTTTTCCTCTGTTTGTATCTTTCTAGCGGTTTGTTCGCTGGATGCACGGCAGTTGCATCCAATGCCCTCCGCAGTATGTGGATGGTGAAGAAAAACCATTCGTCTTCACTTTTTACAATGACGTTTGCCAGCTTCCACAGATAAATGAGCAAGCCACTGCCGTCTCCCAGACAATGCAGCGTCTCCTTAATGGAACCAGCGTCTACCTCAAAACATGGATGAGCTACCGCTCTCTCTGGAAACTCGACAAGGCTATTGTCATGGAGAAGTTTGCAGCCAAGAAGCCCTCATGTGTGATGTATGATGAGAAGTTTCAGTTCTATGTCAAGATCAGCAATGAAGTGGCAAAGCAGCCCTTGATGAAGCATGAACACATAATCAGGCTGAACCTGGAGCCGCTAGCCCGTGCCATCCAGGAGAACGCACAAGCGTGGGTCACTTCTCTGGGCAGGCTACTCAATGACTCGGCCCGAGAGGAGCTTTTCAACCTGCGCAATGAACTGTTGGTGAGGACAACTGTTGCACTCTTCTAAATGTTATCTTCATCTAAGAATCATGTAAGTGAAATGTTGAGATTTTGAGACAGTCTGTACTTATAGAATGCGTTTACTGTGAACAGAAATTGTCAGATCATTTGAAGAGGAACCCCAATACCTTGGAGGACCTGAAATTTGTTCTGGGCACCATCACAGACATTAGAGATATGTCTCTCTTAGTGGAGATGAGAATCGATGATATTCAAGAGAGATACAGAACTCTGAGCATGTACAATGTGGAGGTGAGTAGACCTGAGTGTATCAGACAGTAGAGCGACAGTATATAAACCAATTAGTCTAAACCAATTTGTTATAATGAAAGATGATAAAATGTGCTTGTGAATAAGTTACTTATTCTCACCAATGCTGCTTTTATTTGGTCAAAAATACAGTAAAACCCTTTATATTATGAAATATTATTACAATTTAAAAATAACTGTTTTCTATTTTAGTATAACTTGAGATGTATTTATTCCTGTGATGGAAAAGATGAATTTTAGCAGTCATTACTTCAGTGACACATGATCCTTCAGAAATCATTCTAATATACTGATTTTCTGCTCAAAGAATATTTCTTATTATTATCAATGTTGAAAACAGTTGTGCTGCTTAATCTTTCTGTGGAAACAGTGATACTCTTTTCAGGATCCTTTGATTAATAGAAAGATTAAAAAAATGCATTTATTTTAAATAGAAATATTTTGACAATATAAGCGTTATAACTGTGACTTTTTATTACTTTAATGTGTCCTTGGTGAATAAAAGTATTAATTTCTTTCACAAAAAAAAAAAAAGAATAATCTTACTTAACCTAAACCATTGTTAGTGTACATGTCAAATATTGAATATGCACTAAAAAGTTTTGTGGTCGTTCCTTTGATTATTGATCTGCTTTACAACTCTTTTGTTCTGAAGACTTCAGAGGAGGAGGTGCAACTGTCTGCAAACATCTGCAATCTGTGGAGTGAACTTTTTAAAGAGTCTAGACGGGTTGACTGCGGTTTGGGAAAAGTAAAGAAGACTTTTGCAGAGGTAGTACCAATTATTTACCAGTAAGGCTTAATTTGCTGGTTGGCCGGTTGCACACACTGCTTAGACTAGTCTTACATAGTCTTACAAGACTGGTCATAACATTTTTAAGCCAGTTACATAAAAAGGTAGATTGGTCAAATTTGAATTCGAAAAATTTGAAAAGTCTTAACTTAGCGGCTATGTTTATGCAACTGGCCCCTGATCTTTGGTTTCTTAATGTTGAAATTCACTGAATTCACTTTCAATTCACTCTCTCTCTCTCTCTCTCTCTCTCTCTCTCTCTCTCTCTCTCTCTCTCTCTCTCTCTCTCTCAGATCACTCTGAATCAGATTGAGGAGTATAAACAGGAGATCTCCATATTTGCAGAGAGCTTCAACATGCATGGTCCCGGAGCAGTGGGAGATGATCTAGAGAAAGGCAAGAGCACCAGGACTCTATCCTGATGTGTTTTGTTTTTCATATCTTACCCACCTGGTATTATATCATCATTGTTTATGTGTTCTCTTATAGGTTTAGATATCATGGATACCTATGAGACGGAGTTGGCTAGGGTAGAGGCAAGCCGTCAGGAACTGGCTAAAGCTGAGAAATTGTTCAACCTGCCCATCACTATGTACCCAGAGCTTCTCAATGTACAGAAGGAGATGAGGGGCCTGAGACAGATCTATGAGATTTATAAGAGCCAGAAAGTTAGAATGTCAATTCATTACATAAACTTTGACTTATTATTATGTTGGTCGCATTTTCTGAACAGTTGTGACACAGGTGTGTGTATATTCCTCAGGTAGCTAAGACAGAGTGGTCACAGACCCTTTGGGTAAATCTGGACATAAAGGTCCTTCAGGACGGTATAGAAGGACTTATCAAGAGCTTGCGGAAGCTGCCGAAGGATGTGAGAGCTCTGCCTGTATCTTTCTTCCTGGAGGGCCGCATGAAAGAATTCAAAGAGTCACTCCCTCTTCTTTTGGACCTAAAAAATAAGGCTCTCAGAGACAGGTAAATGCTTTTAAGATTTTTTTTTATAATGTTTTAACTTAAAGTAATATATCCCTGCCTTTAGACACAGCTAGTAAATATGATTAAGTGAATAGTGTGATCTTCAAAAAGGTTGCTTAATCTAAGGTCACTAGCTGTTTGGATATACTTTATGCAACACGAGACTCAAGTGCTCACTTGGTTGCTGCAGGCACTGGAAGGGCCTAATGGAGAAGACAGGCTCTAGCTTTGAGATGAACCCAAACACCTTCACTCTGGAGAACATGTTCTCCATGGAACTGCACAAGTATGGGGCCGTCATCAGTGACATTGTCACCTCAGCTGTAAAGGAGCTTGGCATCGAGACGGTTAGAAATCTCATCAAAAATTAAATTCAACTAAACTTCTTATAATAGTTATGGTTTGACATCCAGCATTAGAGTTAAAGGGAAAGTTCACCCAAAAATGAACATCCTGCAATCAATTACTCATGTCTTTCCAAACCTGCACGCCTTTCTGACTTCTGTGGAATATAAAGTAGATGGTATAGAAAGAAGAGTGTTGGTAACCAAACAGTTTCGGTTCACATTGGCTTCCATTGTATTTTTGTCCAGCCAATAAAAGTCAAGGAAAACTTAAACTGTTTGGTTGCCAACATTGTTTCACAGAAGAAACAAATGCATACAGATTTGGAAGAGCATGAGTAAATGATGTTGATGATGAAAAGTCCCAAGAAAGACTGATTTGAACTGTTTATTGAGATTGTGGCATTGATCGTAAGTTTCCTTAAATGATTGTGATATTAGATTACAGAGTGTGTTTGTATGCATTTTTGCAGGGAGTAAAAGAAGTGGAGGAAACATGGGGAAATATGAAGTTCAATGTGCAGCGGTTCTTAAAAGGCACACAGGAGCATGGTTTCATTCTTGGTGCTGTGGATGAGATTCTCCAGCACTTGGATGATGATGCCATGAACCTGCAGAGTATGGCAGGCAGCCACTTTGTAGGTCCCTTCCTGGCCACCGTGCAGCAGTGGGAGAAGAATCTATCACTCATTAGTGAGATTATTGAGGTCAATGGAAACCAACAATATCAACAATCAACGACATGAAAATCACACTAGCTCATGTTCACATTTCTTTACTATTATTCTCAAATGTGTAGGTATGGATGTTAGTGCAGCAAAAATGGATGTACCTGGAAAGCATCTTCATTGGAGGTGACATTAGCTCACAGCTACCTGAGGAAGCCAAAAAATTCGAAAATATTGACAAAATGTTCAAAAAGGTGAGTTCTGCACCAACAATTAATATGAAAATGTGTTTTTTGTGAAGAATGTAAATCCCTTATCCTCTGATGGCTATCACCAGATAATGACCGACACAGTGAAGGACCCTGGAATTAAGAGATGCTGTCTGGTTCCAAATCGTCTGGCTGACCTGCAGAACCTAAGCGACGGTTTGGAGAGGTGTCAAAAGAGTCTGAACGATTACCTCGATTCCAAGCGAAATGCTTTCCCACGCTTTTTCTTCATTTCTGATGATGAGCTGCTCAGTATTTTGGGGAGCAGTGAGCCTACTTGTGTGCAGGAGCACATGATCAAGGTAATTTTGGGTGAAATGAAAGTTTTTTGTTTTCTAAATTCTGTTTTCTAAATGCATGTTATTGATCTTATTGTGAATGATTCACATGCATGTTTAAATCTTATAAACTATAGGGATAGAACAAGTAGAATTTGGCTAGTCATATGAGCTTAACAAGTTTCATGCGCAATAAAACCTGCTTTTATTAGGCTACTCGTACTCTGCTGCATCCTAAAATTTAAAAGGCTGTTATATATTTCCTTGTTTTAAGTATAAAGGAAGTATACTGTGGAAGAAATAATATTATTAATGTGTTTTCTATTCTCTGTAGTACTGTACTGTTATATGTATTATTTAAATCAAAATGTATTTTTATATTTTAAAATGTTATTTATTTTAATGAAATGTTTGTATTTATTTAATATATAAATCAAAATGTATTTAATCAATTTATTTTTGAATGCAAAAATGATTTGTTTATTTAGTTATTAGTTTAATCTTTTTGTATTATTTATTTATATTTTTTACATTGTTTTTCTCGAAACTTTTCCACGGACCCGCTAGCACTCCATTGAATCCATTGAGTCCCTGAATCTCAGTTTGAAAACCCCTGCTCTACTGTATAAGCTTTCCTCGCCCTTATATTAAAATCATTCAAATGAACTGAATTCTGGTTCAAAAATAACAGGTGCACAACAGACCATAAATTAATCAGTCATCTTGTTTTTCCTCATCGACAGATGTATGACAACATTGCAGCTTTGCGTTTTGATACGGGAATGAATGGAGAGATGGTGGCAAGGGCACTGGTGTCTGCCGAGGGGGAGGTGATGGAGCTCAAACAACCTGTCCCTGCAGAGGGCCGTGTGGAGGACTGGATGACTGGAGTGCTGCTGGAGATGAGGAGAACCAACAGACTTATCACCAAAGAGGCTATTTACTTCTACGGCCACCAAAAGACTAGGTGAGGACATTACTAGACTCCATCTCATTGAGCTTTACTGTCCAATTAGAATTAATGAGAATTTAATAATATGGCTGCCTGCATTTCCATCAGGGTGGACTGGATGCTTGACTACCAGGGCATGGTGGTGCTGGCAGCAAACCAAGTGTGGTGGACCTGGGAGGTGGAAGACGTCTTCAAAAGGATGTATCATGGCGAAAAGCAGGCATTGAAACAGTATGCAAAGAAAATGCACCAGCAGATCAATGACTTGGTGAGGCGCATCACGCAACCTTTAAATAAGAATGACAGACGGAAAATCAACACTGTCCTCATCATTGATGTCCATGCTAGGGACATTGTGGATGCTTTTGTCAGAGATAGGTAAGTTATGAAAACTGTCACCTCACAAGAGGTTGTAACGTTGATAATTGGTTGAATTTTCCATCCTAACGCACACTTTTTCTGTGGGCAGTATTACAGATGCCCGTGAGTTTGAATGGGAGAGTCAATTGAGATTCTACTGGGTTAAAGAGCCCGATGAGCTGTTTGTGCGGCAGTGCAGTGCTCAGTTCTCTTACGGCTACGAGTACATGGGGTTGAACGGCCGGCTGGTCATTACTCCCCTGACTGACCGCATCTATCTCACACTTACCCAGGTATTCAATTTACCCAGTTGTCCTTTCCTAAATGGCCTGTTTTATTTGTACACGTCTTATTAATACATTGTATGATGCTCTCAGGCCTTGTCTATGTTCCTGGGTGGAGCACCAGCCGGGCCTGCGGGTACAGGGAAAACTGAATCCACTAAAGATCTGGCAAAAGCTTTGGGGCTTTTGTGTGTGGTCACCAACTGTGGAGAGGGCATGGACTACATGGTAAGAGACTGCAGACTCAAAACTCTACTGAGAGATTATTGCTTTGCATGGTGACATGTTAGTTCAACAAAATTATTAAGATGATGTATTTCAATATGATATACACTATGGTTCAAAATGTAGTTTCAGCGCACATGATATTTCAGAAATCATTTTAAAATGCTGAGTATTATTACAGTTGAAAACAGCTGTTCTGCTTAATAGTTTTGTACAAACCAAGAACAGCATTTATTTGAAATGTGAAATATTTAGTAATATTATAGGTCATTATACTTCAGGTCACTTTTGATCAATTTAACACATCCCTGCTGAATAAAATAATTAATTTCTTTAAAAAAAAATCATTTTGAGTGTATGCTATTAATTTAGATTTTGTTTTTCCTGTCTTTTAGGCTGTGGGTAAAATCCTCTCTGGTTTAGCTCAGTGTGGAGCCTGGGGCTGTTTTGATGAGTTCAACCGCATTGACGCCTCAGTGCTGTCTGTCATCTCATCCCAGATCCAAACAATCCGAAACGCTCTCATGCTGGACCTCAAGAGGTTTCAAGTAAGTTTGTAACTGGAAGTCACGTTTTCCAGAGTCACTCTGATAGTCAAATACTGAAAGTTGTTGTAAATATTTAAGGTACTGAGTGTATTTTGTTTTTTGTGTTGTTTAGTTTGAAGGTCAAGAAATCAGTCTAGATAACCGCATTGGAATCTTCATCACGATGAACCCTGGTTATGCTGGCCGCACAGAACTTCCTGAGTCAGTGAAAACTTTATTCAGACCAGTGGTAGTCATCGTGCCTGACCTGCAGCAGATCTGTGAGATCATGCTCTTCTCTGAAGGCTTCCTTTTGGCTAAGGTGGGGAAAATAAGGACTGGGCTGTCAGTAGATTAAATGGATCAGACTAAAAAGAGAATAAATTATACAATTTAATTGTTTTTAATCAAAAAGTTTCACATGAACATCAGAGCCGTGTGTGAATAGGCAAACAAAATACAAATAAAAAATTGCATTAATGGTTTACTTGCAGGTTTTGGCAAAGAAGATGACAGTGCTGTACAAACTAGCACGAGAGCAGCTGTCTAAACAGTCACACTATGACTTTGGGCTTAGAGCACTGAAGTCTGTGTTAGTAATGGCAGGGGAGCTGAAGAGAGGTTCACCTGATCTCAGTGAGGTATTGATCTCTCTGCATCATCTTCCAACAAACCTTAACGAGCTGCCATCACAAATTTACTCCTATTTTCTTCCTTTTTTTTTCTCTTCCTCATTTCTTTACCCCTATTAGGATGTGGTTTTGATGAGGGCTCTGAGAGACATGAACCTGCCCAAGTTTGTATTTGAGGATGTTCCTCTGTTTTTGGGCCTCATCTCAGATCTGTTCCCCGGGCTTGACTGCCCACGTGTACGTTACCCCAGCTTTAATGACGCTGTAGAGGGCACCCTGCAGGAGAATAAGTATATCATGCTGCCCAGCCAGGTGATTCTTCCCTTCAAAACTCATTTTAAAAGGATTGTAACTATTAGGCATAATGATTCATGACTAATTTGTGTTATGTAGGTGGACAAAGTGGTGCAAATGTATGAGACCATGATGACCAGACACACAACCATGGTGGTTGGACCGACAGGAGGAGGGAAATCTGTGGTGATAAACACACTCTGCCAATCACAGACCAGGTCTTTGTCTACACATAAATAACAATATATTCATACAATGACTATTTTTTATGCAGAATGTCTAGAAATTCTGCTACATGTTCATAAAACAAATTGTCCTCTCAGGCAAATACACATAAGTGTTAAATTGTATCTGTAGGTTGGGCCTGCTGACCAAAATGTACAGCCTGAACCCTAAAGCGATGAGTGTGATTGAGCTTTATGGGATCCTGGACACGGTCACACGAGATTGGACTGATGGGATTCTGTCTAACATATTCCGTGACATCAATAAACCTACAGACAAAAAAGAAAGGAGGTGAAATCATGGCTTAAAATTCTTCTACATCTATTTTATATCAAAGGCATGAAACAGAACGGAATGAATTTGTGTTTGCTTTACAGGTACATCCTCTTCGATGGAGATGTAGACGCTCTATGGGTGGAGAACATGAATTCAGTTATGGATGATAACAGGCTTCTCACGCTGGCTAATGGAGAGAGAATTCGTCTACAGAACCACTGTGCTCTGCTCTTTGAGGTATCATGCAACCCCTTCATTTTGTCAAAGGAGTGGAATTCAGTGTAACTGTTGTAGACTTGCAAACAAAAGTGATGTATTTCAGGTTGGAGATCTGCAGTATGCCTCCCCTGCTACCGTTTCGCGTTGTGGAATGGTGTTTGTGGACCCCAAAAACCTTCGCTACCTTCCCTTCTGGGAAAAATGGGTCAACAGCAGAGCCCCCAAAGTAAGTGTATTTCTACTCTGTGCTTAAGTTATCCTAAAAATTTCTACCAGCGGTTCGTCAAGCAAGAAAACTGAGTGTGTACTATTTTTACATGTCAAAGGAAGTTGACAGCCATAGCAAACATTATTTGTGGCCAAATGAAATGAAATATAATGGAAATTTGGGAGTGAAAAGATTATTGTCATTTCTTTTTAAGGCATTTTTAAGATATTAGAATAATATCTGTGTGTGGGAGCATACAATTTAACAAAACACATGATCGATGTAGTACATAATTTATTTTTACACTGTATCATGTATCATGTTCTGACACTGATAAAAACAAAATCATGCTCTGACACTGATAAGATTATATTTTCAACATGCCTTTGCTCTGTCAACAGGAAAAGACAGAACTCCACAAATTGTTTGAAAAATATGTACCAAGTGCCATCGATATGATAGTGGATGGTATGGTTGATGGTAAACTGACAGAGAAACTGAAGACTGTGATCCTACAGACGGATTTAAACATGGTGAGTGAGTCAGTAGAGACCTGAACAACACTAGAGTGTAAGTAATCTCTCTAGCATGTTGCACAAACTTCTTTTTTCCTGTAGGTGACGCAGTTGACTGTGGTGCTAGATTCTCTGCTGGAGAACGAGGACTTTATTACTGAGGAGCTGGAGTGTTATTTTCTGGAGGCACTCTACTGTTCGCTGGGGGCTTGTCTCCTGGAAAATGGCAGACAGAAGTTTGATGATTTTATCAAAAAGTTGTCCTCTCTGAACAATGTACATGATGAGAAAGTGCTTGCTGGCCCTGGACAAATTCCAGGTGAGGTGGAAGCAGCGTCCAAAATTAACTTATTGCAATACCTGGTATTGGCAGTGAATGAAGAAAATATAACTATTTCTTAGTTATAACTAGTGCACATGAAACGGTATACATTATTTTATCAAAATGACAAACAACACATATATTGTGTAACTCCATATACAAGATCAGCCAGTTCTTATTTTTCTATGAAAGGGCAACTGTCACAAAAACAAGATATATTATGATTTTGTTCCTCATAAAAATATATATTTTTTTTATTCAATTAAATTATTATTACTCGAAATCCTTCTTTATTGTCAATTTTTTTAATTCTTTTATATTTTATTTGTTTGTTTAATTTTGCAGTTTACTTGCCAACTCTCTATGATTTTCATTTTGATGGAACCCAAAAGAAGTGGGTTCCCTGGAGCTCCATGGTATCAAAATACATTCATAGCCCTGATATGAAATTCATCGACATCCTTGGTAAAGCAGCTTATTTCTTCTCTTTGCTCCTTCTTTGTATTGCTGTTTCTTCCTCTCCAACCGTTTCCTTTCTCTCTACTAATCTAGTTGTTTTTATTCGGTACGGTATGCTTCAATAAAAGCTTATTTTATCCGTTGCTCTCCATCAGTCCCGACAGTGGACACCACTCGTGCTAACTGGCTGTTGGAACAGATGGTGAAGGTGAAAAGGCCAGTGGTGCTGGTAGGAGAGTCTGGCACCTCAAAAACAGCCACCATACAGAACTTCCTGAGTAATCTCAAAACAGATACAACTGTAAGTCCAACGCTGTGAATATTGGTGAAGCTGCTTCTGTAAAATTAAAACTATAAATGAATGCAGTCCAGTTGGATTTCACACACAGGATAACAATATGCACCTTTTACCCAGATAATGATGGCCATCAATTTCTCGTCGAGAACAACATCTATGGACCTGCAGAGGACTCTGGAGGCAAGTGTTGAAAAAAGAACCAAAGACACGTATGGTCCTCCAATGGGCAAAAGGCTCCTTGTCTTTATGGATGACCTCAACATGCCAAGGGTAAGAATGGATTTATACTGTAGGTCATATCCGAGACTGAACCTTCACCTCACGGCTCTTCATGGATTGTCATTTGTTTGATCTCAGGTGGATGAATATGGCACCCAGCAGCCTATAGCTCTTCTAAAGCTGCTGTTGGACAGGGGTGGCATGTATGACAGAGGAAAGGAACTTAACTATAAACTCATAAAGGACTTGGGCTTCATTGCAGCCATGGGGAAGGCAGGGGGCGGTAGGAATGAGGTGGACCCTCGATTCATCTCTCTTTTCAGTGTGTTCAACATCCCCTTTCCGGAGGAAGAGTCCCTGCACCTCATCTACTCTTCCATACTTAAAGGACACACCAAGGTGCGAGAAATAATTCAACTGGCCATATCAGAACAAATGCCATCATGCACTTACTATAGAGTTACAGTTAGGGTTTGGTTTAGGGTTAGTTGTAATTATGTAAATCATAATTTACTGTTATTACTATTGTAAGTAAATGTAGTCATGTGTAACTACGTCACTTTTTTGCCAGGCCTAGTTTATTCATGAAATGAATGATTGACATTAATTAGAATTATTGCTCTTGTATTTTAAAGCCCTTTGAGGAATGCATTCAAAACATCTGTGACAAGTTGACCTTTTGTACTCTGGAGTTGTACAAAACCATAATTAAGGACCTACCGCCAACACCTTCCAAGTTCCACTACATCTTTAACTTGCGAGATCTGTCCAGAGTCTACAATGGCTTGACAATGACCAATCCTGAAAGGTTAAGAGTATTATTATTCAAATGAATTAGAAAGGACTGAGGAAGTTCTTTTTAGTTTGATGTTTGCAATACTCTGTACCAATGGTTCTGAACCAGGAGGCCGAGGCCCACGCTTTAGCAAACTTCCAATGGGTCTACAGGATGACTTAACATTATTTAAATGAATATACTATTATCAATACAGTATATTGAAGGAATCTAACTTAAATAAAATGCTTAAAAAAAACATACAATCAAGATGTAAACTGAAATCATATTTCTTTTTCCCCTCAAAAACGAATGCTTTTATTAAAGAAAATACAGTTCTTGAAGTATCTGGAATTACAAAATTAATTGTGGGTTATTAATTTCCCTATTGACATTCCTTATTTCTGTTCATAATATATTATAATTAATAGATATAGTTATATTTCTGTTCATATTATATTATGCAGAGGGCTATATTATATTGTTATATAATCAAAAAGGTTGAGAACCACCACTCTATGCCATATGCAGTACTCTATACCACTATGCTCCACTATGACCAGTTTGTGACATGTTTATTTTAATAATGAGCGTGTGTTTTGCTCTCATTTAACTCCAGGTTCTGTACAGTCACCCAGTTTGTTCGTGTATGGAGGAATGAATGCTTAAGGGTCTTCCATGACAGACTTATCAATGAAACTGACAAAATCATGGTATGCTTGCTTCCAAGTAGCATGTTACAAAACCCCGCAATTGTCTAGATTTTAAACTACACGCTTGTTGTCCCATGCTCTGGCTTCGCTCTCTACAGGTCCAGGGCCATATAAAGAATCTGATTGAAGAGCACTTCAGATCAGACCTCGATTCAGCCATGAGAGACCCCATTCTGTTTGGAGATTACAGAACAGCTCTAAAGTCTGAGCCAAGAGTTTATGAGGATATACTGGACTATGATGCATCCAAAGCTCTGTTTCAGGTGCATAGATGTCTTAATGTTACATTTACATTTACATTCATGTGCTTGGCAGATGGTTTTATCCAAAGCATGCATTGCATTCAAGCTATAAATTTTTTTCCAATTCATGCATTACCTGGAAATGCTTTTTCCAAAGCAGAAATCCATCAGTTTATCTGAAAACGAACAAGCTTGACAGTGTGAAGCGTTTTTCTTTTCTTTTCTTTGACCCCTATAGGAGATCCTGGAGGAGTATAATGAAAATAAGACCAGAATGAACTTGGTGCTGTTTGATGATGCTCTTGAACACCTGACTGTCATTCATCGCATCATCAGAATGGACCGTAGTCATGCGTTGCTGGTTGGCGTAGGTGGTTCAGGGAAACAGTCTCTTACAAAGCTGGCTGCCTTCACCGCAGGTTATGAGGTAATTCATTGTTTTTCATATTCTATATGTAATATTTCCTGTATTTTTTCTACTTTTATATATTTTATATATCCCCTTCGTTTTCTTTCTAAATGAGCAATTTAGTAATAGTAAGAATCATTTTGTGCTGTTTGTTTGTAGGTGTCTGAAATTGTGCTTAGTAGAGGGAACTTAGAGGCTAACTTTTGTGAGTATCTGAAACGGATAGTAAGAATCAATTTATGCTGTTTGTTTGTAGGTGTTTGAAATTGTGCTTAGCAGAGGGTACTCGGAGACTAACTTTCGTGAGGATCTGAAAACTCTGTACCTTAAATTGGGTATAGAGAACAAGAAAATGGTCTTCCTGTTCACTGATGCCCATGTGGCCGAGGAAGGTTTTCTGGAGCTCATCAACAACATGCTTACATCAGGTATTTAAAACAACTGACTTAATAAAGTCTAATGAGGTAACACACTTTTTAAAATTAATCTATTTGGTTTAAGTTCCTTTTATGACATGTAAACATGAACAAATCATGTCAGTTTTATGGACTGTATTAAAAAGAGATGCTAGCAGCAGTTTCTTTGTGTTGTCAGGGATGGTTCCAGCACTGTTCCCTGATGACGAGAAGGAATCAGTCCTAAACCAGCTGCGAGATGAAGCTATGAAAACAGGCTCTGGTCCGTCGAAAGAGAGTGTGTGGCAATACTTTGTCAACAAGAGTGCCAACAACTTGCACATAGTGCTGGCCATGTCACCTGTTGGTGACACCCTTAGAACACGCTGCAGGAATTTCCCAGGTCTTTGAGCAATGCATCAGAAATGTATTTGTTTGATCCTACTCCTACTTCCTTGATTTCTTCATGTGTGTGTTTTTGTGCATTAGGATTGGTTAATAATACAAACATCGACTGGTTCTCCCCATGGCCTCTTCAAGCTCTACACGCAGTGGCCAAGTCCTTCTTAGGTATGTGTTACCTGGAGATTTCAATGCAGTTTATAAATTATTGTTTACTAACCCTGTGCATGCATATATTGCAATAATGCACACCCATTCATGCTGGTTTATGTATCGTGTCTCATTTCAGGCGAGAGTCCAATGATCCCAGAGTGTCATTCAGAGGCGGTGATTGCTCATGTGTGTATGGTGCACGGTTCTGTAGGCGAGTATAGTAAACTGTTCCTGCAGACACTACGCCGCAGCAACTTCGTCACCCCTAAAAACTACCTGGACTTTATTAGCACCTACTCCAACCTACTGGAGGACCAAGATAAATACATACTGGGTAAGAGCAAATTTCTCTTGAGCTGTTTGGGAACATTTGTTTATGATTTTAAAATAATGTACTGCATCTATATCAGTGCTGTTATCATTGTTGTTAACCAAAACTAAACCTAGATGAATCACATCAACTAAACAAAAATTTTAAAAGTTTGGCTAGCCTTTTTTTTTTTTTTTACAACCCCAAATCAGAAGTTGGGACATTTTGTAAAATGCAATAAAATCAAGAATCTGTGATTTGTTCATTCTATTTAACCTTTTATTAGCTGACAAAAGTACAAAGAAACGTTTTCCAATGTTTTCACTGACCAACATAATTGTATTTTGTAAATATGAACAAATTTTGATTTTGATGGCTGCAACACACCCCAAAAAGTTGGGACAGAGACCAAATAAAAGTGAAAAGATTATCCAAATTAGATTATCCAACTATTTTGAAACAGTCCACAATGAGCAGGTGAATTGGTAATAGTTGAGGGTATCTTGTTTGGGTGTAAAAGTGCTTCTCAGTCTTTTTAAGCAAAAATGGGTCATGGCTCATCACTTTGTGCCAAATATCTTGAGAGAATTGTCTAACAATTAAAAAGATTGCAAAGCATTTATGCCTTCATCATCTTCCATACATAATATTGTCACAAGATTCAGGGAATCCAGAGAAATCTCAGTCTGTGTTGGGTAAGGCTGTAGACCTCTGTTGAATGTGCGTGACCTTTGAGTCCTCAGATGGCATTGCACAAGATACCATCATGCTACTCTGTCAAATACAGCCACATGTGCTCAGGACTAATTTGGAAAACCATCAAGAAATCAAGAATGCATCAAGAAATGCCACTTGAATCTCTGTTACGCAAGGAGAAAGCTTTACATCAGTTCTATGTGGAGATGCCGGCGAGTTCTCTGGGCCTGAGCTCATCTCAGATGGTCTAGATAGAAGAAAGTGGAAATGTCTGCTGTGGTCAGATGATTCAGCTTGTTTTGGGTAGAAAATGGAATCGAGTTCTCAGTCCCAAAAAACGAAAGGAACCAACCAGACTTTCACCAGCGACAGGTGCAAAAGCAAACATCTGTCCTGGTATTGAGGTGCATCATTGCAAACTGTATGGGTAACTTGCATTATTGTGAAGGTACCATTGACATGGAGGCATATACAGTATTTGGATTGTACAGAGACATAAACTGCCATCAAGATGACATCTTTCCTGGGAAGCAAGACAATGCCAGGCCTCATTCTGCACGTGCTACAACTGAGTGGTTTTTAGACACTCTGCACCATAGAAGGGATGTGCCTGCCTGTTTACTGCAGTCCAGATATGTCTCTTATGGAAAATGTATGACCCATCATGAAAAGGAGAATCAGGCAATGATGACCACACTGTTGAGCGGCTGTCTTGTATCAGACAAGATTGGGCAAATATTCCACTAGCAAAACTCGAACAATTAGTATCCTCAACTCCCAAATGATTAAAAAGTGTAATTAAAAGGAAAGGTGATGTGACACAGTGGTAAACATGTCTCTGTCCCAACTTTTTTGGGGGTGTGTTGCAGCCATCAAAATCAAAATTTGTTCATATTTACAAAATACAATTATGTTGGTCAGTGAAAACATTGGAAAACTTTTCTTTGTACTTTTGTCAGTTAATAAAAGGTTAAAAAGAATCAACAAATAACATATTCTTGATTTTATTGCATTTTACAAAATGTCCCAACTTTTTCTGATTTGGGGTTGTATTACAAAAAACCTACAAAAACTAATAAAAGCTCATAACACAATCAATACAAATTAATACTTAAAATAATATGAAAAATAAAAATGAAAACGGTACATACAAAAACTAAACGCTAATTCAAAATATGAATACAACTATAATAGTATTTATATAATCCTAGAATAACAGTGATCTGTATGCATTTTCCAGCACAATGTAAACGTCTAGAAGGGGGTTTGGATAAGCTGAAGGAGGCGAGTGGGCAGCTAGCAGAGCTCAACACCAAACTAGCTGAGCAGAAAGTGGTGCTGGCAGAGAAGACTGCAGCCTGTGAGATTCTTCTAGAAGAGATCTGCTCTAATACTGCTGTTGGTTAGTACAACATCACATACAAACATTTCTGCAGTAAAACTATGGGTAACTAATATCAAGTTGTTTTTTATTCATGTTACAGATGTGTTGATATGTCACGTATTTATTAAAATAATGTAAAAAGTGGGAAAAGAAAGGATGTTCCATATGGATAGGATCGAACAGCAACTGCTAAAAATATATTGTAAATTCTCTCTTTCAGCGGAGGAGAAGAAAGCCCTGGCGGAGGAGAAGGCTAAAGAGATAGAGGAGCAGAATAAAGTGATAGTGGTGGAGAAGAAGGATGCTGAGAGCTCTCTAGCTGAGGCTCTTCCTGCTTTAGAAGCCGCTCGCATGGCCCTGCAAGACCTGGACAAATCTGATGTCACAGAAATCAGGTGACGACCACTGTGCTTCTAGACTAAATCAATGCAAAAACATTCAATTTTGACTCTTGTGAATCATATGCAGGACTCAATAAATGTTTTTTTTTCTGTTGCTGGGCAGATTTAAAAAAATAAATATATTACATTTGTATATGAAATATTATAATTATTATATCCCCCTGGGACCCAGGAATAGACTTTTGTCCTTGGTCTTTAAAAATGACTGACATTAATGTAGCACTCATTATCAATAAATTATAATATTTTTTAATTATCATTTAAATCTGACTAGTTTTCAAATTGTATTTTATAAATCAACATCTCAGGAAAATGTTATGGTGTTTCTAATCAAAATATGACTTTATGTTACAAAACAGGGCATTGATTTCATACATGTCCACTGTAGAGGACACCAGGGGCCGTATTCACAAAGAATTTTATCTTACCACTAGGAGTACTCCTAAATCGCACTAAAATATTTTAGCTAGGAGTTTTCTCTTAAAAGTTATTCACAGCGCCTTTCAGACCTACTCTTAGTAAGGAAAAATGACAACTCCTAAACTAAGAGTGAGTCTTCGTTGCTATGGATGACGTCACTTCTCATGCACGAGCCTCCTCGCAATGATCACGGTGATTGGTTGTTAGATGACAGGGCCATCATGCGGAACATAACACAGACGCAACAAATCATGGATTTAGGACATCTAAATATGTCTGTGTCCTACACAAAATAATAATAGTAATGTCATCGAAATGTTTGTGCAGGCCCCAGTAAAGTGTAATTCTAACAAGGCAGAGAGAGAGAGAGAAGTCGTGAATTAAATTAAATTAAATCAAGGTATTTTTTAATCAATACCATTGATACCAATCAATACCAATTTTTAATCAGTATATCATTAAATTAATACCCCAATGAAAACCGCAACTTGCCTAATAATGAAAAAACGACACTTGCATTAACACTTGCTTGGTTAATTGACATCCTATTAGCCTAAATAGACTACTTAAAGCAAGGAAATGTTACTCCTATTGAAGTAATGTAATGGTGTGTGTTCACACCGAACGCGAATAAAGCGTCAAATACGCGTCTATCGCTTGAACATTCGCTCGAGTTCAAATTTTTCAACTTGCGCGGAAGACATTCGCGGCAAACGCGTCGCCCAATTCGCGTCATTTCCAACGCCCGGCGCGAATGATGCGCCTATTCGCGTCTTTGCATTGACTTTGTATGTAATCTACTCGCGCAAATAATTAAATTCGCGTTCGGTGTGAACACACCATAATAGTTGAATGACGGTGGATTATGAACTCGCCAAAACGGAAAAGAAAGCCCAACTGGACGCAGGATCAGTTACTGCTGCTGGCCCAAAAACATAATAAAAGTGAAATTCGGCACTGGGATATCAAGCAAAACTAAGCGTGAGAATGGGAGAGGATTTGTTTGCAGATCAATGCAGCGTTCCCGCTTGTGTCGCGGACGCCGGACGACTGCGAGATGCGCTGGTATGCGCTACGATCCTTTGTGAATAGGTCTTAGTGAGTTAGGAGTCCTCTCAAATTCTTTTAAGCTGTCCCAGACTTAGGTGCTACTTTTTGGGCTAAAATGCTTCGTGAATTACTCTTAGTGAAAAAAATTAGGAGTCCTAAAGTTAGGAGTGACACGCCCATTATTTTTAGGAGTTGCTCCTAAATTCGCCAGTTAGGAGCTACTTTTAGCCTTAAAATTCTTTGTGAATACGGCCCCAGGACTTTAATCATGTTTATCAGACATTTTGGGAGACACATCAAGTAAATAGGGAAAGAAATGATATATTAATATTCCTATGAAATATTAGATATTATAATGAAAAATTTTCTAAATATTACTCCCATTATTACACTTCTTTTTCCATTACATGTTGCCCCAAGAACACAGTAATATGCAAATTATATACAGTGTATAGATACATTGTATTGAATGGGACTACTCATTTATGGCCATTTTGCCCACATATTACATAAAATAAAATGGTATATCAAGTAATTCTGTTGTATCTTTCATAACATAGTTGATAATCATCTTTATACAACATTTGGTTTAAAACATAAATGTTTTATTTATTGATGAATGAAAAAAAATCCCATTGTTTTTGCCTATACCAGTCATCTCATGACATAAATAAAATATATTTTTTCAAAAATGTTTTTTTCTCCCCATTTGTTTCTTATGCTCTAGAGTCTAAACTAACAATGTAATGACATGAAAAATTACTAAATTCAAATAGCCTTATTTTATTGGTCTCATGAGGTTGAAGTACAGTTAATAATGAATTAAATAAATTGGAATATATAATAATTATAATAATAATATTACATTTCAATATATAATAATTATGATATTAATATTAATAAAATATGTATAAAAACAAGGAAAGTGACAGGTTTTTTTTTTTTTTTTTTGTGGTGGGGCCAGTGAAAATGGTTCACAGCATGTAAAATGTTTTTGCAAAAATAAATTTTTACTTGCTGTGGATCATTTTCACTGGTCACACCACAAAAAAGTGCCTCTCTTTTGTTACATGAAGGCCACTAGCTTAATGTAAGACAAACAGTGTAAGAACAGTATTGACGCTCCTCCACCCTCTTGTTTGCGGTATTGTAGATCCTTCGCCAAGCCACCCAAACAGGTGCAGGTTGTGTGCGAGTGCATCCTAGTGATACGGGGCCATAAAGAGATCAGCTGGAAGTCAGCCAAGGGCATGATGTCAGAGGGCAACTTCCTGCGCTCGCTTATGGAGATGGACTGTGACTCAATCAATGCCAGTCAAGTCAAGACTGTCAAGGGTAAGCCAACATCCATATACTCATCTTCTTGATGCTTCTCTGTGATCCCAGTGCCTTAAAACAACTTATGAAGTATCTAGCTCCTCAACGTAAATCCACTCATAGAAATTCTGATGCCTCCACCTTGTCATATTGTATATCCAGCCTACCTAAGGAACCTCAACACCAGTTTGGAGGAGATGCAAGCCATCAGTAAAGCTGGTTCTGGCATGCTAAGGTTTGTGGAGGCAGTCATGGGCTACTGTGACGTGGCCAGAGACATTAAACCTAAGCGAGAGAAGGTATGATATGCTTACATAATAGAGACTTTAAATGCATAAATTCATTTACTTTATTTGATCTCATTTAAGAAGATGAGCTGAAATTAAATCACAAAATTACATTTAAAGGTAGCTCGTCTGGAGAGGAATTTCTTCCAAAGTAAACGTGAGCTGGAGCGAATCCAGAATGAGCTCAGTGCCATCCAGAAAGAGCTTGGAGCTCTTGGAAACAAATATGAGGCTGCCATGACAGAAAAGCAGCTTCTGCAGGAGGAGGCCGAGGTTATGGAGAGAAGACTCATTGCTGCAGACAAACTCATCTCAGGCCTGGGATCAGAGAATGAGCGGTCAGCTTACTCATTAAAAACTTCGCTTGAATATGAATGACTGATCAAAGATCACCCAGATAAAAGGCATTTTAGTAATATTTTAATGTGTATGTCTATTTACGTGTAGCTGGATGGAGGACCTGGAGGAGCTGAAGCAGCGGCGAGTACGTCTTCTGGGAGACTGTCTGATCTGCGCTGCCTTCCTCAGCTACGAGGGAGCATTCAGCTGGGACTTCCGCAATGATATGGTTTATGAGGTGTGGCAGGCAGATGTCCTGGAGAGAGGTATTCCTCTGAGCCAGCCTTTCCGAATAGAAAACCTGCTCACTGATGAGGTGGAGATAAGCAGGTGAGTCATCAAAGCATGTGTAGAGGAATGAATATTATATGTATTTTCTTTTTTTATGGGTAAAAAACTCTCCATTCTCTTAGATGGGGATCTGAAGGTCTTCCTCCAGATGAACTTTCAGTGCAGAATGGCATCCTGACCACCAGATCCAGCCGCTTCCCCTTGTGCATTGACCCCCAGCAGCAAGCCCTCAACTGGGTCAAAAAGAAGGAGGAGAAAAACAATCTGAAGGTTTCGCTTCATTCCATCACTTTAATCTGCACAAAGTTTTCTGTAATCAATTTTTATAGTAAATTTTCTGATTTGCAGATCTCGTCATTCAATGACCCAGACTTCTTGAAGGGGCTGGAGTTGGCCATTAAGTATGGCTTCCCCTTCCTGTTCCAAGATGTGGATGAATATATTGATCCAGTTATTGACAATGTCCTTGAGAAGAATGTAAAAGGGGCAGAGGGGCGTCAGGTTGTCGTACTTGGTGATAAGGAAGTTGACTATGATCCCAACTTCAAACTTTACCTCAATACCAAACTTGCAAACCCCAAGTTCTCTCCTGCTGTATTTGGGAAGGCCATGGTTATCAATTACACAGGTGAGAGAGCAAACTTTATGCAATACACACCAGTTTATGTCAATTCACAACAGGTCTCGTTGCCAATTGAGATGCACACACCAATTTTTTTAACGTTCTCTGTATTACAACATTTTTTTTTTTTAAATTGTCTGATGTTTGAATTAAAAAACAGTGGCAATTCTTAAGAATCAAATAACACTTTGGTGTGAGTATGCATTTAATTTGAGATTTTACAGATTATCATTTAATCTTTCTACTAAACCTGTTTTTCAGTAACCCTGAAGGGCCTGGAAGACCAGCTGCTGAGTTTTATCGTGGGATTTGAGCGGAAGGAGCTGGAAGAGCAGAGAGAACGGCTTATTCAAGAGACTAGTGAGAACAAACGTTTGCTGAAAGACCTGGAGGATTCGCTGTTGAGAGAGTTGGCCACCTCCACTGGAAACATGCTGGATAATGTAGAACTGATACAAACTCTGGAAGAAACAAAGTCCAAAGCCAGCGAGGTCAGTTCATTGCACACTACAGTACACACATGTATAATGGCCTACTAATTATTTCATAAATATTTATCATAGAAACTCACCACCATTTAAAAGGCCAGGGTTGGTAAGATTTGTTTTAATTTAATTTTTTTAAGAAGTCTCTTATGCTCACCAAGGCAGCATTATTTGATCAAACATACAGTAAAAATGATAATATTGCCAAATATGATTACAATTTAAAATAACATTCATATTTCATATTTGAATATATTTTTAAATGCAGTGTATTCCTGTGATGGAAAAGCTGAATTTTAACAGCCATTACTCCAGTATGCTGGTTTGGTGCTCAAGAAACATTTCTTATTATTATCAATGTTGAAAACAGTTGTGCTGCTTAATATTTGTGTGGTTATATTTTTTTTTTCAGGATTCTTCGATGAATAGAAAGTTCAAAAGAACAGAATTTATTTGAAATATTTTTTTTTTTGTTACAATGTAAAAGGCTTTACTGCCACTGAATAAAAGTATTATTTTTTTATTTATTTTTTAAACATAAACTTTTGATAGGCAGTGTACACACTGATTAATGAAACAGTTTACGATTTTACGTTCATTATTTGACTCCAACAGGTGTTCGAGAAACTGAAGCTGGCAGAAAAGACGGCCATTGATATTGACACACTGAGAGACGGCTACCGTCCGGCTGCCAAGCGTGGAGCTGTCCTGTTCTTTGTGCTGGCTGAGATGGCTCTGGTCAATAGCATGTATCAGTATTCACTTGCTTCCTTTTTAGAAGTGTTTGACCTCTCACTGTCCAAGTCTCTACCCAACACAATCCTGCCCAACAGATTGAAGAATATCATGGACACACTTACACAGAATGTCTATAACTATGGCTGTACTGGTGAGCCTGCTAAACTTTTAAAGTCTAATGGTTTCCGATCATGGGAATTTTAATTAACAATTTTTCTATGTAATTAACTGCTAAACTTCATGCCAACAGATTAAGACATTTTCTAGTCCATGAACATTAGTAGCTGGTGATGACAGGGACAAGTTTAGATGAAATCACTGTTGTTTCTTCAACAGATTCAAACCAAACTTCTTTTTGCTTTGTTGTTTAGGTCTGTTTGAAAGACACAAACTTCTCTTCTCCTTCAACTTGACTATTAAGATTGAGCAGGCAGATGGCCGAGCACCCCAGGGTGAACTTGAGTTCTTCCTGAAAGGTAGGAGCTTCAGGAATACTTGTCTCTTACTTTTTCTCTCTTTTGCAATATAAACATGCATAGCAATGCACATACACACCCAATCTTCTTCCTCTCTCCAGGTAACCTCTCTCTGGAGAAGAGCAAACGTAAGAAGCCGTGCGACTGGCTGCCTGATCAGGGCTGGGAGGATATAGTGCGCCTTATGGAACTCTTTCCTAATGAATTTGGCACTTTAGCTGATGATATAGAGAAGAATCCTGAGGAATGGAAGAAAGTGAGTGGAAGAAATCATCAAACACACACCAGATGAACCTACGGTGAGATTCTATACATCACTTATGGAATCTGTCTTTCTGTTTCTGACACAGTGGTATGACTTGGATGCTCCAGAGCAGGCTTCCTTTCCAATGAAGTACAAGGAAAGCCTCACTCCCTTCCAGAAGCTTCTGCTGATCCGTTGCTTCAGGCTGGACAGAGTCTATCGTGCCGTCAGTGATTACGTCACGCTTACCATGGGAGAGAAGTATGAGGAAACTGAAAATCACTTATGGATTTTATAAAATAGCAGCATATTACACACAGATTATGTAATCACAGGGGTGTACATTTTTTAACTAATTATTATAAAAAATATGCTAGTATGGATACAAATTCAAGTTAGCTAAGGAAACTTGATTTGGTGTATTTTTACTATTTTACTATACTAAAATAACGGGGATTAAGAATTATATTTTGGAAAAGACATGAACACATAAAACCTTAGGGTTTTATTATAATAATTATATTTGATTAATATTTGTCCAAAAACTGCATTATGCAAATGTACATGCAAGTACTACAGAGGGAAAATGATGGCTGGAATACACTACACAACTTTTAAAATCCAAACAAATTTTAAAACAATAGGCATCGTACACTTGAAAAAAATGGGCATCATACTCTAAACTACGGAGGATTACACACAACCACACTTAAAAATGATTCCAAACACAACAAACTCTTGCAGAAACATGCCATGAAAACACCATGGGCCAGTGTGAAAAATTAGCGGTAAAAAGGCTTGGACACAGTTATTTTTTGGCTGACCTTATTGCAAATGCATTTGTAGGAGTTTCCCTTTTAGATGCAAATTTTTTGGGAGGAAAGTATTTAAATGAATCATGCAAGGTAACTTACTAAGGTTTGCGCTCGTCAATGCGGCTTTATACGTCTTAAACCAGACACTAACTGGTAGATTGCGTTGGTCATTATGGAAATGATCCGGCTGCGTCTGTGTTCTTTTATTTGCGCATCGTCAGTAGATCACGTGCAGAACTTTCCACTCCTATCTGCGCATTTTTGGAATTGCGCTCTCACGCTAATTTGCCCTGTTTAGTAAATCTGGCCATGTGTGTTCTAAAACCGATTCAAAATATCAAACATGTTTTTTTATCCTCTGACTGGATTGAATCATAATCTGTGTCCATCCAACTCAAACTTCCCAAAATCTATACACTGGCTCTGACTTTCAGAAACTACTCTACACTGCAAACCGGGACAAAAATGTGTGCAAATGTCGTGTAGCATATTCCGCCCCGAATGTTCATATAATAAAAGTCCAAGCTTTTTAATGTCAGACAATCAGAAACAATGGCATTTGTCTTTGTCACTTCTTCACTCTGTCACTCAGATACGTACAGCCCCCCGTGATCAGTTTTGAAGCCATCTTTGACCAGAGCTCCCCAAACTCTCCCATTGTGTTTATTCTGAGTCCGGGCTCAGAACCAGCCAATGATCTGATGAAATTAGCCAAACGCTCTGGCTTTGGGACCAACAGACTCAAATTTCTTGCCATGGGGCAGGGACAGGAGAAGGTAGAGTCTAGAGTATATGCTACAGTTCTCATGTCTACAGTGTGTGCTACAGTTCTCATATTTGACACGAGTACAGTGCACTGCGGTGGTGGATTGCATCTTGACCACCACCAATATCATAACGGACATATTTGGGAAATCTACCCTTGAACTCTACAAAACAGTCTGTAAAAAGGTACAAATATGACATTTCTATTTCAGGTTGCATTGCAGCTGTTGGAAACCGCAGTTGCACGAGGCCAGTGGCTGATGCTACAAAACTGTCACCTGTTAGTGAAATGGTTGAAGGATCTAGAGAAAGCACTGGAAAGAATCACTAAACCCCACCCAGACTTCCGCTTGTGGCTCACTACAGATCCCATTAAAGACTTCCCCATCGGCATCCTGCAGAAATCCCTCAAGGTCAGGACACATGTAATGCGTGAATATTTTAATGTGTGAATATTAATTTCCATGTTAACTATTGTTTTTCTCATGTTCACCTGCAGGTTGTAACAGAACCTCCAAATGGGCTGAAGCTGAACATGAGGGCGACATATTTTAAGATCCCTCATGAAAAGCTCATGGGCTGTCCTCACCCTGCCTTTCGCAGTCTGGTTTATGTGCTGGCCTTCTTCCATGCTGTGGTACAGGAAAGACGCAAGTATGGCAAGATCGGCTGGAATGTCCCTTATGATTTCAATGAGTCCGACTTCCTGGTAAGTTTGCTCTAATCTGAAAGTCCTTAAAGGTAGTGCTCAGATAGTATTGTCAAGTCTGAGACACTTTACATTGCATTTCGATTATGTAGTTTCATTGTCTCTCAGGTTTGTATGGAAATCTTGGACACCTACCTGACCAAAGCCCAAACTCAAGGAGATGCCGCAATACCATGGGCAAGTCTCAAATACCTAATCGGAGAGGTAAATATCACATTAAGTTAATCTTGTCTTTTTAGAGGCTGACTGCAGAAAATGATCAAAAGTAACAGTAAAGACATTTATAAGTTACACAAGATTTCTATTGAAAAGATGCTGTTCTTTTGAACTTTTTATTCAAGGACCAATAAGCATATTACAATGATTTCTGAATGATCATGTGACAGTGAAGACTGGAGAAATGGCTGCAGAAAATTCAGCTTTGCCATCAGAGAAATAAATTACTTTTTAAAATATATGAAAATAGAAAAGAGTTATTTTAAATTGTAATAATATTTCACAATATTACTGTTTTACTGTATTTTGATCAAATAAATGCAGTCTGCATGAGCATAAGATGCATGAGCACTTATTTAAAAAAAACATAATATGTATACAGTGTATATACTGTGTATATATATGTATATACAGTATATATAATTTCAAATGCATCTTGCAGGTGATGTATGGTGGCAGGGCTATTGACAGCTTTGATCGTAGGATCCTCACAGTTTACATGGATGAGTATCTGGGTGATTTCATCTTTGACACCTTTCAGCCTTTCCACTTCTTTCACAATAAAGATGTGGACTACAAGATCCCACCACACGGACCCAAGCAGGTTTATGTTGGTATGTTGCAGCTTAGAATCCAGCATCAGAAAGACTCTGGTTTGAATGTGACAGACACTCAAACTCTCCATTTTTTTGCAGATGAGATAGAGTCGCTGCCTCTTGCTAACACGGCAGAGGTGTTTGGTTTGCACCCTAATGCTGAGATCGGATACTACTCACAGGCTGCCCGAGACATGTGGACTCATCTTATTGAGCTACAACCACAGACAGGTACCTGATTTATATTACTGAAATATAGGGATGGCCTGAGTCGATCTCAAGGATCGATATCAGGGCAGATTAAGCATTTTTTTTAACTGGACCGTAGCCTGATCCTTTATTTTACGTCCGCTGTCATGCAGGTGTCATGCAGTAGGTGGCGGTATGCACCTTCAAGTGGGTTTGCCAACTGGCATTAAAAGGAAAAGAAGCTGATCAAATGTGCATGCGAGAGAACCATTCTGGCACGTCACACACTCATGTTCGAGCTTCCGTGTTTAGCATATTTGATGCGCACTTTAGTAAGGAATCACTCGAAACTCATTTATTTTATCTGCCATCAGACTATCTGAGACGTCATTGCCATAACGCATTTCTATGGGTTGCGTCTTGCTTCAGACTTAAATGACAGTCAAGTAAGACTTGTGATTTTGACAAGTAAGACATGGTCCTGGATCAACATATTTTGTTGATCCTGGATCAACATTCCTGTCCCAATCCCTACCCCTAAACCTAACCCTACCCATAACTTTTCCCTAAAATCAGAGGGTAATGAAAGGTTAATAACACTGATGTTTAAGTACTTCACTCTGGTTCGAAGCCTAAACTTGACATAAACTGTAAACTTGTCCCTCAAATCTGATTGGTTGATTGGAAAGTTGATTCAGGATCAACAAAGATGTTGATCCAGGAACATGTGGTACTTGGTGAAATCACGTTCACCCTTGAGGGACAGACTGGCATTCTGCCACCGCAATATTTTTTACATATATAAAATCCAAGTTTATCAGAAGTCCCATTTTCATAATTGTGACCACCACACATGTTTACATCTACCAATGTCCATTAAAAAATGTGGAAACATTCACTGATGCTTCAGAAGGAAACACGATGCATTAAGAGCCAAGGGGTGAAACATTTTGAACAGGGTGAAGATGTGTACATTTTTTCTTATTTTTCTTATGTATATATACATCAATAATTAGTCATACTTACAGGTTGTGATTCTGAGGAGCAAGTTGGTCCAAATAAACTGTGTGTACTGACCTGTGTGTATCTTTCAAGAGCAAGCGTTTTGCAAATCCCGTGTTGAACTCAGAGATTTGAGAAGCAGTCGTCAGTAAAATTACGTGTTGAGGGCTGGTCAAGTTGTTCGCGGGCGGACAACGTACAACATAGGCAAGCATTATGCAAATGTATTTTCTAGTGACGTAGAACCGTAAGGCAGTGGGATTCGAAATACAAACGACTTGTAAAAGCGGTTCAGAGTCGATTCTTTCATTTGGGAGACAATAACTATTTATCGTGCACTTTCGACTTTACAACTTTGCAACGTTTACATTCACAAACAGCTATATTACACACTGCATGAAAGGGAATATTCAAAAAACCACTTAAGCCACTTAAAGCTCCAGTCCGTAACTTTTTTAAGTTAAAAATAATCCAAAATAATTATATTAAAAAAACGTATTCTGCCAGTGGTCAAAACTATCTGCTTGCCATAGCTAGATTCAAAACGGTTAGCTTGTAATAATGATTTTAATTCCAGTGGTACTGGTGGGTTTCCGCGGGAAATTCGAGCATGTCTTTGCGTCATTACGTCACACCCGTACACATAAAGAAGGAGTTTCGTCTAGCCGGCTATACTGCGCGTGACGAGATGTTTAGATGTATAGGCTTTTCTCGCAGCACTTTACATAATTAAACTTATGGCATCCAGAAAGATCCAAACAACAATCATCAGTGTCAACTGGAGATTCAGCAGTTATAAAACCCAAAAGACTTCGTACTTCGGATTTAAGGTGGCTAGAGAAAGAGAAAGAAACCGTCTCATGCGAACACAAGGATTTAAACATCGGCGGGGCTTTTGAAAAGTGCGTGAACTCCGTGTTTTGAAGGGGTTCAAAACGGAAGAAGAGACGGCTTTTTTCTGCTGAACAAGTAAGACATTTCAATAGTTCAATCGTGTAACAGTACGTTTTCTTAATTCACACAGTTAAGGAGTTTCCTTTGTTGTGCCTTTCTCGTTTTGCTATTATGGAGAATATGAATTCTGAACTACACAGGTAACCATAAAACACATTAAATTTAACATTAGTCACGCAATGCTGATGTTGTTAACATGAACAATTTGAGGACAAAGTAGGCTATAATTTGCACGGTTGCTGTAAATCGCGTTGATTAAATCTAACGAAGCTTATCATGTCGAATGCTTTTTCCCCCTTAGTTGGTCAGAACAAAAATGGATTTTACTTACTTGTTCAGAAGACATTTTCTTAAGAAAATTCTTATGTTGGTCAAACTTTCAAAAAGTGTTTTTGTGATTCTGTATGACAGTATCCACACAGCGCGGTGACTGACAGCAGCACTCGCCTCAAAGCACTGTGTTCATCCGCGCTGTTTCATGCCGATTTACAACCCACGTAAAGATAATAATTCCGCGAATCACTGCAGTTACAGATTTCGAACAGAGAGATGGCGACAAAGAGGAAAAGATACGGACTGCAGCTTTGAGACAAAAATAATATGCAAAATATATTGTGTGTGTGTGTGTCTATATATATATATATATATATATACACTACCGTTCAAAAGTTTGGGGTCGGTACGATTTTAAATTCTTTTAAAAGAATTCTCTTCTGCTAACCATGGCTGCGCTTATTTGATTAAAAATACAACAAAAATCAGTTATAGTATTAAATATTATTCCAGTGTAAATCAGCTGTTTTCTGTGTGAATATATAGTAAAGTGTAATTTATTCCTGTGATCAAAGCTGAATTTTCAGCATCACCAGTGTCAGTGTCTTCAGTGTCAAATGATCCTTCACAAATCATTATAATATGAGGATTTGATGCTCAAGAAACATTTATTATTATTATCAATGTTTTTTTTAGGATTCTTTGATGAATAGGAAGTTCAAAAGACTTTTGTAACATTATAAATGTCTTTACTGTCACTTTCGATCAAATTAATTATTCCTTGATAAATAAAAGTATTGATTTCTTTAAAATTCTCACTGACCCCAAACTTTTGAATGGTAGTGTATATATAGCATATCAATCCTCTGTTGTTTTTCTTTATTTTAAAATGCTTGCTGCCTTTAAATACAATTACTTCCATGTATGATCTTAAGGTGACTCTGGCGGTGGCATTAGTAGAGATGAGTACATCAGCCAGGTGGCACGGGACATTCAGAGCAAACTGCCCGAAGCGTTTGACCTGGACGTGATCCGCAAGAAGTTGGGGCTGGAGATCTCCCCCACAACTGTAGTACTACTACAAGAGCTGGAGCGCTTCAACAAACTTACGATCAGGATGAGACGTTCTCTGGCTGAACTACAGCGAGTGAGTAACATGAAGACAGGGAGAAAGAAAATAATCAAACTATTACAGCTAACAATTAAAGGTGCACTATGCAGGAATTCCGTTTTTGTCAAACAGCGACCCCTAGAGTCGCTGTGGAGTACTTGTACTGTCGTAAATAGACTGCTGTCGGCAGTCTGTATTGTATGTGCGCCTCAAACACCACATGTATACGGCGCCGGGTTATTTCTGTTTGATGCTCATTTTATCAGAATTTTATCAGATCTTTTTTGCCGTAAAGCAATTCGTTACATCGCGAGACCTGATATCACGCGACACTTCCTGATGCTGCGGCCGGCGGTCCGCCGGCTCAAAGTTGCAAGTGTGTTTTTTCCGCTCACATGCGATAGGGGGATGCCAAACGACCACCAGTCAACCCGAAAAGAGTAATATAACCATTCCAATGACTCTGAAGCTGTTCGGTTGAAGTAAAAAACCTGCATAGTTCACCTTTAATACAACTGTTTATGATATACTTTGGTTGTTTATAAAATATGAAAAAAAAAAAAGTAGGTTTCTCAGTAGACCATATTTGC
The DNA here is from genome assembly GCF_029890125.1 of Rhinichthys klamathensis goyatoka. NCBI lineage: Eukaryota > Metazoa > Chordata > Actinopteri > Cypriniformes > Leuciscidae > Rhinichthys > Rhinichthys klamathensis. The sequence goes on along the minus strand of NW_026606672.1, from coordinate 1,024,532 downwards.
TTTCTGTCTAAAGGCCCTGGCTGGTGAGGTGGGAATGAGCAGCGAGTTAGATGAGGTGGCGAGAGCTCTTTTTAATGGGCATATTCCTGTTATCTGGAGGAAACTGGCACCAGATACTCTAAAATCTCTAGGGAACTGGATGATCCACTTCAAGAGACGACATGAACAGTACAGCTCATGGGTGAGAATCAAATATCACACCATATAGAAACATTAGTCTCATGCTCACCAAGGCTACCTTTATTTGATCAAAAAATACAAAATAAACAGTAAAAAAATTAAATATTACAATTTAAAATAAAATTTTTATTTTAATATATATATAAGACCGTGATACATTTTTTTCTAAGTTCCTTGATGAATAGAAAACAGCATTTATTTGAAATTAATTTTTTTTGGTAACAATGTAAAAGTTTATATAGTCACTTTCGATCAATTTAATGCATCCTTGCTGGAAAAAATAAAATAATTTGCAATGGTTGAATAGCAGAGGTGTTACCTCTAAAACATATTTTTTTACATTTTAAATATATTTTCAGACCTTTAAATATTTCTTACTTATTTAATGTCATGTTTTTTCAAACTTCCTGTGCCCTGGTTTAAATCAATTTTTAAATGCCAAATTTTCAGTGTGGACTTTTGACCTCCGCTGTATGTTCATTATGTCTACTATCTCAGCTCCTGTAAATCAACTTCTAATTGAATTTATCAAATGTGCTACTAAATAAATAAATACGTTTGATCTCATTTATGTAGGTGGATGAGGGAGAGCCCTACGTGATGTGGTTGTCAGGCTTGCATATCCCAGAATCGTACCTGACAGCACTGGTCCAGGCCACCTGCAGGAAGAACGGCTGGCCTCTGGATCACTCCACTCTCTACACACAGGTTACACACTACAGGAGTGAGGACGAGGTCAAAGAGAGGCCAGGACAGGGTGAGAGCACACAACATCCTGCACATAAAAAAATGAACATGAGGACATTGAGACTCAAACACATGTTCTTCTTTGTTTTCTGTCAGGATGTTATGTATCAGGACTGTATCTGGAGGGGGCAGACTGGGACATTGAACAGGGCTGTTTGGTGCGCAGCAAACCCAGAGTTCTAGTGTCTCAACTTCCCATTCTCAAAATCATTCCCATTGAAGCACGCCGCCTTAAACTCCAGGCAAGACTGACTCTTTTTTTTAAATCGGGTGTTCAGTTCATGACATCTCAGAATATCTGTCTGGAAATCCGTGTAATCTGTAAGTAAAGTGTATCTTTGGCTTATTTTGTAGAACACCCTGAAGAGTCCAGTCTACACCACCTCAATGAGGAGGAATGCTATGGGTGTTGGACTGGTGTTTGAGGCGGATCTTTTCACCACCAAGCACATTTCTCACTGGGTACTGCAGGGAGTGTGTCTGTGCCTCAATGCTGACTGAGACTCTAACTGTTATGAAATTCAATTATTTATAAGAATAACATAAAATATATGAATAACTTCATATAATAGTAGAATGTTTTGTTTGTGACCAATGATATTTATTACAATTTTAAAACACCTCTAACGCTGTCAAAGTGTTTTCTGTTTCACCACTGGGTGGCAGCACACCAATTATTGCTGCTAGAACCTGTTGTGTTCAGTCTTTGAGAAAAGATCTCAAACTAGTTGATTTCACAAAAAAGTTAAATAAGAATCATTTTCTGCTTGCTTAAATGCACTCTTAACAAGCAGAAAAACTTAAAATTTTTAGATTAATCTGTTCAAAGCAACTAGAACAACAACAAAAAAACAATCACAATTTATTGTTATAAAACCTGCCACAAAATTCATTATTGACAGCACAATATGTTTTCCATGAATAACTCTGCATGTAGATGCTCTGAACCCGTTTTGTCATTGTTAACTAAATCTATCAGAAAGTGTTTTGATATAAAGTTGAAATAAAATATTATTAGATATAGCTAAATATTAGATAAATAGCTAAAGCATTGAAAATTCCCATTTCCACCTTCAGGGCAACAATTAAGAAGTTCCATTAAACTAAAGATGTTATGAATTTGCCTGGAAGAGGACATGTGTGTATATCGTCCTAATGCACAGCGAGGAGGATGGTTCAAGTGTCCAAAGATCACAAATGGAGAATTGCAGAGATGAGTTTAGTCTAGGGCTCGGAAAGCCTACAAAAACCCCCCAAAAAAATCCCTACATCACCACATGTTGTTTGGGAGGGTTTCAAGGAAAATCCTCCTCGCTCATCCAAAAACAAACCCCAGCATATTCAGTTGTCAGACACGACTGGAACAGGGACGGGATTCTATAGTCAGATGAAACTAAAAAAAGAGCTTTTTGGCAGCAAACACACCAGACGGGTTTGGTGCAAACAGGGATAAAAAGTACCCCATGCCCACGCCACGGTTAAATATACTGATGGATCTTTAATGATGTCGGCCTATGTTTTTGCTGGAGGTCCTGGACATCTTGTTCAGACACATGGCATCATGGATTCGATCAAATACCAACAGATAAAAAAAAAACCTGACGGCCTCTACTAGAAATCTTATAATGGGCCGTGGTTGGATCTTCCATCAGGACAACGATCCAAAACAAACATCAAAATCAACACAAAACTGTGTCACTGAGCACAAAATGAAGCTCCTGCCACTGCCATCCCAGTCCACTGACCTGAACCCTGATGAAAATGAGTGAGGTGAACTGAAGAGAAGAAGCGCCAACATGAAGAAATGGTCTCTAATCTCTTGTCAGGTCTTCTCTAAACTCATCAGGCATTTTAGAAGAAAACTGTTATCTTGGCAAAAGGAGGTTGCAAAAAGTATTTAATAAAAGGGTGCCAATAATTATGGCCAATGTGTTTTGGAGAAAAACATTTATTTCATCATGTGATTTCAGTGTTTGAACAGTGGAACAGATGAGGAAGCATTCCAATGAACATGAAGAAATGATTTCTAAAGCATATATATATACACTCACCGGCCACTTTATTAGGTACCCCATGCTAGTAACGGGTTGGACCCCCTTTTGCCTTCAGAACTGCCTCAATTCTTCGTGGCATAGATTCAACAAGGTGCTGGAAGCATTCCTCAGGGAGTTTGGTCCATATTGACATGATGGCATCACACAGTTGCCGCAGATATGTCGGCTGCACATCCATGATGCGAATCTCCCGTTCCACCACATCCCAAAGATGCTCTATTGGGTTGAGATCTGGTGACTGTGGAGGCCATTTTTGTACAGTGAACTCATTGTCATGTTCAAGAAACCAATTTGAAATGATTAGAGCTTTGTGACATGGTGGAAGTAGCCATCAGAGGATGGGTACATGGTGGCCATAAAGGGATGGACATGGTCAGAAACAATGCTCAGGTAGGCCGTGGCATTTAAACGATGCCCAATTGGCACTAAGGGGCCTAAATTGTGCCAGGAAAACATCCCCCACACCATTACACCACCACCACCAGCCTGCACAGTGGTAACAAGGCATGATGGTTCCATGTTCTCATTCTGTTTACGCCAAATTCTGACTCTAACATCTGAATGTCTCAACAGAAATCGAGACTCATCAGACCAGGCAACATTTTTCCAGTCTTCAACTGTTCAATTTTGGTGAGCTCTTGCAAATTGTAGCCTCTTTTTCCTATTTGTAGTGGAGATGAGTGGTACCCGGTGGAGTCTTCTGCTGTTGTAGCCCATCCGCCTCAAGGTTGTGCGTGTTGTGGCTTCACAAATGCTTTGCTGCATACCTCGGTTGTAACGAGTGGTTATTTCAGTCACTGTTGCCCTTCTATCAGCTCGAACCAGTCTGGCCATTCTCCTCTGACCTCTGGCATCAACAAGGCATTTCCGCCCACAGAACTGCCGCTCACTGGATGTTTTTCTTTTTCGGACCATTCTCTGTAAACCCTAGAGATGGTTGTGCGTGAAAATCCCAGTAGATTAGCAGTTTCTGAAATACTCAGACCAGCCCTTCTGGCACCAACAATCATGCCACGTTCAAAGTCACTCAAATCAACTTTCTTCCCCATACTGATGCTCGGTTTGAACTGCAGGAGATTGTCTTGACCATGTCTACATGCCTAAATGCACTGAGTTGCCGCCATGTGATTGGCTGCTTAGAAATTAAGTGTTAACGAGCAGTTGGACAGGTGTACCTAATAAAGTGGCCGGTGAGTGTATATCTTCCATATATCTCATCTGTTCCACTGTTCAGACACTGGGGGGCGCTCTGGTCACATACAGGCTGATTTCACTTATCAAAGTTAGTGCTAAGGAACTGTTTTGTTTTTGTTGGTAACACTTTACAATTAAGTTCATTAGTTAACATTAGTTAATGTATTAACTAACATGAACTAAAAATGAGCAATACATTTGTTACTGTATTTATTCATCTTTGTTAATGTTAGGTAATAAAAAATACAGCTGTTCATTGTTTGTTCATGTTAGTTCACAGTGCATTAACTAATGTTAACAAATACAACCTTTGGTTTTATTAACGTATTAGTAGATGTTCAAATTAATATTAACTAAGATCAATACATGCTGAAGAAGTATTGCTCATTCTTAGTTCATGTTAAGGTAGTTAACTAATGTTAACTCATGAACCTTATTGTAAAGTGTTACCGTTTTGTTTTACTTGGTTAAAAAGGTTTGAGACGAGCATATGAGACATGGGGTCTGTAAATAGATTTTGTAAAAAATAACACTAAAACTAAAATTAGGTGTGGAATCTTTAGACAGGCCAGATCGTTTTTTTTCAGTGACATTAATCAGATATATCCTCAGGCTGTTCTCTTGCTCCCTGGACCCAGCACTGCATCAGACAGGAGGACTGCATCACATCATCAGGTTTATATATATATATACAGTTAGACTTTTCGAGGTTTTTTTTACAGTAAGTATTAAGATTTACAGTACCATAACCGTATTTCAGTTTTACAAACTACATGGTACTGTAATTGTGTAATACAGTGCATTACTGTAAAAATCAAGCTAATCAGTACACTACTGTAATTATTTTTATTTGTACTAAATATAAATTAGATTTCATAATTTTGATATACCATTTTTTTTAAAAAAAAATTTTACAAACATTTCATATACATCACAAAATAAACAGTCTACCAATGCTGGAAATGATGTGTTAAATTTGTACACATTAATGTGTAAAATGAGGTGGGTGAGTTTAGGGTTTTGTGTTAATTTTAAAGGAGCTGTATGTAAGATTGTGGCCAAAACTGGTACTGCAATCACTTTCAAATTACTGTAGAGCGGTGTATCCCCTCCCTGACTCGAGGTTGCCAGATAGGCTGCAGGATCCAGCAGGAACGTAGTCTGCTCCAAGAAGTGGTAACTAGAGCAGAGCTGGCAACCCGGATCCCGCAACACTACTGACATTAATGACTTCGTGATTGGTAGATAGGTGGAGGGTGGAGCATCAGACCAAAACACAACATGACAACATCAATATCAGTTGAGGGCTGCAACTTCACATTTTAAATGACAATATCCTGGCCGGACTACTGTTGTCAGTGATATAAGTATTTGAAATGAACATGATTTCTTAATGTCTAGTGACATATCAGGGCCATTTTATGAATAATTGACATAAATTTCTTACATACAGCTCCTTTAACAAAGTAAATATGTCAGAAAGCCACGGTTAGCACAAAGATGTGTAAACCTGTTAAAGTAACACCAGGTAACTTTTCAACCTTCATAATATATTTCCAAGTCTCTTGTGATGGTACATCGACTTACAATAGGTTGAATGACACGTCTGCCATAGCCTGACGGGGTCGGTAGCGTTTTTAATCGTACTTTTAAACTTCGGGTTTCGGGTAGTAACCGGCGAACAAAGAGAACTACAAAATTCGACTGCTTTACGGCATATACGTCACTTCCACCACCACCCCCACTTCCTTAAAATCGGACGTGCGAGCCAAATGTTATAGTCATGGCCGAAGCAGCACAGAAAAACAAGAAAGCAAAGGTTTTATCGGAGCAAAGCAAAAAGAAAAAAAGAGAAAGTGATCGCGTTAAAGGCAGAACAGAATTGGGCCAGCATTTTCTCGCTGGCGTGAGCTGAAGGAGGAGGAGGGGTGCCCGACCGATGCAGACTTGGCAAAAAACAAAACAAAAAGTCAAATGAAAGCCTATGTCTAAACGGCTTGTACAAGTTTGGTAGGGGCTACATTCTTGCAAGTAAATATATAAGATGTACAAAATCATATTTTAGGATACCTAACATGTCTGTGATATTTGTTTATTTGTCTTGCCTCAAGCTATAATGCAAATCGATTTGTAAAATTTGCAGATTCATTTATGGTAGCTTGATATTATAATATTGACGATATATGGTTATTATCTACCACTCAAACATTGCATTGAAGTATCATATAGATCCAGTAAAACGGTAACCAATAGACTAGGCTACTATAATGACGCTGGCTTGTAAACGTGATCATCGCGATCATTTGTCGTTAGAAAAAAATAAAACCCATGAAATTATATTCATATGACATGCTGAAATATATGCCACTGTACCTGGGATGAAGACATTTCAGACAAGACGCAAGCAGAACACCTGCATGTGACCTCCTCCTACAGTGTTCAGGGCTATCGTGGTTGTCAACAATTGCACGTGCATGTAGGATGACAGAGTTTACGACAGTAGTAGAGGTCTAGAGGACAATACTGTTTCCCAACTGTAGGGGGACCCCGAGAGCAAAAGTAACCTGGTGTTACTTTAAATTAACACATTATGTGCTGTCCATCACTGCACAAATTGTAAAAAAAAAAAAAAAAAAAAAAAAAAAAAGTACATAAAATCCTAAACAAAACGTTAGCATTTGACAAAATTATTGTAGAGGCATTGGTTGTTTAGCTTATACAATTATTATAATGAAATAGCAACCATTACATTCATAAAACTACAGAATATAAATACATTAAAGGATTAGTAGTTCACTTTAAAAAAAAACTTTTGCTGATAATTTACTCACCCCCATGTCATCCAAGATGTCCATGTCTTTCTTTCTTCAGTCGAAAAGAAATTAGGGTTTTTGATGAAAACATTCCAGGATTTTTCTCCATATAATGCACTTTGCTGGGCACCAAACGGTTCAAGGTCCAAAAGACAGTTTCAGTGCAACCTGCAAACTGTTCAAAGGGCTTTAAACGATTCCAGACGATGAATAATGGTCTTATCAAGCGAAACGATCGGTCATTTCAAAAATAATGTCAAATGCTCGCCTTGCTCTGTTCTGTGATGCACGTTCGTGACTCTCCTGTTCGAACTCGTTCATCAAATTGAACAAATCTTTTTTCGAGTCATTTGGTTCATTTAACGAACGAAATGAACGAATTGACTCGGAAAAAGATTCGTTCATTTTGATGAACGAGTTCGAACAGGAGAGTCACACAGAACAGATCAAGGCGAGCATTTGAGCTTATAAAACTTAAACTTTGTTATTTCTTTTTTAAATGAGCGATCGTTTCGCTTGATAAGACCCTTATTCATCGTCTGGTGTCGTTTAAAGCCATTTGAACAGTTTGCAGTTTGCACTGAAACTGTCTTTTGGACCTTGAACCGTTTGGTGCCCAGCAAAGTGCATTATATGGAGAAAAATCCTGAAATGTTTTCATCAAAAACCTTAATTTCTTTTCGACTGAAGAAAGAAAGACATGGACATCTTGGATGACATGGGGGTGAGTAAATTATCAGCAAAAGTTTTTTTAAAAGTGAACTAATCCTTTAAAGGGTCACTCCACCCATTTGCATTAAGAGGTCCATTGTTAGACAACCAGTCATACTATTGAATGGTCGTGCAACATTCTTTCATTTTCCCCTGAGACGAGAGAAATCTACTATTTACCTTTTTCACTTCCTCCTACAATGACGCAAAAATCGTCATTTGACGTCATTGTAGGAGGAAGTGTAAAAAGGGGGGATTTCTGTATAGACTACAAGCACAAATTCCCACCCTTTCAAACCCGCCCATAGGGGGTTGTGCCTAATGCGCTAACAGAGCTATCACAGATCAGTGGGTGGGACTTCACTTGCAGATACTGAAAGCAATATCAGCCATCTTGTTTATAAGCTAAGCTAACAAGCGCTGTGGAGATAGGAAGTTACGACAATGACGGAAGAAACTAAACATGATATGGAAGTAGAGGATTTTGAAATTCTGCTGCTCGAATCCGCTCTTCGTGGCTATCTTTACGAGCCGCAATATAGTGAAGAGCAGCTGAGGCTGATGGAGGATCAGGAGGCGGCTGCCTGTCGCGAACGAGGAGCCCGGACTGGGTCGAGCTGAGGCGGGCTGCTGGTGCGTGTGCTCTCGCTGTGCGCTACGGACACAGATAGAGTCCGTCTGCTGCAAAGAATTTCAACGATCGCAATTTCTCCTAGACGAAATCTCTGAATCAGACGACCACACGGACGTTTGTGTTGTGATGTGAACCATCCTAGTTTCGCCTGACTGAAAATCCAGGTATCATGCAATAATTCACCATATAGAAAGAAATACAAACGAGTAATTCACTAATGAGTTTGCCAATGTAACGGGGTTCGTTGTTGTGGGAAGAAGGAGGCTGGAACCGGCGAACATTTAAACATTTTAATAGTAAAATAAACAAATACAAAACAAAAGTATAAGCCAGCTGGCCACACACAACAGAAACAAAACATAAAATCAGGCCTGTTCCTTTTATGCTTCCGCTCCTCCGTGAGAGATATGAGACCGCTGCACAGGTGCCATTCATTATCACTCGCGTCGTCCTCTCACGTCCCTCGCCCTCGTCCTGCTCGCCACAGCCAACTAACTAGACATTTTTTGTGAAATGAATTTCAAACTCATTTAGCAGCTAGCCTTCTTGTAGACGGAAGAGTGATTTCTCTGATGTTTGCGCTGTTCTGGATTAGTGGGAGTGGCTTGCGGAGCTGTGCAACGTGGTGCATTGTGGGAGTTGTTGTCTTACATACAAATGCGCCCTAAAGTTATTTTCTGTCTTTTCTCGGTCAAGAGGGCACCAAATTCAAAATTTCTTTTACATTTCGACTACATATATAACCCACTTTCAATAAAGATTAATGTTGAAATGGGTGGAGTGACCCTTTAAGCAGTCAAAAAGGAAATGTCCAACACAGGGCAAAACACAGTTCTTTTCACAATACATGACACATAACCCCACCTTCAAAATAATTATTTTCAAAAATTTGTTGGATTCATGTACTGGTGGCCAAAATAAGTATTTAAGTGTCCTAATGTTTTTGAAAGAAGTCTCTTTGATGCTCAAAAACATTATCAATGTCTGACTGTCTACTGCTCCATCTTTTCCACAGCATCGGAGTAAAAGTCATCATCAAAATAATGTTTAAAGAGCCAACACAATGTTTTTGTCCACCTTTGTGAATAAATGAACTTCTCCAAAGATTGGTTCCTGTTCAGAACTTGACTGACAACATCAGAATGTTCCCTGGTCTGTATGCGTGTCCACAAACACAAATGTACTCAGTCCTTCAGAGGAGATCACGGTTCCAACACTATTTTCTACAAACTGGAAGGTTGGTGGTTCAATCCCCGGTTCCACCTGACCAAGTGTCGGTCCGTGAAAGTGCTGTATAAATGCAGTCCATTTACCATTTACCATATGAGAGAGAGAGAGGAGAAAATTCCATAGTTTTTTTAGTTTTATTTAGTTTTTTTTTCAGTGAAGGGGTTCCCGTTTGAGACAAATACACAGTAAGACACATTCAAGAAATCACTGAGTGATGATCGTTCTCCTTCCAGTTGTTACATGTATGTCCTGTGTTTCCCCCGTTCTTTGTGTATTTGGTTCAGTCCTGTTTCCAGTTTCCCGCTCCTCGTTAGTGTTTAGTTTATTCACCTGTGTCTAGTTCATTTGCCCCAGCTGTGCCTTGTTTCCCTAATCTGTTCTCTGTGTATGTAAACCCTGTGTTCTCCCTCACTCCTTGTCGGTTCTCGTTTATGTAACGTTGATGTTAGGTGTGTTATCCTCTGCCCGTCTGCCTGTCTGTATCCGTTTGTTGTTTTGCTTTATTTAAGTAAAGTCTATTGTTTTTGGAAATCCTGATCTCCTCGTCTTCCTCTGCCTACACCAACCGTAACAGAAGAACCGACCGTAAGATGACTATCCCCGCTGTTCGCCTCCTATGTCTTGAACAGGGGGATCAAACTTTGGAGGACCACACCCAGACCTTTCTTGAGACGGCGTATTTGACTCACTACCCGGACTACTGCCTCTGCACATTCTATCTGGTGAGTCTAAACGGCTCGTACAGAGCGCAGTTGTCCGGAGAAGGTCCACGGGATGATTTTGCCGCCTTTGTGGAATGGGTGCTGGTGTGCTGTAATTCTACATTCACAGTATGCTCTGGAGAAGAGGATCTCGCCAGCACCCTTCCAGAGTTTCTCTACGTCACACCCACTATCAGTCCAGCCCCCAGATCGGTCTATGGGAAATCGGGACTGGTTTCCAGCATGGCCGATCCCCCGTTGATGTCAGCACATGCTGCCAAATGGGGCATCGTTCCAGAGCCTTCTCCGCCGATCCCGTCCAGTAGTGAGCCCGTCGCCTGCCCGCCAGAGCCTGAGCCCGTCGCCTGCCCGCCAGAGCCTGAGCCCGTCGCCTGCCCGCCAGAGCCTGAGCCCGTCGCCTGCCCGCCAGAGCCTGAGCCCGTCGCCTGCCCGCCAGAGCCTGAGCCCGTCGCCTGCCCGCCAGAGCCTGAGCCCGTCGCCTGCCCGCCAGAGCCTGAGCCCGTCGCCTGCCCGCCAGAGCCTGAGCCCGTCGCCTGCCCGCCAGAGCCTGAGCCCGTCGCCTGCCCGCCAGAGCCTGAGCCCGTCGTCTGCCCGCCAGAGCCTGAGCCGCCTTCACTACTGGAGCACGCCTATCCGCCAGAGACTAAGCACACCACACGTAAGTCCACTCAAGAGGAGACTGCATTGATGGTGATGTCTGCGGCGATTTTGTGTGTGTGGGCTACACACACATCAGTTCTGGCCCATGCATCCAGTCCTCCCGAGCCTTCTCCGCTGGTTCCGTCCAGCCCAGCCGAGCCTTCACAGCCGGTTCCATCCAGCCCAGCCAAGCCCGCACCACTGGTTCCGTCCAGCCCAGCCAAGCCCGCACCGCTGGTTCCGTCCAGCCCAGCCAAGCCCTCATCGCTGGTTCCGTCCAGCCCAGCCAAGCCCGCACAGCTGGTCACGTCCAGCCCTGCCGAGCCTGAGCTTCCCTGCAGCCCTGCCGAGCCTGAGCTTCCCTGCAGCCCTGCCGAGCCTGAGCTTCCCTGCAGCCCTGCCGAGCCTGAGCTTCCCTGCAGCCCTGCCGAGCCTGAGCTTCCCTGCAGCCCTGCCGAGCCTGAGCTTCCCTGCAGCCCTGCCGAGCCTGAGCTTCCCTGCAGCCCTGCCGAGCCTGAGCTTCCCTGCACGCCTGCCGAGCCGGAGCTTCCCTGCACGCCTGCCGAGCCGGAGCTTCCCCGCACGCCTGCCGAGCCGGAGCTTCCCTGCGCGCCTGCCGAGCCAGAGCCTTCTCCGCTGGTCCCGTCCAGTCCTCCCGAGCCTTCTCCGCTGGTCCCGTCCAGTCCTCCCGAGCCTTCTCTGCTGGTCCCGTCCAGTCCTCCCGAGCCTTCTCCGCTGGTCTCTGAACCCCCAAGCCTGTCTCTGAACCCGTCACTCCCCCCAAGAAAATTTTGGGGGGGGGATATAAGCCACCCTGGCCACCTGAAGTGGCCTCTCCACCCTGGCCACCTGAAGTGGCCTCTCCACCCTGGCCACCTGAAGTGGCCTCTCCACCCTGGCCACCCGAGGGAAAGTCTCCACCCTGGCCACCCGAGGGAAAGTCTCCGCCCTGGCCTCCTGCACGTCCTGCTCCGCCCTGGCCTCCTGCACGTCCTGCTCCGCCCTGGCCTCCTGCACGTCCTGCTCCGCCCTGGCCTCCTGCACGTCCTGCTCCGCCCTGGCCTCCTGCACGTCCTGCTCCGCCCTGGCCTCCTGCATGTCCTGCTCCGCCCTGGAGGCTTCCTGCTCCGGGTAGGCCACTCCCTCGTCAGCCTCCAGGGCGCCCACCCCCCCACCCTTATTGATGTTACTCGGCGCGAGGACGCGCCTTGCAGGAGGGGGAGCTAATGTTACATGTATGTCCTGTGTTTCCCCCGTTCTTTGTGTATTTGGTTCAGTCCTGTTTCCAGTTTCCCGCTCCTCGTTAGTGTTTAGTTTATTCACCTGTGTCTAGTTCATTTGCCCCAGCTGTGCCTTGTTTCCCTAATCTGTTCTCTGTGTATGTAAACCCTGTGTTCTCCCTCACTCCTTGTCGGTTCTCGTTTATGTAACGTTGATGTTAGGTGTGTTATCCTCTGCCCGTCTGCCTGTCTGTATCCGTTTGTTGTTTTGCTTTATTTAAGTAAAGTCTATTGTTTTTGGAAATCCTGATCTCCTCGTCTTCCTCTGCCTACACCAACCGTAACACCAGTAGCACATTTCAGCTTTGATTACCATTTCTAAGAGAGCACCTTTGTGGTTTTCACGAAAGCTGAACAGTGGTGGCCTAATACAGAACAGGGTATAGCTGAGTGGGAATTGCCATGCTTTGTTGTTGGGTCTGTTAAACAAATTGGAGTTCGGTTTAAAATGTAAACAATAATGAGATTACTACTTTTGCCTGACTTGATGACTGCAAAGACAGTAAAATATTCCACTCAGCTATTGTTCTACTCAAAACTGTCCTGTCATCTTTACTTCATTCTTTTATAAACATAAGGCCCAACTTCCTTGCTTTTGTACTTGATGTTTCTACTCTTCAAGAGGAATTAGGAGCAAAACTTGAGCAAAATATGGGCATGAAACCGAGAAGTGTCATAAACCACGAACAATGGTTTGTATCATTTCAATACCAGTTGTATCACATGCATACTAGCATCTCTCCTAATACCATTCATAAATAAATAGGGAGTGAAGCCAGGACCTGTGGATGCCATGGTTGTAGTGAAGCCCAAACCAGATGCTACTTCGGCAAGCGGAATTAGGTATGCAGAGTCCAATTAAATAGGCAGATTACAATGTGTTGCAAAATATATGTTATTGATAGCTGTTAGATAATGGTGTATTTCCTAGTGAGTACTTTTCCTGCTGCGTAGTGACATCTTGGTTATCTCAAATGTCATGATCAGGCTGTACCGCTACGACGAAATACACAATGCAGTCGACTATTAGATAGTCTGAAGTCTATACAGTTACACCTCATAAGAATCCTACAATGGCCTGATATTGTTATTCCAGATCTACACTTTACAAGGGATACAGTGGTGAACTACCAGACCCATCAACCCTCAACCCACTACCTGCCTATGCTGACATGGAACCAGACTCTCTTCCCCTTATCTGCAGAATGAACATCACATCTGACAAACCACTCGTGGACTCCATTTTTGGAAAGGTACAAACTGGCAGTATCCTGTCATATCAACACCCACCACCTCCACCTGACAATGTTGTCATCCATGAGGATGCACCACCGTTTCCAAAAGTGCCACTGGAAGGTTACCATCTACAACAAACAGAGTGTTCATTCGCCATCATGACGGATCAAGAAAAGCTGCACCTCAGTTCTCTGTCTGTGACTTTGACACAGTCACATCAGATTGAGGCAGCAACCAGATGCCAAAGTGCAACACCCGAGTGGCATTCCCTGAGGAATGCGCGTTCGTGACGTCACGTAATACGCAATTACGTTGAAAAGGTCTCACAGAACAGAGTCATCACAGAACAGAGCAAGGCGAGCATTTGTGCTTATAAAACTTAAACTTTTTTATTTATTTTTTAAATGACCGATCGTTTCGCTAGATAAGACCCTTATTCATTGTCTGGTATCGTTTGAAGCTGCACTGAAACTGTCATTTGGACCTTGAACCGTTTGGGGCCCATTGAAGTGCATTATATGGAGAAAAATCCTGGAATGTATTCATCTAAAACCTTAATTTCTTTTCGACTGAAGAAAGAAAGACATGGACATCTTGGATGACATGGGGGTGAGTAAATTATCAGCAAAAATTTTTTTTTTAAAGTGAACTAATCCTTTAATCCCCTTTTAATTTAGACATACTATTTAAAATAATAATAATAATTAAACTGATACTGAGAGCATATACTCTCTTAGCTGTCTTAGCCACACTTTGCTCTATCTAGTGACAACATCAGACAGCATCAGGTGTGAAATCTTTAGACAGGCCAGATCGTTTTTTTCAGTGACATTAATCAGATATATCCTCAGGCTGTTCTCTTGCTCCCTGGATCCAGCACTGCATCAGACAGGAGGACTGCATCCCATCATCATGGAACCGGAGCTCACTGTTGGGGAGCTGAACTTAGACTAAATTAAATAAGCAGAACTACACCAATTTCAATACATTTTTCAGCAAATGATGCATGCTTGCTTGCTGATGATGCTTCCGTCAAACTGCATTGGCAATGGCAACAATTCAAGGGATTCATTTAGGAAAAAGAACTAAAATGCCCTCTTCTGTTTATGTGATTAGTTGGCACATGTTATGAAATCTTAGATTACAATAAAAAGGGTTATTTGAATTGAATGTCTCAACCTTTGGCAGTTCAATCAAATGCTTAGTCAAAAAAGCGATGTAAAACCTCTGAGCTGATTTCACTTATGATTCATCACTCACACTGGACATGGAAGGTCAAGTGCATTGCATTAAGGGATACAGTACTTCAGCAAAAGCTCTGTTGTGTACTGCTCATTTTGCCAAATGTTCACAGAATTTCATTCTATACACTGCCACAAATGTTGTATGGTATGATATTGCAAACAAATCCATTAGAACACAGTTACATGTGAGAAAGTGCTAACATGTTAAGATATCAATGCAGATGTTAAGATTTTGAAGATCTGAGTCTGCTTATGGCTCTTTGCATGTGCATCTAAGAAAAGATGATCTAGTTTCTAAATCTTCAAACAGCAGGCACAGATGCCAGACTTATAATCTGTTCTACAACCAAAGTCCCTTTCCCAGTTCTAAATCCGTGTTCCAGCACACTTGCGTCTCACGGCTGGTTTGGGACCTAATGGGTGACGTCATTGCGGGGAGATGGAGGCCATTTACTGCCCTGCTTTCCCCGTCATCCATAATAAGTTGCCTGCTGCCATGCTGTGATGTATACTGTACGTAGATGCTAGTGGAATGTTCACGGATCATCCTCACAGTTTGTCTCTAGTAATGTTAATTATTGTATTCTCTACATGGGTGTAGAATAGACACTTTTTTTATTGTCAAGCATAATCAGTTTTTTATTAAAGCATTTTTGCAAGCTATCTACTGTTCAAAAAATTGGGGGCAGTAAGATTTTTTAACATGTTTGAAAGAAGTCTCTTATGCTCCCCAAGTTTTATATGATCAAAAATACAGTAAAACAACAATATTGTGAAATATTATTACAGTTTAAAAATAACCCTTTTCTTTGTTCATATATTTTAAAATGTTATTTATTCCTGTGATGTCAAAGCTGAATTTTCAGCATCATTACTCCAGTCTTCAGTGTAACATGATCCTTCAGAAATCATTCGAATATGCTGATTTGGTGCTCAAGAAACATTCCTTACTATCAATGCTGGAAACACTTATGTTGCTTAAATTTTTTTGTGGAAGCCGCATTTATATGAACTAGGAATATTCTCTAACATTTATTTTTTTGTCAGTTTGGTTAATCTAGTGTATCCATGCCAAATAAACATGTTAATTTCTTTCTT
The DNA here is from genome assembly GCF_029890125.1 of Rhinichthys klamathensis goyatoka. Taxonomy (NCBI): domain Eukaryota; kingdom Metazoa; phylum Chordata; class Actinopteri; order Cypriniformes; family Leuciscidae; genus Rhinichthys; species Rhinichthys klamathensis. The sequence continues at coordinate 1,008,750 of NW_026606672.1, read as the reverse complement.
TAAAAAAGTCAAGTGGACCCCAAACTTTTTCATAATTTCATAATTATGCTATGCAGTTATGCCGACTAAATTCTGCAAATTCAGTCTGGAATATAAATGCCGTCTCAAAGCCTTCCAGCGGCTGTGGCTGTCTCAGGGGGGGGGGGGATTATGTTGACTCTGAGAAGCCAGAATGACATAGATCTTACCTTCTATGGAGACTCTTTGTCTGAGTGGCTGCTATGGAAACACCGGCAGAGAGAGTGAAGGTTGGGAAATACTGATGACTGAATATGAAATTAATAATACAGGGTTATTCAGGCTGTTAGTTGCATAACTCACATTGACCTCTGACATTTACATCTATGCTGATTATTTGGATGAAGGTGTAGGTAAAAAAAAATAGTATATGTACATTGATTAATGATCATTGCAACCCAAGACTTGGCTTCAAACAAGCATTATAAATCCTGCCTCTACGCAAATGATTTTTGTCTCTGGATAATCACCACTCAGACTCAATGCCCTACAGCAATAAGATGAATTGGTTTTGGTTGGACATTGGTTTTGCATGGTATTATAAATAAGACAGGTGGATATCTGCTCTCTTTTTTTGACTTGCAATCCTCTATGTCTGAAGATTGAGATCTGTATGATTTATGCATCTTAACCCTTTTGCCTCCTTAGGGACATTTTTGGTCTTGTCAGGTTTTTTTTTATCACTTTGCCTGTGTTAATGCTAACTGCATAAAATTTGGCACAGGTGTGTATTTTTATTGTAATTTTACTATTTCACCACTATTTCCTTAAAAAAAATCTTTTTGCACTAGGTACACAAAATACTCCCACTCAGCACCTTTAGGACAAAAATGGCCCCATTGAAACCCATTAAAACTGCTTCTTCTTCTTTTTTTATCCCAGGGCCATTTAACTATAAAATAATGCAATCTTTGTTAAAAAGACTTTCATTCTGTTGGCAAGGCTTCAATTTTTTATCATATGGTGCCATTTTTTCAGGTTTGGTCTATTAATCAAATTCTCGCTTTATTCCTGTTTTCTGCTTCGGCATATTATAGAGCCAATTGGATAAATTATGCAACGATATTTGTGTGGGTGTGTTGGTATGGATGTCAGAGTGTGGTTGGTATGTGTGTTATAATATATATATATATGTGTGTGTGTGTGTGTGTGTGTGTGTGTGTGTGTGTGTGTGTGTGTGTGTGTGTGTGTGTGTGTGTGTGTGTGTGTGTGTGTGTGTGTGTGTGTGTGTGTGTGTGTGTGTGTGTGTGTGTGTTTGTAATATTGAGAGAGGAAAAACTCAACTGCAAATCTAAAATCCAATCACTGTGTGCACCAGTGGAGTTTTGCTGCAATGGGGAAAATCTGTTACTGCGCCCAAACAAAATCTTACTGAAAGCTCATTTTTTGAGATATCAACCTCAAATTTGGAACACAACTTATTTATATTAATGGCTTTGATTTTCTTGCCGTTTTTGAGTTCAACTTGTTTTATAAAATATATATTTTATATAAAATAATGTTCATAAATAATTTACATAAGCTTAAACATATAACTTTTTTTGGATTGACTTATTAATTTTTTCTGATTTACTTAAGCAATAATCTGCCATGGGGGTCTTCTTTAAAATGATACCAAACTTAAGTCTGTGCTCCCAAGCTTCAAAATTTTATGACAGTTTTTTGATGTGGACATTTTTGTCCTCTATGGAGCTGTGTGTAACTTTTTTAAAATGAGGCACAAGGGTTAAGCCACTACTGTGAGTATAAAAGATCACAATTGGCCCACTGGAGATTGACAAATTTGATTAGATTGCTGTGAGTATCCTTTCATCTTCACACCGTTGCTTTCAACGTTGCTTTCCTGGCTTTCAGCTGCATAAATGGCCTTTCTGCACTGACTAGGAAGCCGGCTACCTGTCTGTGTTTGATGTGTGGTATAGCCTACTACAGAAGGCTAGGGTGTACTGACCAAGATCAAGATCAGGGAACCAATGTGAAGAAAGCAGCACCACACCTCTCAAAAAATGAGCCCTTTTCCTTGGTGTAGCTATCAATACAGATTTGCATATTTGATCGCAATTCATTTAGGCCTTGCCCTTAGGCCTATATTTCCGTTATGTCCATTTTTTATCACAAATGAACGAAATTATATCTACTAGTGGTGTTTCAGACTTTGTGAACTCTTCATTAAAATAATTGACTGATGAGAGTTTCGTTTCGGGATTAGTGTAGCCTATAGGCTACTGTTTGCTTCACTAAAGAGCCGACTCATAAGAGTCATTTGTTCGTGAGTCCGTCTACATGTCGTGTATGTTTTTGATTCAATAAAAAGAACCGGCTCATAAGAGTAATTTGTTTGTGAATTGGACTACACAACATTGCGTGCATATTTTCGTGCAGCCCCAGAGGACAACTCTCGATAGACGCACAGATGTTTGTTGCCATTGTTTCGATATTATGTTCTATAATTGCATCATAGCCTATTTACGCGCCAGAGAAACAAGCGCGCAGCCATCTTTATAGAATTTAGTTTGAACTTCGGTTTCTATGGCATCGCTGTTAGCTGGTGAAGTGGATTTACTTGTAGAGTAGGCTAAACTGTTACGTCCAAGGACGTATTAATTGTGTGTCTGTAACATACCGGGAGTGTTATGTGCATGTGTATTTTTCTTCTCTCTCTCTTTCTCTTTTCTTGTGTGTCTTTAATAGGATTAAGGGCTTCCACCTGTGCTCGTTAACCCGTGAGTGTTGTCCGCGCACTGATTGGTGCGTGTCCTGAGGAGTCTAATAAAGCAGCAGAGAGAGCGCTGAGGAAAGGGAGAAACATCGCGGCGTTTTGGGGTTGTTCCGCTCCCCAAGCCCAGAAGTGAGCGCTGGTCACGCTCTTTGGTGTGTGTAGTCACAATGTGTGTCCTAACGTGACTCTTGAAGTTATTTTTCTTTTCATTTATGATTAGTTAAGAGTTTGTGGGTAATGTAGGGTGGAGGATAGCCATAACTTGTCTCCTGTTTAATGGTTAGTTAGGGAGTGAGGGAAGTTATCTGTTGTTCCCTATGAGACAAAAAGGGGAGACGTAACAAAACACATTAACTTTTCATCAGATGTCACCATGAAATTGCATTTAAGAAGCAACTTTACATGAGTGTAAAGAAGTGTAAAGAGTGTGAGAAGTGTAACTTTACATGATATTTAGATTATGATGTCCCAGAAAGAGTCAATTTTGGGTCATGTTAATGATATCTCTGATGTCTGTCAAATGTATGCTGACGATTGTTTTTCATGCACATGCAAAAATATGCAGCTGACTATAGTTACATTAGCAAAAAATTGAGTTTTTCAAACCTAATGCCAAGAAAACTGTCCAAAGTTTTATACTACAAGGACAAATAGAAGAGAGCCTGCCTTGAGGTTTTCAGGAGTTTAGATATCTAGGAAACAGCTTCAATTTTATACACACTGTAAGACATATTTTATTTGGTAACCTAAAAATGTGCTTCACATGGTAATATCAAAATTAATGGTTTTAGTCATGGTTATTCAATGGTTTTTAATAGCGAAAACTTTGTGAAAAGTAGATGCATAGCTTTTTAAATTCTCAGTGTTCTTGTTCATTTTATATATTTGTTCATAGAATTACAGTACAAAAATCTAAATGCTTATACAAGAGATCATTGCATAACACCATTAAGAAAATGTGATCTAGCTCAATCAGCCTTTTTCTTTCAGATGTGAGGAATGTGTGTAATGAAAATCATTTCAATGTGTTTTTGTAAAGCAGTGGGACTGAAGAACCTGAAAAAGCTAAAGCTAAAATGTCTGCATGATGACGATGAAAAGTAACAGAATCAGATAAAGAATATCAAAACAAAATAATTGCAGGGCTTATTTTTCTTTATTCAAAATTCAGCACCACAGACAGTCCAGTTAGGATAAGTTGATCTTCAGGACCTTGGACAAGAACTCCAACAAGCAGAAAAGTATTTTGCAATGGACCATATGTTTCTTTCTTTCTTTCTTTCTTTCTTTCTTTCTTTCTTTCTTTCTTTCTTTCTTTCTTTCTTTCTTTCTTTCTTTCTTTCTTTCTTTCTTTCTTTCTTTCTTTCTTTCTTTCTTTCTTTCTTTCTTTCTTTCTTTCTTTCTTCAATACATCACTACTATTATATATATATATATATATATATATATATATATACACTCACCTAAAGGATTATTAGGAACACCTGTTCAATTTCTCATTAATGCAATTATCTAATCAACCAATCACATGGCAGTTGCTTCAATGCATTTAGGGGTGTGGTCCTGGTCAAGACAATCTCCTGAACTCCAAACTGAATGTCAGAATGGGAAAGAAAGGTGATTTAAGCAATTTTGAGCGTGGTGTGGTTGTTGGTGCCAGACGGGTCGGTCTGAGTATTTCACAATCTGCTCAGTTCACTGTAAACCCTAATGTTTTCTTTACTTAAACAATCAAGTGTACTTGACTAAACATTACTTTAAATTTAGCATTTTGGCCCTGTCACTCAAAAATATAAGTTCAAATAACTTATTTACCTTCAAAATACATAAACTTAAGATTTCAAGTGCTGTGAGCTCAAAATCCTGATTAATCCTTACTAAAGGTCATTTTCACAAATGTTGTTTTCTTGACTGTGAAATGAATACATTCATACATGCTTTCTTCAAGTGCAAGGTGTCATTCTTATTTTACCAGAAAACAAATGGCTTTCATTATATTACAATTATTGATCGTAATGGAAATAAACAGATTTTTATTTTTAAATCTGATACTTTAAACTTGATAAATAAACTTTAATACCCATATGCAAGTGTTTTTGTAATACAGTACATCTCCAGTGTTTCATTTACACTGTTCAGTGTTTATATGAGTCCACACTCAACACTCTAAAAAAACGATTCGTTGGCTGAACAACCATTACTTATAAAAGTTATTAGATTTAACACAAAAAATTAAGTATTCATAACTTTTCAACCTCTACTTAACATATTTAGTGTGTGTAACACAAAAATATAAGTAACTAGGTGAACTTAAATGTATGCATAAATAAAATGAAAAAACATATGTCATGTCAACTACTATAATAATTGCTTCAAAATTAAGTAAATCGAGCATAACATTTTAAGTAACTATACGAGCCACGTGATATGCAATTTCCCGTGATGCCTTTCCAGCCAAAAATTGGAGCCATTTTGTGAAGCACATATGTGAAGACGCTGAAAAGAGGTAAGCTTAACTTTGTTTAACTTAAGGTACACTCAATCGTTTATTGCATTTTAAACTGAATTTCAGAATTGCTACGAATTTTGCATCAACAATTAGAAACGTGTTATGAACACCTATGTAGTCTACAAGTTAATGTATGAAATGAGTGACTTTGCACGAGAGTATATTTGAATTATTAAGCGAGTGTGCTTCCATCGAATAGGCTATGTCAAGTGTTTATAGTAGTCAGAGTATTTATTGTGTTTTTCGAAATATATGACCATGACGTTGGCACGTATGCATTAATGGTGTGTTCACACCGAACGCGAATTTAATCATTTGCGCGAGTAGATTACAAAGTCAATGCAAAGACACGAATAGACGCCCTTTAAGCAAAAGTTTGGCTTCAAACAAAGATTGTAGATCTTTATTTACTGTTTGGCTATTCCAGTAGTGACTGACTGACTGTTAAAATGTTTTGAAGAGATTCGTTCAAAACCTCTGGACAAAAGTCTTCATTAATTAACTTGTTTTGTTTAAATTAATAGATATTATTCAATAGACTCATTTTTATATTTATAGGCATTTAATAATGGACTAATTTGTAACATTTAATTATTGTTTTTTTTTTCTTTTTAGATATATTTTTGATAACCAGAAAAAAATGTGTGTGTGTGTGTATATATATATATATATATATATACACACACACACACACAAACCAGTAAGATTGTTTAATGTTTTTAAAATAAGTCTCTTCTGCCCACCAAGCCTTCATTTATTTGATCCAAAATACAGCAAAAACTGTAATATTGTGATTATTATTATTATTATTTTTACAATTTAAAACAACTGTTTTCCATTTGAATATATTTTAAGATGCAATTTAAAAGTTTTGGGTCAATTAGAACTTTTTTTTAAAGAAATAAAATAAATTAATACTTTTATCCAGCAAGTATGCATTAAATTGATAAAAACGTGACAGTATAGACATTTATAATGTTGCAAATGTAAGAGGCTGTAAGAGATTTATTTTATTTTAAAATATAAAGGTACATTTCTTTCTCATTCTGTGTTTCAATTCAATAGATTTTTTGCAACAGTCTGAACAATAACAAGTGATGTTGCAAGTAAATGCAGATTTCCTGTTTTTTTTTAATGTTTTTTTTTTATACTCATAGGAACGAAGAGGAACTGGAACATCTCACATTGAGGATCATCACGAAGGTGGCTCAGCAGATGATCCTTCACAGACTAGGGTAACGCTGGAAGGCATAGAGGTGATGAGTCACGAACGCTGTGCTAAGTGAGCTGGTCGATAGGAATTACGTTTGTGAAACTAATTACATGGAAATGCATGAATTATATCTGTTTATTAAAATAGTTTCTTCCGGAAACAACGGACCATATTATGAGATTCCAAGTCACAGTTCATCTCACTTAGCACAGCGTTCGTGGCTCGACTGGTTTTCCAAGATGGCTCCTGCCTGTATACGCGTAATGTACTGTCTTTATAAAGTATCTTCTTATTAAACTGTCTGTACAATTACAAAGTTCTCAATGCTTCGGTTTGCATGTAGGGACCCTCATTATGCTACCGTGTTAGTGTGGGGCTATTTTGAGCCTTGTTAGTGGTATTAACTAGCGATTTACTTTTGCTTATTCTATGCCCCATATACTAGCGTTATAAGCTAAAAAGTTTTTAGAGATAACTCTACGTACATTCGATTATCATGAAAGAGAACGATCAACTCGGTAACCATGTGTTAATTACCCCTAGGTTCATTTTTCACCGGAATTGTCCTTTAAGAGGTTTTTTGTATTGCAAAAGTAAATATTGAAAAAATGTAAATCTTTTGAGAAGTGTTGCAAAGGTGAAAAAGTTAAAAGTGATTTTCCATTTGTCGATTTGCCACATTTTGTTACATTTCATGTGTGGTTTCAGGCTTTCAAGCCTATGGCAAAAAATAAAAAATAATAAAGTTAAATGCTTCATTGTGTGTGATTTGCATGTTTAATTTATTTTGAGACATTGAATGTACTAGAGCAGTGCAGTTAGCAGACCAATAGCTGAAGATCTAAAATAAGTTAAAATGGTTGGTTCAGCTCATTTAATTGTCTTATTTTTATATACAAATGGGCTTAAATGTTAAGTTAACAGAACTATGATTTGTTTTGATCTCACATGGCCTGCACTGTGTTGGATTTACTTAAAATGTATATGCACCATTTTTGCATCATACTTTTTAAGTAATCCCAACTTGGAATTATTTTACATAAAATAAACAAGAAAACCTTTGTTATATGTACTTAAATATTTGAGTTCACATAACATTCTTTACTTAAAAATATATGTAACGTGATGCATATATTTTTAAGTAAAGAATGTTGCGTGAACTCAAATATTTAAGTACATATAACAATGGTTTTCTTGTTAATTTTAAGTAAAATTACTCCAAGTTGGGATTACTTAAAAAGTATGATGCAAAAATGGTGCATATATATTTTAAGTAAATCCAACACATCATTTTTTAGAGTGAAGAGTGTTATAAGTAACACTGAACCAGTGTTAAAGTTAATGAAATAATTAAGTGATTAATTGAGTGATGATTGAGCGTCATTTGTACAAGTTCTGAAAGTTAACACTGAAAACACTAATAAGTTGATTGAACTCAATTGATTTGAGTAAACTCGTTCCCTCAATTTAATTGAGTAATGGGGTCTCCCAAAACGTGCATATTTAAGTGTACTTAACTTGGTGCTTATGTAGACTTGACTTAAATTGTTTAGTTCACCAAACTTGACGATTATTTAATGTACTTAAACAATAAAGTTAACTTAACTTAGTGTTGATTTCAAGTGTACTTGTATATTTAAGTGCACAGCAAAATCCCCAGTGTTAAATTAACACGGCTCAGTGTTTATATCAGTCCACACTCAAGAGTGTTATAAGTAACACTGAAGCAGTGTTAAAGTTAATGAGATAATTAAGTGAATAATTGAGTGATGATTGAGCATTATTGAAGTTACCAGATGTTAACAAGCAGAATCACTGAAGGAGAAAACCATCATTTTTAAGTCACCGTTATGGTGATAAGTGTTTGGTTTAGTTGGGCTCTTGACCCTTTGATCATTAACTTTATATTTTGTTTGACTGCTGTAACTCAGTTCTAACAGCCAGATGAACAAATAGAAAAGATGGTCTGATGGTGGTGATTGTGTTTTAACATAATCATTATTTCACAATCTTTTGACCTGAATCCTAAACTAAACTCATTTAAAGCCCAATTTCTGAATAAGATTTATGTTATTAATTATAGCAACACTGTCCTTGTACAGCATTACATTTTCAACGATTACATCATAATGCAAACAATTTCTTTGAAGTTGTTCTTATACATATTACTGTATATTATTTTTAGACACACAGACATCAAGATTTAGCGTATGAATCTCAGCAATGGTGATAAACAGATAACCTCTGAACATAAGCTCATTATTTATTCATGCAGCAATGCATGATGGGAGCCATGAATGAGTTTTGATTGGTGGCACCCAGAATGCACTGCAATATGCTTTATGTCACCATTGTTGAGATTCAGAGGCTGATTCTTGATCTCTATGTGTCTCAAATAATATGATCTACATATTTTTTATTATAACAACCTTAAAAGAGAATATTTGGATTAAAATTTAAATGTTACAAATATTATATAAAACATAAACAGTGCAGGTGAACATGATTCAGCTTTATATGACTTCAAAGATTAAATTCCATTCATTATGAAATAATGATTATGTTAAAACACAATCACCACCATCAGATGACCTTTTCTATTTGTTCATCTGGTTACAACTGAGTTACAGCCATCAAACAAAATATAAAGTTAATGAGTTAAGGGTCAAGTGCCCAACTAAAGCAAACACTGATCTCCACAACGGTGACTTAAAAATTATGGTTTTGTCCTTCAGTGATTCTGCTTGTTAACATCAGGTGTCTTCAATAATGCTCAATCATCACTCAATTAATCACTTAATTATCTCATTAACTTTAACACTGCTTCAGTGTTACAGTCTACATAAGCACCAAGTTAAGTACACTTAAATATACACGTTTTGGGAGACCCCATTACTCAATTAAATTGAGGGAACGAGTTTACTCAAATCAATTGAGTTCAATCAACTTATTAGGGTTTTCAGTGTACTGGGATTTTCACACACAACCATTTCTAGGGTTTACAAAGAATGGCGTGAAAAGGGAAAATGATTTTGAGCAAGTTGGAACTGACTTTTCTTGTGCTTTTGGGTCAGAAGTGGTGTACGTCTTGGAGTTCTAGGATGCGTTTAGTACGCGCCTTACTGTACAAGATGAAACCTCAGTGCCTGTTGCCACCAAGTCTTGCTGCATGTCTTTTGCAGTCACTCAAGGGTTTTTCTGAACCTGCCTTCTCAGAAATCTGGTTGCAGCCGTTTATGGCTTCCATTTTTCTGCCCCGTCCAGGTAGTGTAACCACTGTTCCTTTAACTTTGAACTTGCGAACTATGCTGCCAAAGGTGTCTCTAGGAACATTTAGTGCCTTCGCTATCTTTTTGTATCCTGTTCCTTTCAGGGTTCTGTCACTTCTGTCTGGTTTATATCTTGGTTTGGTGACAGAGCTCTGACACTCCTGGTTTGTCATGTGTTTGTGTATAGTCTGGTTTTGTGTGACCACATGGCTTGTCATGTATTTCCTTGTGCCATGTGCTCTCCTGTCAATTGTCTAGCCCCTCCCATCTTGTTATCTGATTATTGATTAATTTGCCCCACCTGCCTTCCTCGTTTCCCTCTTTTGTTTGCTTCCCTATTTAGTCTGTCTGTGTTTGCAGTCCTGTGCTGGTTTGTTGTGGCCGTCTCATTTCCCCCCCACAGGGAGTTTTTGTTTAGTTTCTTATTACTTAATAAATATCCTTAATTCTGCACATGAATCCTCGTTGGGCGATGATATCTTCTCTTACATTTTTGGACTATTCTTTTGACTTACCCATTTTTCTAACATGCAGTCAAACGTGACACTCAACAAACCTAGCCAGTTCAGGTATTTCATGTGTTCTAGCTCAAGCACACCTGGTGCCACTAATAAAGCCTTTGATTAGTTGCATCAGGTGTGCTTGAGACAACATCTGATTTGCAGATTTGTGCTGTTGTGAGGGATTCTATTCAGGGGGTTGAATAATTTTGAGACTGCAGAAGTCATTAAAAGTTGCATTTTCAGTTGAATTTGGGGAAACCACTTGAAACATTTGTTGTGTTGAGCTATTTCAATTACTTTTGTTTGATTTGTTCATTGCAAACAGCTGAAAGTAAACATGATTTGCAATGGGGGTTGAATAATTTTTGAGTCTATTTTTGCTTCCAAACAAAAATAGTTCCAAACAGACGAGCAACACAAAGTAGTGATGGTTCATTCCTGAATTATAAATGATAGAATTTATTTGTCAGTATAAGTCAAGTAAGTGTAATTTTATGTATATTTCTAATAAGTACATTAAAGTATATTTCTGAGAAGTACATAAAATGCAGACTGAAAGTGTACTTTCTTATTTTTAGTTTACTAATATACTCATATACTAATAGCACACTTCAATAAACTTTTTTTTGTAAGGGTCCCCATTGATGTAGATGAAGTGGTTCTTTAATGTTTCTGTTTGGCATGAGAGGCTGGTTCTTTAAATGCCCGAGGACACATCCTCTAAAATCTGCCTCACATCACTGTAAAATTTGCCCCGTGGCTGAGTCTTCAGGTTTGATTGACTTTTGAGCTGATTAGTATGGAAGCGCCTCTCCTTCCTTTGTCCCTTTCACCTCCAGCTATCTTCAAGATTAACAACCTGCTGGCAACATATTCAAAGTCACAGCCCAGAGCTCCACTTAAAGTCATAATCTAATCAGATACGAGACCCTGGCCAGACCACAAAAGCCTTTTAAAAGGGAGAATAACAGTTCAGCAGTTATGTGGAAGTGAGGAGAGAAGTCATGGGCTTCGTTATAATGGGACATTTTAAATAAGGCCTCTAAAGACATCATTTTGGTATGGTTGATGGTTTATAGCCCTTTTAAGAGGGTTATTAAAAAGTCCAGGAAGGCTGTATGAGGTCTCAGAGATCTGTGTGTGGACTGAAAGACTGAAGCTTTCGAAAGAAGAGTTGGAGTTGGCACAAGAACAGCCGAACTGCAGCCAATGAGACGAGAGCCTGAAGAATCTTTACTAAGCTGACTGGCAACAAAAGTGTGGGGCGTTGAAAGGCAAATAAATCTGTTGCACACATTCCCTGTTTGTCAGTAGAACAGATTTGTGGCTTACGTCCTCAAGTACTATTTTTGAAGAGCTGGAGAGAACATGAAATCCCTTAAATAAAAATACCGTGGAACCGGACGTTCTCTTTTCAGCATCTCGCACCGATCACAGTGTTTTAAAAGTCACAATGGACAATTTTTTTATATTGCAGTATTTATTAAATGTCTTATCCGTGCATATCATTGTTTTTTAAATGTATGTGCCCTCATTACCTTTAATCAAAATACCCCCCCCCCCCCCCCATCTTGCAGCGACATCTCTTCTCTTCTCTGATGATGTGTGAGATCACAGCAATAGCAAACCAAACCATCAAACGTTTCAATCCATTCCATTGTCAAAATCGAAGTCCCTCCCTATAATTTTTTGTTTGTTTGAGAAGCCATTTTACTCAAATATACTTCACAATAGAGAAGAAAAGACGATTACAACTTCAGTTTCATGCCGTTTTTAAGTTAACATGTTAAGTTTGAACTTTAAAAAAAGCTGAGAGATATAAGTTCTCTTCAATTCTGTTATGCACCTTTAAATCTGAATTTACTTCGCAACCGTTAAAAAAGTACACTCTATTGAGTATGAATATGGATAATATGAATATGAAATTCTGACGTACTACATCCGCCATGTTGTTACTGTCACGTGACCTACCAGCGTCAGTTGCGTCACTTTACTGCCATTCATAAATCCTCTCCCGTGGCCTCAAGGAATAGTAAAGTGGCCATCGAATGTGCAGAATCTCGACAGAAGTATAGGCCATCCAATGACTTTTCACCTTTTGGCATAGCGATTTCGGACACAGCGTATGATTCTATCCAGTAGGAAGATATTAAAATTCATTTTTCCATTGGTCATGCATCCCCTAGCAACGAGGTGTATCCCTTTGTGTGAGTTTGTTGTGTTGGTAAGGACTTGAAAGTCTGCTATTAGGATCCTCAGTCATTTAGTGTATGATGGCAAGTTTTTCTCCATTTTCCACTCAAAAGAGATGGTCTGTATTCACATGTAATTGTCATTGTCAATAATCATTTCACATCACCATTGGGATGTAAGACTTGTAAGTGCATATGTCTTTCCATCTCCTTCCACCTACAAAGACATCTTTCAGTCCTGTAGTCAGGAGGGTCAGCTTTCCTTTCCAAGATGCATTTGGCATGGAGCTACTTGATGTCCACCAATCCAAGAAAAAGACACTGACATAAAAATGATTAGAGAAATAACACCAGAGCGGGAAAAGAAAGAAAGTGGGGGTTCTTTTCAGATTAGTAAAAAACAACAACAACAAAAACAGTTTGACATTTTTAAGTTTGCCTAATTTAAACTGGGTAAATAGAATTATGGAGGGTCTTCAATTTGGCACAATTCCAGCAAAAGATGGGTCTAGTCAATGTCTTTGGCTGTGAATTGAGTGCAACATGACTGAAATCCTTCAGTGTGATGGAGTTCACCCTTGATTAAGTAGAGAAAACCAGGTCATGATACAGATCAATATATTCCACAAGCGTGACATGAACCAGATCAATGACAGATGTGACGATTTACCCAAATGAGGAGGAAATGCTTAAATGCTTGGGATTGTGGAAAAAGAGGCATGACATTTTGGCTCTCAGACCAATACGAACTGAACTGCACTTGTATAAAAAGAATAAATGGGACACAAAAGAATAAACTTAATTAATTGCACACAGCCAAGGGCATTTCATGGTGCCTCTTCAGTATCTGATCAAGCTATTCCTTCCGCATCCTATACTTTTTTTCAAAATAATACAAGCATAAGCAGGTAATTCGGTCAGTGCCCAGACAAAATTGGATCATCTCCAGCCTCTGCTGACTGCCATATGCCAGCATCAGGGTCAATTGGTCTCCTGAGTTCCTCGCATGAAGACGGCACGCGTTGCAACTGCAGGATCAATGGAACAAGTGATTCAGAAAAAAAGGAAATCGAAATTTATTGATTTTTGACATGACCATGGTAAAAAGGTAAATTCATTAAAAAGTTCATATTCTGGGATTGTACACTAGAATCATGATGTCTTTCAAAAAAAAGAGAGATTTTATGCAATTATTCCTTTCGGTTTTGTGTATTACATCTTTATCATTAAATAAGGGTGTTCTTGCTTTCAAAGAGTCCATAAATTAACTAATATGCAACATTTTTATATTTCACTACCATGAGAATAAATGTTATTTAGCAGAAATCACAGGGTGTAATAAATTACTAAGATTAATTTTTCCAGGCTCCTCGGTTGCCTTGAATATGTATTTAGGAAACACAAAACAATGTGATCAACTAGTTTGTATTAATAGGCTACCTCTATGTAAAACATTTTCAACAAGATTTTTTTAGAACAGAGAATTTATTATGCTTAGGGCCCCCAAATATGATGATCCCCTTGCGAAGGACCCCTTTCAAGGCAGATATATATTTTCATGTAAAGACCTGCTTATACTGTGAGAAACGAGTAGCCTATTATATGAGTAAAATAACATCTGGGAAATATGCAATCTATTAAGTTAAGCACTGTATATTTTTCTAATCACCATCAGAGTACTTGAATAGAAACATAAAACTATGGCTGATAAAATAATTTTAATCTCATGTTCTTTAAAAAGCAGAACCAATAATAATGTTATATTTGATAAATTAATTTTATGTTGTTTTGTTTACATTTGTAATACTATTTTTCTTTTCAGTGTCCAATCATCTTTATCCCATGCAGCACCATTTTGACAGGGGATGTCAAGCTCAACCAGGTACATGACTTTTTCTTCCTTTTTTTACCATCGAGAACACAACTTTTGTTATTCTTAATTTATATCAGAAGTAACTTATTTAACATTGTGGGTGTAACTGTTTTAGAAACTGAATAAAACTTTTGTTTACAATGTTAAATGGTCAATATATGGTCAAATATAAATCTAGACCCGAACAAAGGTTTTTTTTTTTTTATGCTGTAAATTCAGTTTATCCCTCAAAGGATGTATATCTTATACTCCTTGTTTTTAAAGCTCCTATTTGAAAATCTCTAGCCATTCTAGGGAATTGCTATTTATTCAAGGGAAGTGCTATTTATTCAAATATGGATGTAAATGTTTCACTCTTATGTTCTTAGTTTGTACTTCATAATTTACATAAATCCAATAAAAGTTCTAGCTTATAATGTGAAGGATATTTCAGCCTTGTTAAACAAGCAGGTCATCTGGGTCCTGACAGGCCCTGCTCTAGATGAAAAAAGGGCCAAGACATGCTGTTGGACACACTGAAGGATTCTGGATGAGTAATTACCGGCACCTGCACCTGCTGTGTGACCCATATCACGAGGAAAAGGCAGCACAGGGACAGAGGAGGAGGTGATGAGTAATTAAAGTGGCCCATGGAGGGATCATAGCAGACAGGCTTGGGTAAATGACAGCTGTGCCTGACGTGTTTACCCAGCACTGGGCCCCCTTCTGACGTACAGGTGGCACAGCGGGTGGAGAAAAGTGAAAACGAGGAGCTAAATTGAGTTTTCCTTATGGATCTTTCCCCATCCTCCCCTTTTCCTCCAAGGGAACTGGAGCTTGTCCTCCAACTGAGCTCTGACAGTAACAGTTCTGCCAAACAGTTCTGACCTGATTGGTTGTGTCTAGAATTGAAGTTACATAAAGTCTCAAAATCTAGATGAAGAGAGCGATGAAATGTTGCTAAATTACATTTACATGAAGATGTTGAAAGCTCCTGTCAGGCCAGTTATCATTATAGTAGATGAAACCTAAAGTAAATAAATGATATTAAAATATCATTGCAAATTAAATTAACTGTTTCTATTTTAACATATTTTTAAAATGTAGCTATTGCATTCATGTAATGACAAAACCGAATTTCCAGCATTATTCCAGTCTTCAGTGCAGAGGTAGACAGTAACAAAGTAGCCTACATTTACTTGAGTACAGTACTTGAGTACACTTTTTGAGTATCTGTACTTTACTTGAGTATTATTTTTTCTGGAAACGTTTCTTCACTACATTTGAAAGACAAATCTCGTAATTTTTTACTCCAATACATTTCTGTCAAGGTCCTTGAGTAGAAAGTTGTAACGTCAGTCAGGGGATGATTTTGGTTGCAGGGGTTGCATTTTGGTTGGAAATGAAAGTCAAGTTGACGTCAGAACCCGGCGGCAGATTGACGGCAGAACCCGACGTCGGTTTGACGTCAGAACCCGGCAGCAGATTGACGGCAGAACCCTACTGATGTTGGTTTCTGACGTCAACCCAATTTTCATTTTCAACCACAATAGAGGGGTTTCACCAACTAATTCTGGGCGGTAACCCGGATTACCCTGTGGTCTGTGTGGGTCCTAACGCCCCAGTATAGTGACGGGGACACTATACTGTCAAAGAGCACCGTCCTTCGGATGAGACGTTAATCCGAGGCCCTGACTCTCTGTGGTCATTAAAATCCCATGGCACTTCTCGTAAAGAGTAGGGGTGCAACCCCGGTGTCCTGGCCACATTCCACCCATTGGCCCCTGCCAATCATGGCCTCCTAATAATCCCCATCCACTGAATTGGCTCT
This sequence comes from Rhinichthys klamathensis goyatoka, assembly GCF_029890125.1. Lineage (NCBI taxonomy): Eukaryota > Metazoa > Chordata > Actinopteri > Cypriniformes > Leuciscidae > Rhinichthys > Rhinichthys klamathensis. The sequence continues at coordinate 992,644 of NW_026606672.1, read as the reverse complement.
ATCACTCTCTCTCCTCTCCAACTATAGCTGGTGTGTGGTGAGCGCACTGGCACCGTTGTACTGTGGCTGCCGTCGCATCATCCAAGTGGATGCTGCACACTGGTGCTGGTTGAGGAGAGAACCCCTGATATGATTGTAAAGCGCTTTGGGTGTACAGTAGTACATATGAAAGCGCTATATAAATTCCTCATTCATTCATTCATTCATGCGCGGGAGGCACTCGGATGTAAACAACAGCATGGATTGCACTGTTTATGTACTACTGAACACATTGTTACACTAATAAACCACGGAAAAAACACGTGGTAGGTGCGAAATCATATAGAGAAGGACTTGGGAAACAGGAGAGAGCGCAACATTTTGACAAACTAAAGTTAATATGTGGTAAAGATCCGAACGAGTTAGCTTCTCTAGCACGTAACATTACTGCAATTCTTCCATCTATTTATTATCCCAACATAGGATACGTTCAGATTGTCAGTCCAAAAAAGCACATGAAATCCGTTTACATCCATATGTGGTTTGAAATCCTATCAAATCACATATCAGGGCATCAGCCTCAGTCTGAACGATCGGATTTCGCGTGGTATGTCTTAAAATGCAAACGTCATTTATAGGAAACATGCTGAAAGTCACTGCCGAAACAATGCTGTGTTGTTGCAAAGTGCCGGACGAGCAGAAAAGTATTATTTCTGAAACCGGCGCAGAGGAGCGTGGGAAAAAAGCAGTACATACCCTCCAACAGTTTTACCGCAGTAGTCCAGCGCGGCGGCTACACATTTCCATGTTGTAACATTTAAATAAGACAACATCAAACATTATATTGCAAATGCAACCCCCTCCATCAACGCAAAGTCATTGCCATATTACCAAATAACATGCATGGACACACACGTCGGATCTGAACAGTTGCGATACACAGTGTGGACATCATTTTAGATCAGATTCCAATTTGATACAAAGATAATCGGATTTGGACTGACAGTGTGAATGTAGCCATAGTTAACTATACGTCGACATTTTAGCCATAGTCAACGCTTCATTTACACGTGTCTGATGTTGTACCTCTCTCAACTACAAACTCCTTCTTTCATCATTTTTTTTGCACTCTTCTCTTTAACTTTTGACAGTCTATAGTACTCGACATGTTTTTTCCCGATGTGACCGATTGGTACAGACCAAAACTCGACCATTTTTCAGCAGCAATAATCAGCCAAATTTGCGAGTCCATTCAGTTCAGTGGCATTATTTACGTCCTGTGCCTCCAAAATGGCCGACTTCCGGATTGATGACGCGTCGTGAAACCCCTCTATACAACGTCTGTCCAACGTTGGATATTAACGTCAATAGGCTTTATGCCGAGCGTCACGTGACCAAACCGGAAAACGGGTCTCATTGCATCCGCTTGTCAGAGAAAATGTTAACGGCCGTAAGAACTAACTACGATATCTATGGATTTTTAAGGTAATCAGCTAACCTACTAAGTTCACTTTGTTATTGGTGTTTTATGCTATTTAAATATCTAAACGTTAGTGTGAAGAAGAAAAATTTAAAAAACTTTTAAATATCAATCTGCACATGCGAGGGACATTGGTTATGCTCATTTTTGCTTGCTCCTTTTAAGTTATCTTGAGTAAAACCGCAAAAAAAAATCATGAAGCACATACAAAAGACCTGAATCGGAAGCGATGTGATCTGTTTTCCGGCTTGGTCACGTGACGCTCGGCATAAAGCCTATCTGATGTTGGATTCTGACATCAACCTGATTTTCATTTTCAACGTTGGGTTTGGTCTTCTAAATGCGAATTTTGTCATTGTTTTGGAGCACAATAGCTTATAGATAACAGTAAGGCTAACATATTTATATTAAAAGCCAAAAAACTTTAAATAGGGCACTATTTGAGGGAACAGCCATTTGGGTGTCCGAAACCATTGTGGACGTTATTGAGTGCACTTATTCAATCTCACATTCAATCCCACTACTGGAACTGTGTTCCAGAAATAAATTTGATATGAGGGTAGGTATGCATAGATTCAGAGGCATACGGTACTGTATGCATACAACAAGTATTACACAACAATGCAACAATAATAAAACAATGCATTGACATTTACTTTTTACTTCTGATACTTAAGTACTTTTAAAAACGAGTACTTCTGAAATCGGTCTTTACAACTTTTACTTGTAACATTTGACCAGTATTTGTACTTTCCCTCAAGTAAGGAAGTTGTGTACTTTGTGTCCACCTCTGCTTCAGTGTCACATGATCCTTCAGAAATCCTAATAATATGCTGCTTAATCATGTTTTTTTGCAGATTCTTTGATGAATAGAAATTTCAAAAGAACCTTTGTAACATTGTGAATGTTTTTACTGTTTGTTTATTGTTTGATTAAATGTTTTTAATCATATTACTGCATCTTTGCTGAATAAAAGTATTAATTTATTATTAAAAAAATATTATTATTATATATAATATATTTATATATCATTGCATATTCATGGTGCATGGGTTGGTAAACAAAACATTGATATGCTAAACGAGATGGACTTTAAAATGGACAGGACAAAGATGAGATTCTGTTTAAGAAACTTGTATGTATGAATTGATGCCAGGAATGAAAAAGATAAATTGAATAATTAGATTTAGAATTTAACTGATTACATTTGGTGAAAGAAATTCAGAACATCTGACTTTGAAATCTAAGAAAACAGTAACACAGCAGCTATTTGAGTTTGGTGTGAATTGGATTTGGATTTGGTGTGAGAAATTAGAACTGTGGAATTGTGTACATAAACCAACCAAGGTTATTGTGGGTGAAGCCTCGAAGGAAGCAGAGAGCGAATCATAGTGTATTAATCACAGATCAATAATTTAAATTCTGAGTAATAACTTTCAACATACTGTATGACATTATGATTACACTTGTTTAGAATGGTTCAGAACATCATCATTTACTGTAAATAAATTGTTTAATTAACTCTTTATAATTGATGTTCTACCATTTTCATTTTTGCACGAGTACTGTTTGAAAGTTCTGCTAATTGTGTTAATCTTCTATTTATCTATATGTCACAAAATATATTTTTAGTTTATGACACAAATTATCCATAAACCCAAGAAAATAAGAATGTTGACTTCTTTCTAAATAAATTAACTTGTTTTAGTGACACAATATACAGTTCAAAAGTTTGGGTCAGTAAGAATTTATTTTAACATTAATACTTTTTACAGCAAGGATGCATTACACTGATCAAAAGTGACAGTAAAGTCACAAAAGGTTTCTATTTCAAATAAATACTGCTCTTTTGAACTTTCTATTCATCAAAAATGTAAAAGACAAATGTATTCACCAAAATATTAAGCAGCACAATTGTTTTCGGCATTGATAAAAAGAAATGTTTCTTGAGCAGCAAATCAGTTTATTAGAATGATTTCTGAAGGATCATGTGACTGAAGACTGGAGTAATGATGCTGAAAATTGCAGCTTTGCCATCACAGGAATAAATTACATTTAAAATAACTATTTTCATAGAAAAGTTATTTTATATTTTATAATGCATTTATGAACAAATAAATGCAGCCTTGGTGTGCATGGGAGACTTCTTTAAAGGACATTAAAAAGCCATTCTTAATGCTAAATATTTCTTGATAACCCAACAGTTATGCAAATATATGTACGGTAATGCAGAAATGTAAAACTTCTATGACAACAAATAAGATCTGCATTCCGTTTAAACTGATCATTTACATCAGTATCCTCTAACCTGAGCAGTATGCAATTAAAAAGAGTGGCCTGACCTCTTGCTGCCCTCCTATTGCTTCTCAGAGGGGAGACAGCTGGATCAATCCACATTTCCAGCTCTGGGAAGAGGTCACAGGTAATAATAGCACCTATACAAGCTTGCTATTTATATGCACTGATGTTTTGGTGCGAAGGTGGGTAGACAGGGATTAATCTCCTGATGTGCGTCACCAATTACCTAGACCTCTAAAAACAGCTCAGAAATGTGAAAACCCACACGACACCAGCATTAAAGTCATCCTACGGTGCCTAGACCTGAGCTAACATTGCTGTTACCAATGATAAAACAGCAGCTTCCTCTCAGACGATGAGTCAAAGCTGGAGGTTTGGTCCAAGGGTGACTGTTTCAAAAGAACTATAGAACACAAAATTGGATTCACCGCTGATACATTTCAAAGAGCCCAGCTTGCTATTCCTATTTTAAACATGATGACAGATACGGTCTAAAGACTCTATTCAAGGTCCTCTGATGAATAAGCATCATTAAGAATGAGAATGTATTTAAATTAAAACTACCATCACTTGCATCACTAATGCGCATCTCTCGAGTTGAGAATTCAAAAAGATCACATGGTTCTTTCCATACTGAGATGTGAACTGCCGTACAAGTTAAGACACGGCCCACTTCTGCAAGGGCGACGACCCTGAGATAAGTGGGAGGTGTTAAAACACCTCTCAGTGGCCTGGTTTTTTCTCATCAGCATTTCTGAGACACTTGATCCTAAACAACAGGTCTGTGTGTGAACTGTTATGAATATGTGGGATGTGAAGTTCGAGAATCTATGTGGTCCTTTCTCAAAGTTTTCACCACATGAAGATGGTCTGCTTGTCCTCTAAAAAGAAAAGGAGCTCAAAACTCAAAATTCTGTCATAATTTTCTAATCCACATTCTTTCAAGAAACAGTAGTTGAATGAATGAATGAAGTTTTAAAGCTTCAAAAAGGACACAAAGCACCATAGAAATTCTGTAAATGTGGTTCATATGACTTTAGACATTACATTACAAAACTTTTAATTTCAATGAACATTTATTGTGCTTCTTATTATAATAATAATTAACTTTATAATCCAAATCTTCTAAAGCCATTCGATAGCTTTGTGTGCGGAGCAGTTTTTAGAATCCTGAAGTTTGCCAGCAAGCAATTTTGCATTTAAAAGACGTCTAATAGCCGTCCAAACACAGCCCTGATATCTTGGCTAAAACAAGGCAAAATTTGTTCTGTCAGTGAAAATTTAATAGACGTCAAACCATAGCCCAAGAATAGACACACGGGCTACGCATAGAACATGTCAAGGGAAATGAAACCAAACACCTTGTAATCACTGTTGACTTTGCTTATGTCTGCTGATTATTTGAACAAGCAGCTTTTGGGTTCTCCAAACTTGCCTTCAGTGGATCTTTCATTACAGCTTACATGATGGAATTTCATATAATGGCAAAAACAACATGTTACCAAATTCATGGCAATATTTTGGCTAGAAGTGGGTTACTCATATATCGGGTCTATGGTTAACCGAGATGGTGAAGCGATGGCTATAGCTTGCTGGGTTGCTAGTGGAGTACCAGCCAAGGTTATTATACTATAACATTTATATATTTGCTCCTTTAGAAAAACTTCTAAACACAAACTTGAGTGCACAAGACCTTTCAATTTCAGCTCTGCCTTCTCATAACCACCTGGTCCACAGGCCAAATGAAACCGCCAAGATGGCCGTAAGGTCTGAGACCCTGCCGGCTAGCTTTAATCTCATTCATATGGCTTTTTTCCTCTCTCACCTGTTATTCTGCCAGTCTCCTGGATATATTTAGGTCAATCAGCTACCATGGGATTTCTGTTTGATGACTCAGAGGAAACTGATGGGATCAAGTGCGTCACGTCACGACTGAAAGAGTGTGAAAACTGGAGTGAGGATATTTTTAACATGATCTTGGGGAGATAAAATGAGGTTCTTGTTTACTGTTGATTGAAATATGTTCTAGTTGATTTGATTTGCAAACTGGTGGATACTAGGACTGTGATGAGGCACATTCCTCAAGCACTCTCTGATGGTACTTGATAGGGCTGTTTGTCTGAAGTCAATCTTTTTTCTATTTTTGCTTTTCTACCAACAGTAAAATAACTGACCATTTAATATACATTATGCAAAAAAGGAAACATATATGAAGTGTAAATAGTTGTTCTAAAAGTAACTAATAAAGTAGTGTTTAGAGTTCAGTTTAGTGGTGTCTGTTGTTTTGTCAATTAATTTGAGATTAATGTTCTTTCTATCTAAATGCAAGTTCTTAGTAAATGTCAAGCATACACTCGGTGTGTTAAAACATACTAGTAAGAGCTAGTAGACCAAATAGAAAAAAATTATTCTGAATGTTTAAAGTCAGCATGAAAACAAAGTGGATTTTTTTTAATGGAATATTGGGTTCCCTTTCGTAGTCACTCCGAGTTACGTCGGATGACGGAGAATGGGGGTTTCGCCAGAAAGCCAATCCTCTTCGAGTATTAAAAAACGAGCCAATGGCAAAGAAATGCCATGGGTCTGCGGAATTTGCATAATGTATCTCCGCCTCACCGCGTGAGTATTTAAGGAGAGACACCTGCAACAGCAGATCATGTTTTCGCTTCGGAGCCAAGAGAACCTCTTCATTCCACAGCCACAAGACCTGAGTTTACAAGTGACTCACCTCTTCGAGACGAGCGAACTCTCCAGTGTTGGTGTGACGGCGGTACCCAGCGAGTCTTCACATTGCCTGCGATCTGTGCAGTGGTCTGCCTGACTTTGTGTTTTCTCCCTGGTCGCCTCAGCATTGCAGAGTTTTTCCTCTCCTAAAAGAGCTGCACGTGGCACGTCTTTTTAAAGATGTCTCGCCCGTGTTCTTCTGGTTGCGGTCAATATCTGTCATCTTCTGATGGGCACGAGCGCTGCTTTGTGTGTCTGGGCTTTGAGCGTGGATGACTCATGTTCCTTCTGTGGGAACATGGCCATCGCAACACTTAGATTGAGACTCAATGATCTTTCAGTGAGAGTCCCCGCGTCCACCACCCGTTCTGCTTCCTCCACGAGAGGTGGTAGTTCGGCTGGGGGACACGGTGATCTGAGGGTGACGGTGTGGAGCAATTCGACGATGCGTCCTCGGACCACGCCCCCCTCCGCTGTGTTGCAACCCGTGAGTGCCGCGGTGATTCAGGCGGGCCCTTCTTCGGAAGCCCCGCGTGTTTCATTCGGCGCTCCAGAGGAGGACGCGATGTCGATCGCGGCATCACAAGGTGGGCTCGATTCTTCCGGAAGTGAGGATGCGGCTGCGTTGCCTCCTTCGGGAGTCCCAGCATTGCCCGTGTCGGATCCTGAGATGACAGCCATGCTGTCCCGGGCAGCCGTGAGCATCGGGCTAGAGTGGAACCCTCCGCCCTGCCCCGAGCGCTCGCGGCTTGACGATTGGTTTTTGGGTGCGGCTGCCGCCTCACGGCCTCAGCCAACCCCAATTCCTTTCTTCCCGGAGCTGCATGAGGAGCTGTCGAGATCATGGAAGGCTCCTTTGACCTCCCGTGAACGCTCGTCAGCTTTCTCCGCCTTTCCTCCCCTCGATGGCGCAGCTGTCCATGGGTACACTGGGATTCCCCCGGTGGGGATGCGATGCAACTGCGATGCAACTGTGTCCTCAGAGCGCCTCCTCTCGTGGTAATCCTAAGCACCCGTCCAAGGCCTGTAGATTCTCGTCATCTATGGTGGCGAGGTCTCACAGAGCTGCAGGACAGGCGGCTGCTGCTTTGCATGCTATGAGCACCTTGCAGGTCTACCAGGCCCAGCTGCTCAGAGACATGCACGAGGGCAGGACTGACCCAGGGACGTTCGACGAACTGCGTGCCGCCACTGACCTCGCTCTCCGGGCGACGAAAGTGGCCTCACGCTCCCTGGGTCAGGTGATGGCCAATAACGTGGTCCAGGAGCGTCACCTTTGGCTGAACCTGGCCGATATGCGGGACGTTGAGCGGACTCGTCTGCTCGACGCCCCCATATCCCAGGCCGGCCTCTTCGGCGGAGCGGTTGAAGACTTCGCCCAGCAGTTTTCAACCGCACAGAAGCAGTCTGAGGCGATTAAACATATTCTGCCCCGACGGCCAGCTGCTGCCTTCACCCAGCCGTCGGCACAGACGCCTCAGCCTGCTCGCCGCCGAGGGCGCCCTCCTGTGGCTCCCGCCCCTCCCGCACGGCCCCAGCAGCAGCCTTCACCCGGGCCGCGTCGTGGAGGAAGCCGCAGGAAGGCGCCCCAGCCCCCTCAGGCCCCGCGCCCCATAAACGCCAGGCCAAGCGGCGCTCCTGAGACGGGCTGCTCAGTGATGGTGTCGGTTTTTTCCCAGGAGGCGGTTGCAGGCCCCCTCCTTCCCCCGGTGGAGGGCCGGGGGAGAATCTTTTGTTCTCCACTCCCCGCTGCTCACCCACGGGTGGGCAGCACCCTAATGTGGTTAAGAAAGAACCGAAATGTCCATCACTGAGCACACAGAGCCGGATGACAGTGGGCGACGCCCCCGTGCCTCGCCACTCTCGTCCTCCTCTGTCTCTGAGGGCGAGGATGACAGTGCGTGCCGTCCCCGGACCACACCACTCTCATCCCCCTCTATCGCCAGACCCCTGGCAGAGCAGACCCCCGTGGAACGCTGGTCCTTCCCTGGTCTCCTCTGTCAGGGCGCGGAGCTTGGCTGTGCACACGCTCAGGGCCGCTATGCCACCCTCGCCTGTGCCGGTCACTCCGCTTCGCTGCCCCTCCGGGGGGACGCCTGTGGCTCGGATGGTTCCGCTGGATCAGTTTTTGGGGGCTTGGTTAGAGCTCCCCAATCTGTCCCGTTGGGTCGCCCGAACTATCAGGCTCGGCTATGCGATTCAGTTCGCACGGTCTCCTCCCCGCTTCAGGGGAGTCCGCTTTACTATGGTCGGTGGCAATGCCCCGGTCATGAGAGCGGAGGTTGCTACCCTGCTGGCGAAGGGTGCAATCGAGGCTGTCCCTCCAGTCGAGATGAGATCAGGGTTCTACAGCCCCTACTTCATTGTCCCCAAGAAAACCGGTGGGTTACGGCCAATCCTGGATTTGCGCGTCTTGAACCGCTCCCTTCACAGGCTGCCGTTCAAGATGCTCACGGCCAAACGCATTTTCGAATGCGTGCGGCCACAGGATTGGTTTGCAGCGATAGACCTGAAGGACGCCTACTTTCATGTCTCCATTTTACCTCGACACAGACCGTTTCTTCGGTTTGCTTTCGAGGGGCAGGCATACCAGTACGCGGTTCTCCCATTCGGGTTGGCTCTGTCTCCTCGCGTCTTTACGAAGGTCGTCGAGGCAGCCCTTGTTCCCCTACGCGAACACGGGGTTCGCATCCTGAATTATCTCGACGACTGGCTAATATTAGCTCACTCTCGAGATCAGGTTTGCGAACACAGAGATCTTGTGCTCCGGCACCTAACCCGTCTGGGCCTTCGGGTCAACTGGGAGAAGAGCATACTCTGCCCCGTGCAGAGGATCTCTTTTCTCGGTATGGAGATCGACTCGGTCGCCATGTCCGCGCAGCTTACGAGCGAGCGCGCACACTCACTGCTGACTTGTCTTCGACAGTTCGAGGGCAAGAGTGCGGTCCCACTGAAACTTTTTCAGAGGCTCCTGGGGCATATGGCATCCGCAGCCGCGGCAACGCCACTCGGATTGGTTCATATGAGACCGCTTCAGCTGTGGCTTCGCGATCGGGTCCTGAGGTGGGCATGGCATCGCGGTGCGCTCAGAGTTCCAATAACTCCGACCTGCCGTCAGACCTTCACCCCGTGGCGGAACCTCAGCTTTCTACGGGCCGGAGTTCCCCTAGAACGAGTTTCCAGGCATGTTGTCGTCTCCACAGATGCCTCTGCCACGGGCTGGGGCGCCATGTGCAATGGACATGCAGCCGCGGGCTCCTGGACAGGACCCCAGCGCCTCATGCATGTCAATTGCCTCGAGTTGCTGGCAGTACGCCTTGCCCTGCACCGCTTCCACGCGTTGCTCCTGGGTCAACACGTACTTGTCCGCTCGGACAATACCGCGACTGTAGCGTACATCAACCGTCAGGGTGGTCTATGCTCTCGCCGTATGTCGCAACTCGCAGGGCACGCTCGGCACGGATGCACTGGCACACAGCTGGCCGCAGGGCCTACGCAAGTATGCGTTTCCCCCAGTGAGCCTTCTCGCACGTACTCTGTGCAAGATCAACGAGGACGAGGAGCAGGTCATTTTGGTCGCCCCATACTGGCCCACCAAGACCTGGTTCTCCGAACTGATACTCCTCGCGACAGCACCTCCTTGGCCAATTCCTCTGAGGAAGGACCTCCTTTCTCAGAGACGGGGCACCCCATGGCACCCTCGTCCCGATCTTTGGAGACTCCACGTGTGGCTCCTGGACGGGACGAGGCAGGTTTGAGTACCCTGCCACCAGCGGTGGCGGCTACCATCACTTCCGCTAGAGCATCGTCCACGAGACATGTCTATGCGTTGAAGTGGAACCTCTTCGTCAACTGGTGCTCTTCTCGCCGAGAAGACCCCAGGAGATGCTCGATCAGTGTCGTGCTTTCTTTCCTGCAAGACGGGTTGGAGCGAAGGCTGTCTCCCTCCACCCTGAAGGTGTATGTGGCCGCTATCGCCGCTTATCACGAAGCAGTTGAAGGTAAGTCTCTTGGAAAGCACGACCTGATCATCAGGTTCCTGAGAGGAGCGAGGAGATTGAATCCTCCTCGCCCTCCTCTCGTTCCCTCTTGGGACCTCTCAGTGGTCTTAAATGCCCTGCAGAGGGCTCCCTTTGAGCCTCTGCAATCAGCTGAGCTTAAGATCCTGTCAATGAAGACAGCGCTCCTGGTTGCGTTGGCCTCCATCAAGAGGGTAGGGGACCTGCACGCATTCTCCGTTGACGAAGCGTGCCTGGAGTTCGGGCCCGGTCTCTCTCACGTGATCCTGAGACCCCGGCCTGGATATGTGCCCAAGGTTCCCACCACTCCCTTCCGGGACCAGGTGGTGAACCTGCAAGCGCTGCCCCGGGAGGAGGCAGACCCAGCCTTGGCACTGCTCTGTCCAGTACGCGCACTCCGTGCTTACGTAGACAGGACGCAGTGTTTCAGGACCTCAGACCAGCTCTTTGTCTGTTATGGTGGGAAGCTGAAGGGAAAGGCTCTCTCCAAACAAAGGTTGTCTCACTGGATAGTGGACGCCATTGCTTTGGCATACCAGCAGCAAGGTCGACCATGCCCCCTTGGTGTGACCGCCCACTCCACCCGGAGTGTGGCGTCCTCTTGGGTTTTAGCGCGTGGCGCCTCGCTGACAGACATCTGCAGAGCTGCAGGCTGGGCGACACCTAACACATTCGCCAGATTTTACAATCTCCGAGTGGAGCCAGTCTCCTCCCGTGTACTGTCTTTTTCTAGCTAACACGGGAATCGTTAGGTGTCTTCGCTTGCTCGCCACTCCACTCCACGGACTGGATACGTGCGATATTTCCTCAGGTAGCCTTCCTCTCTGAAGCCCTGAGTTCCTCCAGCACTGTTGATGCTGGCGCCAGTGTCTATTGCCTGTGCGTCGGCTAGGTGCCTCCGTGTGCATGGTTCCTCCTCCGAGCAACCCCCACATGTGTATTTCCACTGTAAGCCTCTTTGAGCATGTGTCTTTCCCTCGGCAAGCCACCTTGCCACTCCTGGAGTTGAAAGTAGATGCCACCCCACGGGCTGGTCACTCCAGTGTTCCTCCATATGTAGCCCCCTCGGGCCATATGTGTATTCTTAAGTCCTCCCTACGGGTAGGCATGCTGTGGCATATCTCCCCTGAGATATGCTTCCCAGTGTACCTTGGTATTCCTGTGTTAAGTAGGACTCCTTCGTCCGTGCCTATATCACGACAGGGAGGTCAGACTTCGCAGGGCACTGGAAGACAGCTGTGAAGGTGGCGTGATTACACGGGGACCCCCATTCTCCGTCATCCGACGTAACTCGGAGTGACTACGAAAGGGAACGTCTCGGTTACGGATGTAACCCTCGTTCCCTGAGTAGGGAACGGAGACATTACGTCTCCCTGCCACTTCCGCTGTACCGCTGGGTAGACGCCTGAGTTCAGTCTCGGCTCCTCAGCGAAGACATGATCTGCTGTTGCAGGTGTCTCTCCTTAAATACTCACGCGGTGAGGCGGAGATACATTATGCAAATTCCGCAGACCCATGGCATTTCTTTGCCATTGGCTCGTTTTTTAATACTCGAAGAGGATTGGCTTTCTGGCGAAACCCCCATTCTCCGTCATCCGACGTAACGTCTCCGTTCCCTACTCAGGGAACGAGGGTTACATCCGTAACCGAGACGTTTTTTATTATAAATGATTTATCTGTACACCTAATTATTATTGTTTTTTTAATTTGGGTTCCCTTGTAATCTTTAATTAAAATAACTTCCCCAGAGTCTCGCAATGACAACTCTTCTCTGATGATGTGCTTACAACCTGTCACTCAAAATGATATCACATCAATAGCAAACCACTGATCAAACGATCGAAAGTCCTGCCCTACATTTTTTCTTGTTCGAGAAGCCATTTCACATTTAGATATACGTCACAATGGGGGGGAAAAGACGATCGCAACTTCTCTATCATGCCAAAAAATGCAGTATACTGATTATTTTTAACTGGTAATACATTTGAAATCCACATGAGTACATAGCCTATGAAATACAGATAAATCAATGGTGTATGTATTGTATAGTAGCTGAAAAACTAAAGTAGTCACCTGTTGTACAGGCATCTTCTCAACCAACTTCACATGTGAGTAATCAATGCGGTCTGGGATACTTTTTAAACAGAACTGAATAAGTTTCCTGGGTTTTTTTTTCTTCACTCTCATCAACCTAAAGCAAAATAGATTTGTAAAGAAACTTGAAATTTGTCTACAAGCTAATTGTAAGCATTTAAGGATAAGCCTTTAGTACAAAAGGACCTGAAGATCATGAGCAATATTCAGTCAGGTGGTCCAAACCATTGACAGATACTGTACATGTATGCTGACACCGATCTGTCATTATTTCAACAACATGACAGAAGGCTGATTCAATTAACCGTACCACCAATCCAATTAACAGGCGACTCGTTATTTGCTGCCCACTCCCTTATTCTCTCCTCATTCATCTTCCACCTGTCTCATCAGTCTCCCTTCACCTCTTTCCATTCCATGTCCATCTGTTTACTTCTTGTCTGTCCACCTTCCATCACATTTCTTTATATCTGTTCCACTCCTCCTCTACCTTACCCTGCCTCGTGCTTCTCACCAGAGAGCAATCATTATGGTCATGCCAACAAACAGATCACCCTTCAAATGGTTATTGACGTGCATATCAATCAATTGTTTTTGCTCAATAAGAAAGTGTTTAAGTTGACATGCCAAGATATATTGCATCTGAAAGTCTCCTGCAGTGTATATGCTCTGCCCTTGAAGGTCGTGGTAAAAGTCACACTCCATTCTGTTGATGAAATTAGACAAGTATGCACCATAATCTGATTTAGGAACAGGTCTCATATTATAACTAAGTTATCTCTGGATTCTACCTATATCAATTCAGCAAACTGTAAACCAGAGACATCTCTGGCACAGTGAAAATTAATTTTGCATTATTGCAGAGAAATCTAACCACACCTCCTCTCTCTCAGGCACCAATTTATTCTGCTTGTTTACTGTGTCTCTTTCATGCTGTGTGTGTTTTGTTGCGTCCTGCTGCATTGAATGTATTGTTTGCTGAAACAAAGGCCTAAATTTGAAATTGTCTCATTTCCAAAACGAAATCTCATTACTCTGTCCCAACAAACCGCATGAGTAATCAGAACATGCCCGCTTGCCTTTCTGGAGGTTGTTTAGCAAGACCAGTATAGCCTGCGAGTTAAAGTCAAGTGGAGTTTTTGCACTAGCATCACCGATCTCAATTTAAAACCATATGCAATGTTAATGGTAAATGCTAAAAGGATTTTGCCATGAAGAATATAAACAGGAAGCAGATGAGGACAACAAGGATATGTCACTTTCCTTAGACTGCTTTTGTTTTCAAAAATGTCAAAATAAAATATTAAAATATTCAGTAATATATTTTTATATTTTCAGAAATGTTGCGCTTCAGGTATAAACCAGTGTTTCCTAATGTTTTTGGCTAGCTGGTAACTGGTAAATAAAATTAATAAAATATTTTTTTACCTTCCAATCACTGGCATCAAACATTTTATGCACCAATCCCTCAATTGTGTATTAAATCTATATTATTAATCACTTAAACACACACACACACACACACGCACACTCGCACACACACGCACACGCACACATAGACAAACTAAAACAAAACGCAATAATGTAGGAGAAAAACAACTCACAAAGTACCACATATACAGCATTTCATTCATGAAATTTGAACTGGTTTCCTTCCAACAAAACATCAATTAATTAGTTATTTTAAGCTATTATTTAAATTATTTGTCTGTTTTATGGAATCTGTTTAAAAACTCTATGCATCATGCATATGCAATTTAATTAAACCATACTGACTGTAAAACATACATGACATCCACTATACAGTTATTTCTGCAGCAATCATGTCAGTTTCAGCATCAGTGAAAGTGAAGTGGTTAGTTGCCGCCTTAGAAAATTCCTCTCTCGCACATGTATGAATGAAATCAGCGGAGGTGATAAATAAGTCAGTACTTCTATAGGGAAGGTGATGAACGTTGCTCTCTTGCATTTGGTTCCAGCTCTCTGTGTGCTAGAGGGAACTATCAGATCACAGCATCATCCCTCTGGACGGATCTATTAGCATGATACTAGACTACATGCACAATGCAGGAAACACAACGGGGGAGATGAGAACATATCTTAACAGTGCACTGACCTCAAAGCAAAACCCATCCAGAGGTTCCAACCGTTTTGACCACAGCGTCGGAATTATAAACCTGTGTGCCGTTTAAGAATAAGGCTAACATTAGGTTGAGGGTCATTGGAAAAACAGAAACGAAAAATGAAAACAAGCAGTTAAAATGAGCAATTCTTAAAAAAAGTGATGTGACGTGTAGTCAAATGATGTTTCCTAACAAAGTTCGGGAGGAGCATGTTCAGATAATTAAACACATGTGGAGCACATTCAGGTAATCAAGCCTAATTAGACACGAGTGGAGCACACTCCCAATCAATGAGGTAAGAGGTATATATTCAGCAAACTTAACTCAGTTCTTTGACAGTCTAACAGCATCCCTCCACCACCCCATCTCTTCACTTCTTCTCCTAAATACTCTTACAACAAGGGGGAGCACTCTGGGTTCGGGCAAAAATTTCCGAGCTCGGAGCCCTCCCCCTGGACAGCACGCCAAATACGCATAATCTTTACTCTGTTTAATTGATGTAAATGTGAACTCGTGAAAGAGCAGTGGGCAGCCATTTTTGCTGCGGCGCCCAGGGAGCGATTGGGGGTTAGGTCCCTTGCTCAAGGGCAACTCAGTTGTGGCGGGTGGAAGAGAGAGTGGTTCATTCACTCCCCCTACCTACATTTCCTGCGTGTAAAGAGACTTGAACCCGCGCTGACTCGTGTCTGAAATCTATACAATATTTCTTGAAAAGGTATGTTCTAAAAAATTATATTGACACAGAGCAAAAGCGGAAAATGCACGAGCACCACTGAAGGGGAACTACACTGCATAATTATAATACTGTTAACATAACGGTAATGATGTATAAAAATGTACTAGCTTATACGTTATTTTAAATATACAGTTTAAACGCTTACAAATGCACACATATTATAATTGATAACCCGATAATTATTTTTGAATTTCTGTAGTAGCCAATAGAGTATATATGAAGACCTCCGATGCAAAAGCCACCTATGTCAAAAATGAGATGATAATATCGAGTGAATGCTCTCCGCACATAGTATACGTGTCGTTCGTCAAATACTTTCATTTCAAACTCACTAAATCCCAGCCTCAGCCCATTCAGAAATGTCAGTACTTACTGTAGGTAGAAATCTATATAGGAGCCTGATAAAAATGTTCATATTAAAGAAAAACGTTAGACGGACTTATAGGCTTTTGCATCTGAAGTATTCATATATACAAATATATACTATCATAAAGATAGATAGTCCCCTTTCTGTATTAACCAACAACACTAAGCACTAATAATGGCCTCTATGGACCTGATGTGCCGTGCATCTCTAGTTTCTTGCATTTCCAGAGAGTGTGGGGGTGCATACACATAGCCTACTAGCTGCTTGCCAGGGGAAATTTGCTCATCTGTGTGTAAGGTCAGTCAGGCATGCAGCATTAACCACTACTAAAATGCGAACAGAGGTGATGCATATTTAAGAGATGTGGCAAATCAGCTTATAAACACACATCACTATGCATTAACATTAACAGATGTTGAAGGAAGACAGAAATGCTAATACACCACAACAAACACCACATTCATGCACAACCTTATATGGACTGACAGTTTAAAAAGGAACTTGCAGATTTGCAGGAAATGACTGAGGTCCCCTTGAGCAAGGCACCTAACACCCAATCGCTCCCCGGGCGATTTCTCTTTCTGAGTCTGCATCAGACTTTACATTCACATCAGCAATTGGCAGGTGAACATGCAGTACCAGAACATTTCGAATGGCTCTCTGTTTGCCCATACCTCAGTGGATGTGTTAACGTCCAGCACTGTTCTGGGATTGTGCTTTGCGCTGGGTGTACCAGGTAATCTAGCGGTGATGGTCATGCTCACCCAACATTTAGAGGGAAGCTTCACCCCAAATCTGATGCTGAGTCTGGCTGTCTCGGATCTACTGAGTCTGATTTTTCTGCCTGTGTGGATCTATGCCCTTCTGAACGGCTGGGTTTTTGGCAGAGGTCTATGTCTGTTATTTTCCTATGTAGTGTACTGGAGCCTCTATAGTAGTGTGCTTTCCGTCACCTTGTTGAGTGTGCAAAGGTACCTGCAAGTGCTGTACACTCAGCGATGGGCGAAGCTTGGAGGGAAGGGTCAAAAGGGGCTGATTTTTGGGATATGGATATCGAGTGGAGCTTTGGCTTCTTACGCCCTTTATTACCGAAGTGTTGAGCGGAAGAAGGACGGGCGTCTACACTGTTCTCAGGATTATAGGAATCCTCAAGAAAAAATAGCTGTCTTACTTGTCGAGACTCTAGTCATGTATTTTGTGCCTCTCTTCAGCCTGTTGTGCTTCTACCTTCGACTTCACCAACGAATAAGTCAGTCAGCTTCCTTCAGCAGCCACAGGCTGACGAAACTGGCTGTCAGAATCGTAGTGGTCTTCTTCATATTCAGCACCCCCTGTATGATCAACAACATGGTTTTAATGGTGTCATGGAAATCAGAAGCCAGCAACAATGTTACCGGGGCTCTTTTCTTTATCAACAGTTGCGTGAACCCCTTTCTTTACGCCTTTTCTGCTCGAGCACTGCGATCCAAGTCAGTATTCAGACCAGCCACAACAATATCAGAATGAAACTGAAAGTAAGCAGGAAATCTTTATTCATGTGTTACTTAAGTACATTTTGATGTTATTCTCTGTGTCTAATATTCGTGTTTGCTTATACATTTTTTTGTTATATAATTTACCGTATATGCTTCAAGAACTTGTAACCTGAATAGTTTACAAAAATATAACAATTAACAAGAAATAAAGTATTTCTGTAACAGGACTGTGGAAAACAACCAAGAATATCTTCTGCTATTTGTCTTGGCTTTGTCTTTGAATGTAAAGGTTTTAGTAATCTTTTCATCTGCCCTCAAAAAATTAGAAGAAATGTTCTAATGTTGAGGCTGACACTTGCTCTATACTGACAACCGCTTTTAAAGAGAAATAACTTCAGTTGAACAAGGAACACACATTTAAGGAACTTCAACTCCTCGACAAAGAGGATGAAGGATGCCAACAAAAACTTTTTTCCTTCAGATAATTTATTATTTGAAACTGTTTTTTTTTTATTAATGACTAAATGAAAGCCTCTGTACTTTGTGGTTGTACAACAGTCTCCTAGTAGTTTGTGATTTTCCCTTGTCTCCTCTGTGATTTGTCTTTATCTGTGGGACCTCAACTTTCCCCATGTTTTTAAATGAATATTTAATAATTTAATAAAATGTAATCAGTAATCACACACACACACACACGCGCGCGCGCGCACGCACGCACACACAGGGGTGGTTGTGTATGCTGGTTTTCAAACACTTTTATCAAAAATAAAATAAAATTTTCACTTTTTCTCAAATTATATTGTTCTATTACTCTTTTCAGCATTGTACCTCTGCTCCACTGTAAACAGAAAAGGTAATGCTATTTTTCTGCAAAGACATTATCCGCCAAGTTTACAGACATTTCCTTTAACCATAAAATACAACACAATGCAATGTTTTTCTTAAAACACAGTTGCTATAGGCCTACGTAAATCTGTTAAATGCTAGATCAATAAATGTTTATTTAACTTTTATAGACCCCAATAAAACATTATTTTCAAGTTGACATGACTTAATATATATATATTGATGTCCATTTAAAATGAAGAGACAATTTTATTAGTCTTTTATCAAGATAATATATTATAAAATCTGTATAAAGACACACTTTTTTTACAGTTGTGATATATGAATAATAAAACATGCCACAGGAGCTGCTGATGCAGTTCTACTCTGCAGTCATTAAGTCTGTCCTCTACACTTCTATAACAGTCTGGTTCAGCTCATACCAAAATCAGACCTCAGAAGACTACAGCGGATGGTCCGGATTGCTGAGAGAATCATTGGTACATCCCTCTCCATTCTACAAGCACTGTACTCATCCAGAGTGAGTAAAAGGGCTGGTAAATCCCTCTGGACCCCTCACATCCGGGCCACTTTCTCTTTGAACTGTTGCTGTCCGGTCGGTGCTAGAGCACCAGAACAGCCAGGCACACGAGAAGTTTCTTTCCTCGGGCTATCTACCTCATGAACAGTTAAATGCCCACAATAAACATGTGCAACACAAACGATCTCATGAAATGGCGTAGGCTATGTATGACACGCCAATTCGTATTTCCATTTTTGGCGTGCTATCAACACGCATAATCGCTTTTCAGCGTGTTAATCAACGCCGTTGACTTAACGTTACATATGACCTACCCCAACCCCGTCCCTAAACCTACCCGTCACTGGGGTTAATACCATTTATGAGTCTTCCCCCTACCATCCTAGGAAAAAAATATCGCTCCCCAGAGATCTACATTTTGCTTCGTTTCGCTCGGACATTTAACGGCGTGTACATGTACGCAAAAGATGACGGTTCGTTTCGGCGTGGACATACACGCGGATAGCTCAAAATGCGTATAGATAACACGCCACTTGACTTGAAAGTGGCGTGTATGTTTACGCAAAGTCATGATGCCATGTTGCATTCTACTTATATTCATTCAGCACGCGCACACCACACCTCTTATTTACATTTTCATGTATTTGTTTATAACATAGGCCTATCTGTTCATTGATGTCTATTTTGTATATTGTGTATTTTTTTAATATTTTTATTCACTTATTTTATTTTTATTATCTGTGTCTTGTCCTGTCATTCTGTCTTTACTGTGGAAGCTTCTGTCACCAAGACCAATTCCTTGTACTATGACGCTCTTAAATGTAGGCACGCAAAAGTTTAGTATTAAAGAAGTTACAATTTTGTTTTCATTTAATGGTTGTGGAGATGTAGGCCAATATATTTTTGGGTGTGGCCCATAATTACTACTGGTAATTGGCCTATTTTGTTGTGAATGTAATGTCCAGACTTCACAAAACTTGGTACACATGAACAACAGGACAGTCTGGCATGAAAAACATGCCAAATTTTGGGGTGTTGATCTCAAGGTGAACACATTAATGGTGTCTGATATGTAGTTTTTAAATAACTTGTATCTCTTCATTACTTGTATTAATTTTGAACTGTGAGAGACCGCTGATGAAAGTAGATTTTTGGCCCGAGTTTATGACAGGGAGGGGTCGTAGTGGGTTAAGAAGAAATAGAAATTACTTTTGCAGGAGTCTCAAGGGTGTCTATAGGACAATATATACTATGAAACTCTAACAGTGCAATAGAAATATAAATGTATTATACATTTTCTAACAATTTTCTTATATATTTTCTTACAAATTTCCTTACAAAATGTCCTAAAATGTTCGTATTATATATATATATATATATATATATATATATATATATATATATATATATATATATGTATATATGATATACAAATAACTATTATTTACAGATCCCAAAACAAGCAATGCTGCCAGACTCAAATATTGCTGCTTCAAGTCAAGGCTCCAGATGCTACCAGGATTTGCCGGCCCCACAAGACACTATGGCCCATGTGGAATGATGTAAACAGCCCTTATTTCAGCCCGCCAGAGACAAAGCTGACTGAAGACAGAACAACAGGGTGGCCATGACAGGAGTTGTTTGCTGATGTTTTCCATGTCTTACTCCATCACCTGAAATAAAACGTAAATCAGTGTCATTTGTCTAAATGAATGCATTTAGAGGAAATTTGACGTAGCAACAAGTTTATAATTATATGACTGATGATCAAACTAAAACAAAAACAACAAAATGGGGAAAAGAAAAAGCATTTAGCTAATCTTAGACTCAGTACCTTAAACCAGTCATGAAGATGCATCTTCTCAAGAACGAGTCTCTTCTGTGGTTGAGGGTGCAGACAAGCGCAAAAAGTCAAGAGAGATGTCTGATTGTTAGCTTATACTTTAAACCTGATCTCTTTGAAACTATTGGTCTTTTTTGTATGATTTAGAATTCAAATTGTCCTTCTTTGTTTACTTATGAAGATCTCACCTTGTGACAGACTAGGACTGGTCCAGATGTTGGCATAGATCATGAACAGGTCGTCGGCTGTGGGATAACCTCCGCACACCATTACGAACAGGACGATCCCTAGTTACCACACTGTCGTCAGATTTGAGTGGTACTTGCTGTTGTATTCTACCTCTGGTGGAGAGTAACCTTCTGTGCCTGGAGGAAAGAGATGTTGACTGATGTTTAATACATTTCCACAGAACGTTGACTATATAGGATGAGTTTCTGTGAGCGAATTAACAAAGTGGTCCATAACACATACCACTGAAGACTTTGAAGACTGATTTCTTCATGAGCGCACCACACCCGAAGTCAATCAATTTAACCTCCATGGTGCCCTGGTTCACCAGCAGGTTCTCCAGTTTGATGTCCCGAAGGAAGACACCGCATATTGTGCTGTCCCCTCTTCCTCCACGGAGCTCCACAAAACTAAACATGTCAATGCAAGGCAAGGGCCACTCCATGATCATGATGCAGTGGTCTATGTCGTCCTGCCAGTCCAGCATTTGAATTATCTGAGGCCCTTATTGGCCATCACTGTCAGGCCGATCTCCAAGGGGAAGCGTTTGGCATAACCAGGCTAAAAGAAAAGAAAAAATGGAGTTAGATGGAGGTGGTTTCTCAAATAAGGACTTAGACCATAAATCAAACAATTTGCATATAGACAGCTCAGGCTACTCACCACTTTGATATATGGCATATCTGGCGTCCTCACTGAAAATGTCACAACCACCTGAACAACAAAACAAAGAATTAACAAATTAGCATGTGCACAGAGATCATATTATGCCAGTCATGAACTGATATGCAAAGTTTTGTAAGCAAAAAACTAACAAACCTCAAGTCCATCCTCGCATCTATTCCCTGCATCACAGAGCCAAATCCTCCTTCACCCAGCTTGTGGCCAACTTTATAACGGCTGCAAATGTGGTCTAAGATAAACAAGTGTTAGTGTGAAATAAAATGATATAATAACTTTTTCTAAAGCTCATTGATTTATTATTTTTTACTCTCGTCCAGGACGTCCTGCTCTAGCTGTTCCTCAGCAGCAGGGAGCACTTCAGAAGTCGGAGGGGAGCTATATATTAAATTAAATAAATAATATAAATAAAAATGGCAATCTCAAATTAGAGTTGCTTCTCATTTAGGGACACTTTTGACATGATTTCTCAGTCATCAATCAGCCATTAATCAGTATTGTACTATCATGAAATGTTCACGTGATTTTACCATTGGAAAGTTTACAGTATAATCCCACTTTATTCTGGTAGTCTTTCTCAGCCTGAACCAGACATGTTTTGCAGCTGGAGAGCGGGCAACTTCCAGAACCTTTTCTTCCCATTTTTCTCCTCTCTCCCTACATAAACCTCACTAGTACCAACAGGCGTCTCATCAACCCAATGAGGATGGTTCTCCGCCGTGTTGGTGGTGTATTTGAGTAGTACACACAGGGTTTGTGCACACTCTTCAAACGCTTTGTTCGGGCTTGAACTTAGTTGTCCCATGATAAAACCATTGTCTCTGATATCAGATACTCTGAAACTTTAACCTACAAATTGAGCAAGAGACTTTCCAGCCATTTAATAATAGGTAATTTTGAATGGTAGTATTGAAATATATTATCAGCCTATTTAAAATTATATAATTTGTTGTGTCGTGTAGCCTATATCGCAGTCTGTAAATATTGCTGCGCAAAGAATGACTGTTTAAGAGTTTGACACGTTAAAGCGAATGAAAAACAGCGTGGTAACAGATTTATGTTTTTTATAGCTTTTTTTATAGCACAATAAACTGTGAAAAAGAACCGTCTTGGCCAGTATATTGACATAAACACAACCAGTTATGTCTTAAGTGAAGATAAACAATTGGAAGGTCTTAAAGTGACAGCAGCCTTATACTCACTGTTGTCTGTGTCCGACTCCTTAATGTTAATCAAACAACAAAAGAAATAATACAGGATACAGGATAAGGAATCTTTTAAGCCTAATCTTTTATATCAGTTTTCATCCCTTAGAATGGAAATAAATGTAATTCAATTGCAAATCTAGTTCAATTGTATAAATATGGTGTACTAACAGTATTGTTTTATATAATTAGTGTTGCCTACATTCAGACAGAAGTCTAAAAAATTATGTTCTGTAAGTAGAGTTCTTCTAGTTGTTGTTGTGCATGTGTTTTAAATGTTATTTTAATTTTACACATTTTATTATTTACAATAGCAATCTGCTGGCTGTTTAAATTCTTCTAAAAAGCGCATAATGGCTTCCTGTGTGACAACACGCCTCGCTATTGGGGTCATCATGTAGGCAAAATAGGCTGCTGGTGGAAATTTTCAATTACTTTTGGAGACAAAAAAGGTCCACTTTTAATCTGTCGCCAAAGGACAAGCTGAGCCACTTTCTCCCTTATATGGCACTAGTTTCCGTCACGCGTTGTATCTGGATCAGAGAGAGAGAGAGAATGTTTGTAAGTAAGTGGCGCGCACGAGCACATTCTAGCGTACTGGCAGCTCACCCTCCACATTGCTGTGTAGGCTACTAACTCAAACTCCGCTAACAAGACACCATAAACTTCACGTTGTGAAATTCAGCTGGACGTCGCGTTCCTAAACATGAGGAACAAACGGAACGTCTGACAGAGACCCTGAGCAGCAGTTTGAATCAAGGAGAAGAGAGGAGGCGTCCATATCCACTCTGCGGATGATTTGTTTCCAATGTGCATTACTTTCCTCCATTGCAGATGTGACGAGTGGAATGAGCTGTTTTTACACATTGGTCGTTTCACTACAGCATGGGAACTGCCGTGTCCAAGAAGAAGAATTTAAGGAATGATGCGATTTCTTCTGTTGCAGCAAAAGTTAGGTGAGTCTCTACTACAGCATCACAGGCGCGCGAGCAACGCGTCTCATGGAGGAGGTGGATCATGTGCTGCTTCTCAAAACTATAACACATCTCATCACACCTCATATCGTAACACTTGTTTCCTTGTTTTTGACGACTGTAAAACACAGATAAATTCGGTCAGAAATATGTCAGTGACAGCTGCTGGTGCTGTTATCGTGTTGAAGACACTTTGTAGCCTATAGCTACATCACTGGCGTGCTAGTAACTTTGGATCAAAATATAGCCTAATATAAGTTTGACTTAAATTACTTTTCAGGGCTTTTTTTAATTAGAAAATATCGGAAATTTAGTTATTTACTGTTGAGCTGATGACATCAGTGTGACTGTCATTTATTGTTATCATTTATAAGTATTATCATTGTTGTTTTTGCTGTTGTTTGAGGATGAAGATGAGGATTATTGTTGTTGTAACGTTGATATCGGGTGGTGATGAGGCTAAAAATATTATTATTGTAAAGCTTTTTTCAGGATTCAGCAGTTTACAGTTGCCTGGTGATATGCTCTAAACAAACAATCATATTTTTATATTATATATTTTTTTATTTAAGATTGTATTATTATTATTATTATTTGTTTTTTATTTATGATATTTTCAATATTTCAATACGGTTTTATTTCCATTGTCATTTTGGTTTTTGTTTGCTTAACAGCGCAAATATAAGGCTGATGTTCCACCATGACAGAGATAGTCCTACGTCAGTCACTTCGTCACTCTCTAACTCAGCTGCTGATTTTCACAGACGTCATGAAGTCAGGTGTGATTAGGCTTACCATACTGAGACCGACTGTTTGTTCTAAATTGACCTGTTTGTCTCTTTTGCTTGTTACTTGTCTAGAATATTAATTTATATAATTTATATAGTTTTGTGTAGTGATTGGACTCAACCAACATAATTTTGCACCTTTGAACGGCTTCCATCTCTGTGCACCTTTAAAAGTAAATTTATCAGTTAGTCACTTATTAATTTTACCCACTCAAATTGCCATTAACAACCATATTCACCATGATGTCACTGCTGTTTTCCCCAATCAGCTGTCACCAAACTTCTGACCGACCCTTGAGACTCATTACCTCTGTATTATTTGCTGTATTCATCATCCACCTTTAATTCATCTGTTTAGCAGGGTGATGCTTGACAGTTTCAGAATTTTAATATCTCAGCCAAACAGCACGTCTGTATGTACTGTATGCCTTGAACAGAGAAACATATATTCTGGACGGGAGGAAATCGTGATCATTTTCAGTGAGTGTCCTCCCTCTTTCTGCTGCTGCTGCTGCAACCTAGTTGTTTTAGTTTTCTCAGATGGTTTATGGATGTGTAAGAGGCATTTACATAATGTTTGGATATTCTGAACTGCACTACGCAGGCCTTAGGGGAGCTTGATGGCTACTTGGCCACTGTATTTCTTGTGAGAGATAGATGACTTGTGACTTTAGGAATCACACATTTTTCCAGCTCTTTAAAATATCTCCCACCTCCAGTGACAGAGAAAAAAAGAACCACGCTGAAATGACAGCCCAATGCCAATTAGAGTTATGCAGTGAATAAATCTATTAGCCTCCCCATAGTCTCACAGGCTGACACGTAAATGTCTAATTAGAGCTTGAGACCACCTGTAGTCGAACTGGAGGGAGGCCCAGATTATATGAAAACTCATATGTTTATATGTGTGTGACGATGCTTGGGGTTAGGCTGGGACACAAGTTGTTTTCCTGTCTTTTCTTATTTTTTATTCCCTCCTATAAAGTTAGTCAATGTTTTATAGCATTATCTTATAATTTAGTGTTTGTGCCATTTCTTCTGAGCCTCTTTTTTAAATCTATGGATTTGTGAAATGAGTTAAAACTCAGGTTTGTTTGCGGCTGGGGATTTTCTGTTGGGTCTAAAATCCCAATATTGGGTCCCGTCTCGGCCATTCGATAGACTTAGACTTAGACTTAGACAGACTTTATTGTCATTCAACAGTACATTCACGATATAGGCTACAATTGAACGAGATTTCGATATCTGTCTCTAGAAAAAATGCCACCAAATGCATTTTCACCAAAAACAATGAAATGTGCAGCACAATCTGTGAAGGTCAGACTTCTAGAATTAGGGCTTAAAGAAACTTCAGTCATTCTTTACTAACGTTGAGATTTTTTTGAATCTCGCTTCGCTTGTTAGTTGTACAATCTAGAATAATGCGCAATATCTTCCTCTTTTTGTTGATAAGAGTAATAAAATCCTCCATTCTCCTCCTATTTTACTGACTGCACATGTCAAGTTGCGCACCAAAGCTTTCAGAATGACCCCGTTTTGCAGCTTAGTTCCAATAAATGGCCTTTTTGTACTGCAGATAGAGTTCTGAAAGGTCTCGAAAAATTGGAATGGATCAGCTGGGACATTTTGGTCGATTGCCATTTGGAACCTCAATGTTTGCTATGCGACTAATTTAGAGACCTGCTCATTAAGTGTTAATGAATTTCTAATGAAGAGATTTTAAATGCTGCATGCCAATGGCAGATGTTTAGCATTTCCAGAGACGAATATGACTCAGTGTTTAGTTCACACTGCAAGCTTATATAAATTGTAGCTGTCAATGACAAAAACTCTTAGCTGGCAGTGAGGACAGTGTGAGATGAGGATATGAACGGTACACTAAGAAATTAAATGGGCAAAGAGAACACAAGATTTGTAGGTTCATTATAAGCAAACAAGGAGGAGGACTAGAAAAAAATGTGAGAGAAAGGGGTCATGTCACACATGGGTGTTCTGGTTAATGCGTCTGAGGCACTCAAGAACAAACTGTACTTGCTTTTTGCTAAATTAGTGTAGCTCACCAAAGCGGTCTGCTGAAGTCATAGTCACCCAGGGCAAAAACACTCATTCTGTGCGTGAACAGACTCATGAAAACAGCTCCAGGATGTGCTATCTCAACTCTCCTTTACCCATGCTGCCTTCATGCACTTATAGCCTCATGCATTCAATCTAAATGTCAGTGTGTATTTGTGTCCACATTGGGCAGTTATTGTTTTTACATCTGCTTGTATCTTCATGTTGTTCATCTGAATCACTAGTCATCCGCCTCTTCTTCTGGAGCGCCACGGGGCTTTCGTCTAGCAGTCCTGGTTAAAGCATCTGCTGGTTAAAACGCTTCTCTCTGCGTTGCCTCATTGCTTCCTCCCCTTCCCCCTTTACTGTCACTTGGCTTAAAACATGAGAGATGCTCCCAGATGAAAACACTACTACACCCTCAAGACAAACTGGCATGAGACGAAGGCTAGACTGTGTGCGAAAGAGAGAGGAGAAATAAGTTTGTGAGTGATTTGGGCCTCTCTTACTGCTTCTCAATATTTATTATTCATAATTTAATTCTCTCCAACTGAGTAGCTTTTGTTGTTTTGAATCGGAGATTTTTGAACTAAAAAAGAACAGTAAACTATCCTCACACTAATAAGGTAATTGCTTGTGCCTCGCTCTTAGGCAGAAGGTATTAATGTAGAACAATTGGATTTCAAAGAGGCACAAATTAATCACAGAGTGGACAAGCTGGCAGTTTTGAGGTTTAGCGGTTCAGCAATGAATGTGTGGGGTGAGGTATCACTTTCCCTGCCTCACTCCTTGAATCTTTAACAGGATAGATTATAATACAAGCCAATGGGGCCAGTGCTGGGGGCCTTTGACTGTCAGAGTCAGAGACCTCCAGCCAAGAGGCCCATGGTGGCCTGACACTGACTGGAAACAAGTCACTGCCAATGGAAAATTCACATAAATGAACTTCTGAATATGTGCCAGTTGAATGTGTATATATATTAAAATAAATTAAGAACCTTGAGTTCATTTTGAACACCTTATTGCATCGATAATTTGGCATCGATTTTGCGGTGTATTGCACATGACCGCATGTTTATTCTCACAACCGCAGTTTTATTTCTCATTTTTGCAATGCAATTTCTTGTTATTTAGACTAATTCCATATCGACTATTGCCCAACGTAGCTGGACCATAATCCGTCCTTGTCTATTACAGGCATGTGTTCTCAGTGTGTCCTCTCCAACCCTCTTACAGGAATCGACTTTTTCCAGTGCACCAGTTGACTTGTGGGTCGGTGTCAAGAGAAATCAGGGGCACGTTCAAGTTCAAAATGGTGCGCAACGTTTTGCTACGGTTTCCTTGTTGAACGTCATGTTTCCTGGAAACGGCGTGCACCGGTGTGCAACGGGGTTTGAGATGCGTTTTCTCTTGTTTGGTGGGTGTGTCAGAACTGCAGTCCAATCAGCAGCAACATGTATATAAAGCACGCGGTATTAAAGTGAACTCGCACAATGGGTTCAAGGAAAGTAATTTACAAATGTGTTCGATGCAGCTCGGTATACGCAACAACTGAGGATATTAGAATACATGTTTGTCGTAAGTTTTATTGTAAAAAATAAATATAGGATATCAACATAATGATGTAGTTGTTTATATTTTTAGCTTCATTGCAAGTGTATGACATTTGGTATAGAAATAAACAATGGTAATTAAGTGCTTTTCCTAAAGATGAGAAAGAAAATACAGGGTATTAAAACAGTATGAACTACAAATAAAGTCAGTATGTGAGGCTAAATAGATGTGTTTTAGTCTGAATTAGGTAAGATGTGTGCTGCCATTTCAGTTTCCACAAATCCCTTCACTCGATTGGGATGTTCTCTTGTGTTCTGGCCGGCAAGTGCAGTAACTGTAACATCGGGCATATTTTGTAGTATTAAACACATATTTATACCGACTTCATCAGGCTCCGAAAATTCTTCACAAAGAATGGCCTTCTCAGCTGCCATAGTTGCAACTCTTGCGTCATCAGAACAGTGTGTTCAACGCATCACCGTTTCTGTATAAAAAAGGTTGTGCAACGTTTTGTCTGGGCTGAACGCAGCCCAGATCTCTGTTAGGACCACAAGCTGTCCCATTGGCTCAACGAACTCTTAATGGGTACTCCTATCACCTGATTATAATGATGTGTTATGATATATGTAATTTGAACTATGTTATAATGACAACAATTAATGTCTGTTTACTTTTAGTAAGCTTGCGCACTTGCATAGCATAAAGATACACGATTAGTCTGATAGCTTAGCTTATACACTACATTCAAGATTATGTACAAAGTACAAATGCGTAATTATATAAGTGTTAAACTTTTGTCTTTACTCCCTTTCTGGGCCTTGAAAGTGGTAATAACATTGCAGTCTTGTGTGTACTACTGGACTTGGTAAAACTATTAACTAATAGTTGATGGAGACCTGATGTTGAGGCAAGACCTGATTTCTCATGACATTGGTAGTCAAAACAAAATTTTTATAAGCGGTAAATATACAAAGATTTGCAGGGAGAAAAATGTCCACTAGGCCAGCCCGTTTAAGCTTCGGATCCTGGCGTACTGCCCTCAGACACCCACTCCACTTATCTATCGCACATTCACAGCAGTTTTACGGGATTGCTCCCGCTCTGAGTTCTGCCTTCCAGTCTTATTGAAAATGATTTGTGTCCTAGCGGGGAACTTTTTTTCCGAACAGCCTTCTGCACTGTACTTCCTTGTCTGCCGTCAGACGTCCCATCCCATTTCTCCTGCTATCTGCCTGCACACACACCTCTCCTCACCGACTAGAGGCTAAATGTGTTATTTTAGGACCATCCTTACATTTCAAGTTAACCATGTCAGTACAATCATAACACAAACGCTGTGGATTTCGATGTGTCGGCATAGGTCCGCTCCTCTCTTTTAGTTCTAGTCCACCTCTGCCCTTCAATGTTTTTTGATTGGCCCATCACACTTTAAAACATTTAGCTTGTACCTACTCCAGGCACTGTGTGAGACAGTGAGAAGAATGATGAGAAAGGGATTGGACAATTGCACTCTCTCTTCCCATCTGTTAGAACAGTTTGTTGTGTGAGGAGAGAGAGAGATGCACATGCTGGCTAGTATTTAATTATTCAAACTGTCGTTGCAGTAAAGCATAGCTACTCCAACAACATTTCCCAGCATCTCTAGAGAGAGGCAGACACTGCACAATTTGCCCATAGCGTGCTGATTATGCCTGTGGAGGTGCTTGTCAGTTCACAGCGTTCATCTGTGTGCATTTGTGTAGCATGTACATTTCTCAAAGTGCAGGGATGGAGGTGGGATTCAAAGAGTCTATTTATGCATGTTAGAATCTACATATTTATTGAGCTTGTGCAGGAGAAACATGTGTGTGGGAAGGCATCATTAGTTGGGAACTAAATTAAAAACAAGGTGAGTGAAACGGGTTGGGTGCTATTTTTCAGTTGTGCTTGCTAGTTGGTGTACTCCCCCAGCATATGCAAGCGTTTAGGCTGCATTAGTAGTGTTCTCGCAGGGCCACACAGGAGGGGGGAATACTGTCTAAACCTTTCCAATGCTTAAGAGGCGGAGTGATGAATTTTATAATGGAATCTGGCAGCTCTTCGAATGTATTAATGATTTGTATAAATCATCTATGCTGATTGTAAGGGCCATCGGGAGTGCAAATGCATCCATTTTTTTTGTTTTCAATTGTCAGCATTGTGGAAGCCATTTTCAGTGGCATAACCACACACACACACACACACACATACAATGAAAACATCGCATAAAGGTCATCCTGCTGGTTAAATGAGAGAAAGGTTTGACAATGTACGAGACAGAGTTCTTTGAATCCTGTCTTTTATTGCTGAGAACACAGGGTTCTACTCATAAAGATGTTTCCCTTTTCCTTCTTTATAACAAACTCATCGTTCCTACCTGAGGTCGCTTTAACCAAATATTTTCTGTCATTGACTAATTTTTTTAGCAGTGAGGAAGATTTGAGTTCAGGCAAATACTCAAATATGTTGATTGAGTTTAGTTCACTTCATTTTTTACATTTTGTTCATATTATAATCTGAATTATATTATGTAATATATTGCATTGTTCATATTTGCCTGTTCAGGCACAAAGGTCTTGTTTTAGTTGCCTCCACTGTCACTGTGGGGGGAAAACAAACATTTATCGTGTGGTGCTAAACATAAGTGACACTCTTCATCTGTTCTCTTCTTAAATAATTATATGCATAATATAGCCCATACGCTCATCCTGTAAGTTCATGATTAAATGTGAACGAAAACAAGAGCTATTAAAAGTCTTATTATCATTAAATGTAAAATTAAAATGACGGTTAATATTAGAATATGACTTTTTCATATTTTTTCAACCCTGAGAAATGAGAAAGATCTAACGCGACCTCTGTTCCTGACTATGCTTCCTGAGTTCTGTGCTATTGCTCCCTCCCTTCATACAGCAATTCAAATTAGGAGCCATGTTCTTGTACCACAGCAGCTGAGTGGCCTCATACTGGAACCTGTAGTGTATGCATCTCGATTTCATTCACTGCTTTACACCTCATTGCCTAGAGAAATTATGGTATATGGAGTTTTTCAGCATTTTTTCTTAAAGCATCTGCAGTGTGGTGGCCTAGTTTAAATTGGAGGCATAATTTGTGTCATCTGCTAATGTTTCCTATTTTCACTTGTGAGATAGGAATGTGGGAAATAGACTGAGTTACACCTGTAGTCTTATGCTTTGCGTTGTGGAAAAAAAACAGTATTGAGTCTTGACTGCACATCTCAGTGTTTAGTTGAGAAATATGGTCAGAGTCGTTATATTTAAATGCAGACGTTATATTTAAATGGAAAGCTCAAGTGCATTAGTAGTGGCCAAGAGCAGAATCTAAAATTGCTTGATAAAGTTAGTGGTCTGTAAATGTCTCTGTGTAACGCTATAGAACAGGTCCATTGAAATGGATGTGAAATATTGATGACGTTTGTAATATTATAATTAAAAACTATCTACTTGAGAAGTCATGACGCATCAAATACTTTTCCGGGTCCAAGCAGTGTTCATTCACAGCCCACCACAAGTGTCCCAAACACCAGTATTTTAAAAATTCTATAAATATCTGAAAAGAAAATGAATCTCTGGCCAACTGAGTTTTTGGTATGGAGATAATGGTTAGGATCATCATGAGTTTTTTGGTAGTACTACAGCACAATGTGGCTGTATTTTAGCACCATTTTTGTTTGCTTTTGGGATCTGAAAGAGCATTTGGACCCGAAAACAGTGATTGTTTGTGTGACATCAGATTTAACAAAGGGATTATGAATAACTACTGAGATCTAAATGCATCAGCATGCGAAAGTATATCAAGACCGAGAGTTGTATCTCCATGCTCTGATTTGGTCTTCTGTTTGTCTCTCTGCAGAGCAGCTCGAGCATTTGGAGAGTATCTTTCTCACACACACCCTGAGAACCGCAACGGAGCAGGTTAGGTTCATTCCACCTCATGCCCTACCTTCATTTGTCTTTTGTCTCCTCATATTCACCTGTTTTACAGTTTGTGAAGTACTTGAGTGTATTAATACTTACATTAGCCAAAGCATCATTCTTTATGTTTAACATTAATTCCACCTCTGACCACTCACCCAGTCATTTTTCAATTGATCATTATAGAAGAGCTTTATTGGCCCCTGTCTTTGCCTAGACAAGATGAAAAATCTGTTTTTCTGGGTTTATTTATGTCTCACTCCAGATCAGTTGTTGTCTGACGCCTTCATTGGTCAAGATACAGACTCCCCTGACATCAACCGACTGAACAACAATAACAGCCTCCAGCCATATTCCCAACACACTCTCATAGTCAAGCCCAGTCAAGAAGAGGCTCAGCCAGACAGCCAGTCTGCACCCCTTCAAACCAGTTCCAAGCGTCGTCTCTCCGTAGAACGCAGCCTTTCTTCTGAGGACCAGCAGAATCAAAAGCGTGCGGAAAGCTCTTTGAAGCCAGCACGTGTCTACACCATCACCAGGGAGCGAGATATGCTCAGGGGCCAGGGAAGCGAGGAGAGTTTGGAACTAGAGGTGCTGAAGAGGACCACAGACCCGCCAAGAAGCAATGCTCCCTCCAATTTACATAGCAGCCATCATCGAGGAAGCCACCATCGTGGAAACAACGGCCCCAGCCACCAGCATCACTATGGCCATGCACCTCTGACCCAACCTTTGCAGAGCTCAGGTAGTGCCCATAACATCAGGGACTGGGGGTCGAGACGGAGCAGGTCTAGAGAGGACTGCACGCCGGATTGTGTTGCCTGTATTCGCCCACACTGCCAGAGCCAGCGCTCTCTGGACCTTGAGACGTCACCTCACAGTGGTGGCAAACAGCACAAGAAGCTGGAGAGAATGTACAGTGAGGACCGTGTGTCCTCTGAAGATCGAGGTAAGGAGAAGATCACGATCACTGAATGACTGTTAATTGGTTTTTTGACTTTGAGATTTACACAATACCTGCTACCTTTGCTCTTTTTGTTTGCAGAGGATCACGCGAACAGCTGGTTCCCTAAAGAGAACATGTTTAGCTTTCAGACTGCGACCACCACCATGCAAGCGTGAGTGGGATTGCATTTCATCAAACTTCTCACTTCATCCTTTGGCTTCCTCTGTAGGGTTGGTCTCTGAAGCAGACATATAATTTAAGCTATCCTGACTCATGCATGTGGGAGGACAGGAGTATTCTTTCTCTTTCTCCTTCCCTTCCTTTCTCTTTTTATTTGTCTTCTTTTCCATTCTCTTTCTCTTTCCCCTTTCCGGTTCTTTCCATTACTGTTTCCCTTCCCCTTTCCCTTTCCCTTCTTTATTCTCTTCCTCTTCCTCTTTTCCCTTCTTCTTTCACATTCTCTGTCTCTTCATCTTTCTTTTCCATTTCCGTTTCGTTTCTACTTTCTCTTTACCTTCTTCATTCTCTTCCTGATCCTGTTCCTTTTTTCTTTTCCCCTTCATCTGTCACTTCCTCTCTCTCTCTTCCTTTTGTTTCTGTCACTTTTTCTTCATCTTTAAATTTTCTTTCCATTTGTTTCCCTTCCTCTTTCTCTTTGCCGTCTTTGTTCTATTCCTTTTACTTTTCATCTTTTTTCCTTTTCTTATTTCCTCTCCTCTGTCTATTTCTTTCCATTTCTTTCTCTTTCTTTGTCATCTTGATTCTCTTTTTTCCTCTTCTTTTTCCCTTATTCTCTCTTCATTAATCTCTTACTCTTTCTTTTTCTTTTTTCCCAACCTCCTTTCAATTTCTTTCTCCTTCTCTTCCTCTTTCCATTTGTCTGTTCCTTCCATTCCTTTTCCCACTCTCCTTTCTCTTTGCCTTTTTTGTTCTCTTCTTTGTCCTCTTCCTAGCTCTTTTTCTTTCCCATCCTATCATCTTTTTCTTTCTCTCCCTCTTTCTCTTTCGTTTAGTCTTCAACTTTTGAGTCGAGTGAACTCAGGCTTCATTCTTTTCTGTGCACAGATGCTTTTGCTCAGTTTGACTGCTTAATTTTCACCTGTCGGGCAGAAGTCTTAATCACAGAGCCCACTGGCTGAGCCCCCCCACTGGGGTGCAGTCCGTCTCCCTCCAGCCGACATGCATGTTGTCTCCCCCCCTCAACCTTACTCTGCTCTCCCACCCACTCCCTAAGTCGAATAACCAAGTGCACTGCAACTACTAAATTCATTTTCTCCTCTCACTTATTCATTCCCTCCTTTTCCTGGTTTCTAATCAACACTTTCACTTTAGAACCATTTCAGTTTGTGCGAAATGTTTGGCTGTAGTCTGTCATTTTGTGATTTGACTATAATAGGTGGTGAAAAAGCACTTGGTGATTCTTTCATGAGACCTGACCCAGTGTTTATATTTGAAAGACACTCTATTTACTGTGTACCTTACCTTTTTACTTTTCATGTGTTTTCTTGTGATGGTTAAAGCACTGTTCTCTCTTTTCTCTTTTGCTTCTCCTTGGCTCTAAAGAATATCGTGAGTATTCCTTTCTCATTAGCCCATTGTTTTAAAAAGTCAACACTCCGCTCCATCCCCACCCTCTGCTCCTCTGTGCTGCCGCCTCTCCTTGTCCTGTGTTAACTCTCACTCCACCAGCATTGGACAGAGTGTTTGAAGTTATGGAGGAACTCTGTCTCATACAGCACACATAATGCTCTTGATATACCAATATCAGTCATCGCTACTCACATTTCAGCTGCTGTGTAGGAGAAAGACCTTGTTTGTTGTACTACTATGGTGACCTGACCTTTGAACTTTAACCACTTTTTTTGCCCATGTTTTAACCACAAATTAGTTACTGATGCTCTGTTCCAAAACCTAGAAAGCTGCGTTACTGTTCATTCCTAACATTCTAAACTCATAGGCGACTGATCTGGATAAAAGTGCAGAAATCCATCAGCAGTATGTGGAGTAAAGTTGAACTCGACTAAGACTGAATTCAGCCTAACTCAAATGTATTCTAAATGTATCTTAAGGCAACCAATGCAACATGACACATAACCATAACATTATAAACAGTGTTTCATGTTAACATGCTGATGTTAAAAGGCACACTATGTAACTTTTGGCCCTCTAGTGGTGTAAAAAAAAAAAAAAAACTTGATGCATTTTGCGGAAGAACATTGTTTGGTTGTGCTTTGGCTCCGTGTGACTGTGCAGATGAATATGGTGCTCTTAAAACATGTACTACTAGGCTTAAGAGATATAACCAGTGTAGATGGAAAGGATCTCAAGCTGACTGGCTGAAGATGTACTGTAGCTATACCCCTTAATAGACACGGTACTTCATTGAGAATATATTCCAGCACAGCGCTACAACAATCATAATGAAAAGAGCCTTTACAATAGATAATGCTTTACATTGAACTCTGTTAGAGAGCTACATATGAAAATGTATCTGTTCAGTAAAATACCTTACTCACCTGTTGAGTAATAAAAACGCCATCTCCGCATCACTTTTACTTTCAAATACCTCAGTTCTCGGCTCCGCAATCTCTGAAAAGCCAAGTCAATGTTGATTCTTGTTTTATTACGAGTTCGGTCATGTTCTCTTTTTGCCAGCAGACTCTCCTGTGATTACCCGGAGATTAAAGATTTAGCGTACTTCATTTCAAGCTTTCTCGCTTGTTGTGAAAACTAACCTATGCCACTTCCACACCATACCCGCATCAAAGTAGAAGGAACAACTTTTCTCTATTTACGGATATGACGAGACACGCACAGGAGTGATGAATGTATGCAATTTAACACGCAAACCATCCCG
This sequence comes from Rhinichthys klamathensis goyatoka, assembly GCF_029890125.1. Classification (NCBI taxonomy): domain Eukaryota; kingdom Metazoa; phylum Chordata; class Actinopteri; order Cypriniformes; family Leuciscidae; genus Rhinichthys; species Rhinichthys klamathensis. The sequence goes on along the minus strand of NW_026606672.1, from coordinate 956,902 downwards.
CTAGGTCTAAAATATAAACGCATATAATAGGCTTACCATAGTGAATCAGGGTAAGACAAAAACACATTTTGGAAATGGGATTGATGATGTATTGATTTAAATTGTGTTGATTTTGAAAAAATACAAAGTAATATACTGTAATGTATAAAAAATACAATTTCAATTATTTATCAATACTTTTTTGATATTGAATGAAATATATTTATAATCAAAATTTCTATCATCTTCATCTGCAATGCGGCCTTAAATTGTATCTAAAAACAAGGTATTTTAGAGAGAGCGGCATAATGTACCTACCTACCTATAGGAATAGCTTCCGTGTCGGGAGCCTGGCTACGGTCTTCTAAAATAAGATCTAGGTAGACTGTTGACTAGATTTTGGAACAAAGCTTGTATTTTGACTATAATGAGTTGTATATATTTTAACAAATTTGAAAAAAAACTGTAGACTGTCCCTGTTAGGAGCAATATGGTGATTGCTGCCATCACTGTTGAATATTGCATGCAAAATATACAAATATAGCCCAAGTATACCCCAGAAAAGTCACTCATCAAGATTTGCACGCAGTGTTCCAAGACCGTCACCAATCTGTCAAGGCTCTGAAGGATTTCAGGATGCAGTCACATGGACACATCCACATGCAATTAAATGCACACATGCACTGTCAGAAAGTAGCTTCTGGGCTGTCATTAACCTCATACTGGGGACAGGAGTTTGATTTAACATAAACTGTCAGTGATGATGGCTATATAAAAACAATAGAAGCGTGCTAGATATGATACCACTCCCACACAGATGTTACAGATTTCTGTGAACTGATTCTCTGTGCTGGTTGGTGACTGAGTGTCTGTTACACTTGACTTTGCTGTGGTCGTAGTGTTTAGTTTGTGAACGTGCGTGTAGTCGTGTCCCTTTGACCTGTGGGTGGTGATCAGCTCCTGTTGTGGTTTGAACCTTTCTGTGGCCACTCTAGACTTTTCCCTTTGCACTGCTCCCTGTACACACACCTATAACACTGTGACCGGTCCCAGCAGGGCGTTTCGTGGAATTGCAGAGAGAAAAAGGAGGAAAAGAGAGCAAGAGGCCACCGCACTGATGGAGAGGTACTGTCTAATGGCCCTAATGTCCTGTGTCACGGCCCTTCCCAAAACACACACACACACACGTAGAGTGAGACAGCGGAAAGATGGTGTTTTGTGTTGTCCTGTGTTACTGTAGTATTATGGTGTGTGTATCGCATCAGATCTTTAAAGTCCAAACTCTGATCCTGCATACTACACATGAAGAACTGTTTCCTCTTTTGCACACTTCCCTGTGGAGTTCTGATACTAGGTTTACCAAGCAGAAAGCCAGCAGCTTTTTATTGATCTAAACCCAGGGAGTTCTGCAGAAGCCAGTTTTCACGCTAGAGTAAAAAATAAAACCAGTTTTTGTGAGATGAAGTTTAAAATAAGAAATAAAATATTCTTTTAAAGAAAATAATATTCAGCAAGGTTGCATTAAATTGATCACAAATGACAGTAAAGACTTTATTTCACATACATGCTGTTCTTTTAAACTTTCAATTCATCAAAGAATTCTGGAAAAAATATTAAGCAGCACAGCATTTTATTTTAAATTGTAATAATATTTCACAATAGTACTATTTTACTGTATTTTTGATCAAATAAATGCAGCCTTGGTGAGCATAGGAGACTTTTTTCCAAAAACATTAGAAAAATCTTACTGACCCCAATGGTGGGGACTTTCTATTGACTTGTATTGGTTTAATGCAGAGCTAGTGATATTTTCTATTGCCAAACCCCTAAACCTAACCCTTCACACAAACCTTTATGAATTTTTACATTTACATTAGAATTTCTTTTTGATGTACACTAAGCCATTTGCTGTTCCCCACAATATAAGTGATTTCAGGTTTACTGCCTTTAAATTAAAGCAAAACCTGATGGATGCACAGACACACACAAACCACCTGGGTGTGTGTGTCTCTCTCTCTGTGTTTGGCTGCTTGGATCAATAGGTCAGTCGAATAACCAAAGGTGCAGTATCTGGAGTGTGTTAATCGATACAGCTGACAACTGAACACTTTCGGAGTTTCACTTATCAGTCTAGTGTCACGCAGGACACTAATGCCATCTGCACCATGAATAACTCAACAGCAAATCTCATTTCACCTGGTTGAATTGGCTTACATATTTAAAAACATTTGTTCACCAGTAAAACCTAATCATCAAAAAAGTCTTCCCAGCATGATGCAGAATTGCTAGAGAGAACTAATGTGTAGGACAATTGAAAGGACAGATATGGTTTTCATCTTCCCAGCAAATGTGTAAAAGAGTTCAGCTCCTCTTTTATTATACAGAAAAAAAGAGCAGACTGTGAGTGTTTTCCTAGCTTTTAGTGTTTTCCAGTGATCCCATGACGCTGTTCAACAACATTACTGTAGAAGCCTGTGTCTGTGGGAAGGTTGCAGATAATTGGTTCCATCCATTAGGATTACAAAACAACTGCACATGAAAGGTTTAGTTCACTCAAAAATGAAAATTATGCCATCATTTACTCACTTTTATGTCTTTCAAAACCTTTAAGAGTGTCTTTATTCTGTCATACAGTTTTATAATAATAATAATAATAACTTGGTCCATTGTTTCCATGCAATCACAATCAATGGTGACAAAATCCTTTTATGCATTCATATCCATTTGATTTGTGTGCTGCATTCCAAGTCTTTTGAAACATTACTAATACAGTAGCTTTGTGTGATGGACATACCAACATTTAAGCTGATTTATTAACTAATAATATTACTCTGTGAGATGTTAACCTACTGTAACTGAATACTGAGTCAATAAGTTGACTTCACAGTTGAATTAGACCCGTTCAATTAGTGAACGCATCATTCTGCTTTGTGATTCATTCACAAATCAGAATATCTACTTCTCTTGAACACATCAAAGAGGGAATGCCTTTTTTATCATTTTGAAGCTTGACAGCCCCAATCGTCATTTTTGAGAACAATATGTTCTTCAAAAGCACTTTCTATGTTCCATAGAAGAAATAAAGTAATATGGGTTTGGAACAACATGAGGGTGAGTAAATCATGACAGCATTTTCAGTGAACTATCCCTTGAAGCTCATAGTATTTTTAATTGTGCTGAGTTTCATCAGATTAAAAAAGTAGAACATGCTCTAAATCTTCTGGCACAGTTGTTTTATTTAAACGTTGAGCTGTTTCTATTGTTCCCAATTTTAATGGCTCTGCTTTTTAAGAAATGTGTTGTTATATTCAACACATTTCTGTGAGGATCAACATGTCACAATCCGGCGATCTGACTGATCACTCTATTTTCAGCTCGCTCACAAATGAGGATTAAGATCGTTAGAGCGTCTAATTAAAAATGATTCTCATAGTTCTCTTGATACGCGCTTCTATTTTTGAAACTTGATGAAGATCTGCGCACTTTCCCTCTCAGCCGGCACATTAACTTTGACAGCAGTTTAGAAGGTTGTCAGCAAGACGGACATAAGAAGAAAAGCAGTTCTGACAACTATACAGATGCACTGTCACCATGCTCTTTGTAGCCATCTCAAATATAACAGCGATATAAAAAAAAAGCCCTTTTCTCTTTTGTAAAATGTTCATGTTGGTGAATTTGATTAGAGGCTCATAGCGGCACAAGTACAGTACATGCTGTAAAAAAATGTCCTCTGCTACGCATACTGCAAGAATATTAGTTTTTCCTGCAGTATATTTTACTGGTTTAGGCCGCAGTGCTTCTTTTTAATATTGTGGTGTTGTGCAACTGCATCATGACTGCAGAAACAAAATGCTTACTCTACAATATGGCCATCGGTTTTGATCCTGTTTTTTGTACAAGCCAAATTGCCTCATTATTTCATCCCTGGCCCGGCTCTCCTTTATTTTAAAGGCTCCACATTGAGTGTGTGAGCTGCTCTATTATTTGTTGGCAAATGAGGAAAGGCCACCTACCTCTCCACGGCTTACTCTACAATACTACACTACGGTGTAACCATGGTGACATGATGCATGGAGAACAAGTGTAGAGTGCTAATGAGAGGAGGAAGGCTGTCAGTTGAAGGAGTGGGTCAACTGAACTTGCTTTCATTCTCTGATGAGGCAGTTTGTAGTAGTCAATTTTCTGTGAGCGATTTTCTGGTTTGAAAGTCACCAGAACTCAGTAATGAAAACATGAAGCACAGTGAAATTTTGTAATGTTTTTGCACTATGAAGTTATTCATATTGTTAGCAAGGTTTACTGTAACACGTACCCACAGGTGAATTTAAGGCTGTGTCCGAAATCACATACTGTGTGTATAGTAGGTACTACATTTGGTTTGAAATTTACTTTGACTGTTAAAAAAGTATGTTCTATATAGTATGAATGAAATTTCAGACATACTGGCCCTCATTTATCAAAAGTGCGTACACCAAATTTCCAGCGTACACCTGGCGTACACCCAAAACCACGGTGACTTTGAGATTTATCAATATGGACGTTGGCGTACGGCACGCTCAAATCCTACGCCAGCTCAGGAGGTGGTGTACGCACGTTTTGAGTTAGTGCGGAAATGTGCAGAAAAACAATTCCCAACACCACAAAACGCACTGACAAACTAAAAGATATTATATATTATGACCCACAGTAAAAAAAAAAAAACAACAACATAGTAATTATAAACTTCAGTGTTTATTTTTGTGCAACATGGACTTCAATGTTTAATTTGTGTGACTTTACCAAAGCATTTGATTTGTAGCCATATGTATTCCTTCAGTTGCGAGCCTGTGCGCTTTACCCTGACGTTTCATGGTTTGGCCCGGCAGGTGCGCACGGACTGAGTTCGGTAACGAAAGGCTTTCAATGACCAAAAAATAATTCAGACTGACAAAATAATAAAAAATACATTCTTCTTCTTTTAAATAATAATAATAATACAAATAATAATAATGACATTCTTCTTCTAAATAACAAAAAGCGTCATTAATAATACAAATCATACTAATAATAAGAAGAATATTACAAATTGTCATGCAATTATTAATGTGAATGAATGGTACTCCACATCACATCATCATCATCACTATTGTACACCCCAATACATGTAACGTGATTCGAAATTGAATGCTAATCATAGACTGTAAGATGCTAATTCAAAAGACGTGCTGTAAAATAATGCATTGTGATAGGTCATTTCGGCTTCACGTCAGAGAAGTTTCTCTTCTTTGCCGTCTTCCGTGTGTCTATGGCGTAAAATGAGGGCGTGGGGGAAGCGGAGACTTGAATATATAGGGGCGTGTTATTCTAATGACGATCGTTTTCAGCCGCGGGATTTATCAAGGGCAGGCATTGCGTACACCTGGATTTCAAAGGTACGCACAGCTTCATAAATCAGGCGGTGAGAGGAGTGTAAGCATAATCTTACGCCAACATATACGCCCGTTTCTACGCAAGAATGATAAATGAGGGCCACTGTACCTACCATATAGTATGGAAGTAGGTCATTTATGTTTCACGGGCCAATACAGTGTTTATACTGACATCTATCTGCATGGATGTTACATCACACAAAATCAAATGTTTTTGGTTACCAATGGTGTTGTAAAAATACCTTATTTACCCTGTTTTTTTCACCCATAAAGTAGAGTAGTATTTGACAGATCATGTAATCTCACAAATTGTCAGCCTCCATGAGGCGGCGACCTGTCTTATGTAAAACAGATTTTACTTGGCCACTGACTTTACTAAAGTAATTTCTCCAGTTTATTTTCCTATTTATATTCACAATTTTAAACATACAGTATGTTCAAAAGTAGTAAGACACTTAAGTGGAAAAAAAATGCTAATTTAAGTTTGCATGTTTAAGTTTGAACATTTCAGATTTCTATTATGTTCATTTAAAGTCAGTATGAAACCAAGGGAAAATTCCAAACTGCATTTTTGCACTCTCGAAGGGAGATTTGTAGGAGCGTTCCAAACGAAAGTTAACAACTGAATCCCTTCACGAAGACCCCTTCCACAAGTCCGTTAGTGAAGGGAACATGCAGTGGTCACGTCAAGGAAGTAATTTAATAATTGATGGTCATGTTCTGCTATTCGGAGTGAGTAGGGCATAGGGATGCTCACTTCCGATTGGAATTTCCCCTGAAGTTGTGATCTTCCCTATTGTGACGTATATCCGAATGAAGCAGCTTCTCAATTGAGAAAAGATGTTGGATGGGACTTGATTTTGTCCATCTGGAATTGATTGGTTCATTAGATTGTTGTTGTTTGCTAGTTGCTGTGATCTCATGTGAGTGACAGTTTGATGGAAAGAAGGAATTATTGTCCTGAAGAGTGAGATAAGAGAGGGGAAGGAAAAGATATTTTGATTAAAGAGAGCACATGATTTAAAAAAAAAAAAAAAAAAAAACTTGCACAGATAAATTATTTATAATAAACTGCAATATTCCATAAAATATAAGAAATGTCCATTTAGATTTCTTGGTGACTTTAAGCTAAAAGATCAAACAGTGTGCTTAAATATCTGAAAATACAGACACGCAGATGAGTAAATGTGTTTCTGAAGCCTGAAGCAGTGTCAAACTGGGACAAACTGTTTATGTTTGCCTATTTTTTTGCAGAGGAACAGTGAGGACTGGAGATTTGTTTGGAGTGCACTGAGCTTGTTGTATAACTTCAAACACTCGTCCCTGTCCGTAATCTGCCATGCTAATGCTACCATGTATAAATGGATTGTTTGAAAGTGTGTTTAACATTTCCATTTTTGTCTCCTCTTACTCCATTTCCCATTCTTCTTATGTTTTCCCCCTCTCATCTTATACCTCTTTCCAATCTACTGTGCTTCTGAAAATCCTTTCTATCCCAGAAACTTCCGGAAACATTTGAGGATGGTGGGCAGCAGGAAGGTGAAGACCCAGAGTGAGTTGTGTGTGCAAATTGTGTGTGATTTTTCAATGCAAATATGTGAACATGCCATTGCTTGACAATAATTCATGGTGTCAGATGAATTATTTTCAGGGGTCACAGGTGCTTCAAGCATCTGGGGTCTCATTTATAAAGCGTGCGTACGCACAAAACGGGGCTGGAAACGTACATACGCCAGTTTCCACGCAAAGGTTGTGATCTATAAAAAACAAACTTGACGGGAGAATGTGCGCACCTTTAAGCAAACTTTGAGCCGTGCGTACGCACGTTTTGGAGACGGAGCAGTTTGGCGACATGGATGGTAAGCTGGAGCTAAATGTCTTTTTGGTCACTTTTAGACCGAAAATCTAAAGAAAATTATACATACCGTATACAGAAAGATAATACGAATATAATTTCACTCACCAAGCCTATCACATGAAGCAAACATCCATCCCTTTTTAAATGTCCATCCCTTTGTTAAATATTCATCCCTTTGTTCTTTAGTGAAACTGAAGCAGCCTATCTAAAACCGTAAATCTTCATTATAATCATAAATACAGTGTTCTGTGAAATATGTTCACAATAACAGTTTAAATAATTAAAACTATGTTTTACTTCTGATATAAACATTTAGATTAAATATGCCATTCTGATTAATGGAGTTAGACACTTAAATTACATGAAATCATTACTGAGAAGTTACAACATTTTTTTATATTCAATAAATAGAAATATTTGTTGTGGATGCAATGCTTTCAAACACTTTTCCTCTGGCATGCTGTGTTTTAATGTGTTAACTACAGAGATAATTGCTTATCATGATAATAGCAGACTGTCTGAGAAAATAGTTTCGTGCAAATAATGCACTACAAGGTCTTTCTGTTTCCATTAAAAATATAAATCAATTAAAATACTATTTGGCCAGTGGAAAAGATTGAGAAAAACTTTCTCTGAAATGTATTTTACACTATTTGATTTATTTATTCAAAAACAAGGCAAGGATATAGGCTACTAAATTATTTTTTATTAATGTAACTAATGTGACGGCACATCCGTATTTCATATTTTCCAAATGTCTTGTACTGTTAAACATGTTATCACGTGGATGAATAATCATATGCAAATGATATGCAGATGAGGATATGCATAGTAAAACTAGGCGTTATAATCTCCATATATGGTTGTTTCAAGGAGGAGACGCATGTGCGCACAATCTTCCGCTGACTGGGATTTATAAAGTGTATTCTGCGCAGGTTCTGGCGTACACACGGTTTTATAAGTCAGAATATTTGTTTGCGTACGCCATTTTTGGTTTTCGGACGCACGTACACTTTTAGTAAGGATCCTACGCACAGTTTTATAAATGAGACCCCTGGTCAAAAGGATGAAACCGATGCTCTTGTCTGATATACAACTAGCAATGTGACTTAGTTTCTGCATACATCGCCTCTCTCTCATCAATAAGTGTTACAGTATACAGAGTGAAATTGATTCGAATATTTAGAAGTAGTCAGCCTAAAGTGGAGAAATCCTCAAACATGTCACATCCCAACCTCAGACAAGAGCCCAGAGAGTGTGTGTGTTGAAGAGCAGTGTGTGTGATGCTTTCCTCCTCCGCTTTGTTATTAGCATTTGCTGATCGCAAAGCGAAGAGTTTCAGCCGCTCCTGGAGTGACCCCACACCCGTCAAGCCTGACTCTCTCCATGACTCCAGAGACAGTGAGTCCACACACACACACACACAGAAAGACACACACAGCCATGGTGTATATTTTTCTGATTTCAGTACATGTACATTATTGGTCACCCACACAAAACATTCATATACAAATCTTATGATGCCTGTCAAGATCATGTCCCGGTCTTATTTAAACGTAACTTTAAACATAACAATTACAAACAGCTTTTCTGTTTGATATTTCTGTTCTTGCCAACTGGAGTGAATAGGAGTTGGACTGACTTGTCTTAAAAGGAACATTGATTAAAGGAAGTACAACAGCATGTTTATATTTTTAAAGACAGTTAACGTTCAAAAGTCTGGGGGGGTAAAGATTTTTGAATGTTTTTGACTGTCTCTTATCATGCTCACCAATACAATGCTACATTTATTTGATCAAAAATACAGTGAAACAGTAACATTGTGAAATATTATTATAATTTAAAGTAATGTTTTTCTATTTGAATACATTTTAAAATGGAATTTATTCCTCTGGTGGCAAAGCTGACATTTCAGCTTCATTACTCCAGTCTTCAGTGTCACACGATCCTTCAGAAATCATTATAATGTGCTGATATGGTGCTCAAGAAACATTTCTTATTATTATCAATGTTGAAAACAGTTGTGCTGCTTAATATTTTGGTGCAAACCGCTCTTTTTTTTTCTTCTTTTTTTTAGGATTCTTTGATGAATAGAAAGTTCAAAAGAACAGCATTTATTTAAAATACTTTTGATCAATTTAATGAATCCTTGCTGAATAAAATATATATATTTTTTAAATCTTACTAACCCCAAACTTTTGTAATACATTTTATTTATTACATTTGCAGTAATAACAATGCCTTTTTTATTTTTATTATGAGAATATGATTTTGGGTGGCAGAATTTAATGTCTTAAATGTAATTAATTAAAAAACAAAAATCTTAAATATGAAATGGACATGTTCTCTAGAGGCTTCATTTGTGCGTTGTGCAAGATTCGTACATCGTGCTATTCATCATGCGCGCACACACACACACACACACATCAGCATCTGTGCATGTGTAAAATGTCTGTTTACCACAGATGTACTCTGCTGTCTATATGTGTGCTTTCTCTTTGTGTCCTATATGGCACTAAATGCGTTGCTTTGTAAGACATTCTCCTCACATACATTAGAACGGCCAACCTCTCAGACATGAACAACAGAATGCTTGTTGATAGAACCTGTCATCTCATTGGTCGTTTATGTGCTTGTGTTGTGTTGTGTTTCTGTGTATTTGCATATTACCTTTTCCCCAGGTGGAGACCTCCAGGCGTCGTCTGGCAATCTGGATGAAGAAGACTGTGATGATGTCGACTGGGAGGAAGAGAGAGAGTCAGAAAGAGCAGCCTGCGAGGGCGATGACTTCATCCCACCCAAAATAATGGTACGTGGATCTTTCAATCACCCTCATCCATTTTGACATGAGCCAACTGCCTTCCTATGAACTCATCATCAATTTCTCATTAAATGTAGTGCAGCTTTTTGATCATCGATGGGCTCATTAATACGCATGTGTTTTATTCATCCTTGTTTTTGAACAGCTAATTTCATCAAAAGTACCAAAGGCCGAGTACGTTCCCGACATAATCCGCCGGGACGACCCCTCCATAATCCCCATTCTCTATGTGAGTATAGTTTAATGATGCAGTCATACACAGGATCAAAGAGAATCAAAGTTTTGTTTATCAGTATAAAGCCCCTTGTGTTAAGCACCGCTAATGATGTCTGCCAGTCAGCTCTCGCATGCAAGTTTTAGTAGTGCAAATCATCATTGTTCGAGATTGCAGATGACTGCTTTGTAATGCCAAGCTAGTGATTTAGCGCATATATTATGCTTAAGTTATGTTCAAATAAAAACGTGACGTAATATTTACCAACTGATAATTCCTATCTCAGATTTGTGCAGTTTTTTTGTTGTTGTTCATGCTTGCCCTGTATTCTGCCTGCAGGATCATGAACATGCCACCTTCGATGATATACTAGGTACGTGTTAATTGGCCAGACACATTTTTTTTGTATGCCTAATATTTACTCCTGCTGTTTGTTTACTATGAAAAAGCTGGGCTGTAATTTCATATGATCCCTTGCTGCCTCCCTCTCCACTTCTCTGCTATCTGTCTTCTCTCATCTCTCTTCTCTTCAGAGGAGATTGAAAAGAAACTCACCGCCTACAGAAAAGGCTGCAAAATCTGGAACATGCTCATCTTCTGTCAGGTTTGGAAAGAATATGTGTGATAATTTGCATATCTTGCTTTTTCACAAGTGTGCATGTGGAGTATTTATGTGCATGTTATTTTCCACTGCATAATTGGCTCTCTTTATTCTCCAGGGAGGTCCAGGTCATCTTTACCTACTGAAGAACAAAGTGGCCACATTTGCTAAAGTAGAGAAGGAGGAGGACATGATACAGTGAGTTTACATTCACAAAACAGTTCTGTATCTTTTTTTTCTATTTGTAATAGTGCTGCTCAATTAATAAACAAACAAAAAAACAAACTGAGATAACAGTGGTGTCTCCCACAATGAATTCAGGGATGCAAAAATCTTAAGCAGAAACTTTAAGGTCTCTCTTCAGTATTTCCGCCAAAATAAAAGCTCTGTGGTTTATCGTAAAAGACATTAAGATGAATATTAGTATATTTATTAGTATTAGAAGTAATGCACAGCATTTGATTACACTTTATTTCGTTAGTTAGTATTATTAGACTGTAGTAAACTGTTAGTTTAGGGTTCAGGTTAGTAGAATAAGTTGACATGTAGTTGCAAAGCTCCTTATAGTCAGTAGAACATCTGTTGGGGGAGCATCAAAATAAAGTGATAGCAGATATTAAGCAGACAGTCTACTAATACTCTAATGACTGGTAGCTGACATGTAGTTGCAAAGTTACTTTTAGTTAGTAGAACGTCTAAAGTGGACCATCGAAATGGGATAAAACAAATAAAATAAAAACAAAAATTCTTCCTAGAGGACATGGCAAGGGGAGTCACATCTTCATCACCTTTTTTACCCTTGATGAGTTTACATCCTTGTTAATCAAATGTGAAAAATGGCCTTTTGGTCCACTCCTGTTGCGTCAATTTTCTATTTGCAGTGTATGACAAAACTAGAATGCTCCCATTATAATCAACAACCCACAAGATGGTGTAAATACAGGATATTATTAATTAAAAATTGTAATGATTGTTATTCATGCTGCAAAGAGGACCTCTTTATATACTGATAAATCATTCAAGATCACAGCTCAGTTTATTTTGTGTAGCTTACTTGAAGATGGCGTTCTGTTGCACAATATACGTCTTCTAATGTCAATTCAATGAAATTTACAATATCAAGATAATCAACTGTTAAAAACCATGTAGCCCTAATTTGTAATCATTCTGAGCTTTTGTGTGCAGGTTCTGGAAGAGACTTGGCAGATTCATGAGTTTATTAAATCCTGAGCCCAACCTCATCCACATTATGGGCTGCTATGTGCTCGGCAATGCTAATGGAGAAAAGGTAGATAATATCTACTCACTTCCCTGTGTGTTTTAACCACTGTTTCATTCCATAGGATTTTTGTCTTAAAGACAAGACAGGAAATTATGAGTGAGAGATACAGGGGAATGGGATGAATATTCAGTCTATAGATGGAAAGATTACGTTTATAGTCTGTATATCAGTCATACTCTTTATATTCACTAATTTATGGGTTTTAGCACCCTTCCAGAGCTGACACGACTGCACAGCCTCATACTTTTATGTACTTTCATGCTGTGGCAGTTGTGTGCATGAGAAACGGAGGAAGACAGGTTGGAGTGTGTTCAGGGTGAGGCAGGGATATGATTGCAGGAGATCAGGGTGCCAGATTGACAAGCAACTGCTCTGTGACTGACAGATAGACAGTCTGTCACCCCTCCACCCTCGCTCTTCTCTGCCTCATATACTCTCACACACTCCAACATGCACACACACGCAGTCTCTCAGTGGCACACACTGACAGTTGCCTGTGGCCACCACAGCTCTGGACATATATTCAGTTATGCCAAGCTGGATATGGGCTTATAACGATAAACACTTTCAGAAAAGTACTGTGGTGTAACCCACAGTATCAGATGGTACTGAATGACTACCATACGTCAGTGGTATTATCATGCTAAATGTCCAAAATTCAAACAAACCTGATCCAAGATGCAACCATAAATCTTTTGAGATCAGATTAAAATCTCGTTTTTGAAAAAATGTTGGAAGTCTGAAGGGTCAGATCAGATTTTAAGTCATTTTCGTCATTCAGGACGCTGCGTGACTGTGAGATCATAAATAAATCACAAATGTGTCAGAATACATGTGTTTTGAATGGTGAATGAGTGCATAATATTTATAAGTGTACACTGATGTGTTCTGAACCATGGAGAGGTGTTGTGAGGCAAAATGTCTAGTTTTTTGTCCTATTTTTCCATGTCTATATGCAAAGGATTCCCGCAAATCACAGATAATTTTAAGCATAGTTACTTGCTCTGCAACACCATTATGCTGAGGGTTGACAACGCCATGGTGCACCTGTATGACAGACACTTGGTAAACAAATTTGGATGCAGTCTTCTGATTGAAGTACACAGAGTCCCTGATTGAAGTACACACATAACCATGCACGAAACTAGAGTCTCACTAAAATTTCTGCCACATGAGCATTTGATCCAGTCGGTTTCTGAGAGAATATAACTGAAGTAAAGAAAAAAAGAAACATGAAGGCTTTTTCGCTGCATTTAGCAATTTTCCCCCATGGTCCCTGCTCCTTCTGAAGGGGAAAGAAAGAGCTTCAGTGAACTTGCTATATATAGATTCTGGCCAGGTGCAGCAGCAGAAAGCAACCCAATAGCTTTATGCCTTCTCTCTGTTTTTAAAGGAATAGTTCTGCACCATCATCATTTTCTCACCCTCATATTATTCCAGACCTGTATGAAATTTTATTGTTGTACACATTTCTCTTTTCCCTGCAATTACAATTAATCAAAAAGACACAAAAGCACCGTAAAAGTGTCATATAAGTAGGCCGTATGAGTTTTGAGTCAATGATCATTAAGTCAATGAGTTGAGAACCAGATCAGTTCGATCCATGAACAAATCATTCAGACTCGTTTTATGGACCGTATCAAATTAATTTTAGAGATCCACTTCTAAAGAGTGGCATCTAATATGTCCATCACATAACTCTTGAATATCATGCACAAGGCGTATGGATTGTTTTTTAATTTTTTTTTATACTTTGTTGCTTTTGTGTTCCTTTTGAACCTTGGAAGTTCCAGCTCCCATTCGTTTTAATTGTATGGCAAATAGCAACCAGTATGTTCTTAAAAATGTCTGCTTTTGTGATTCACAGAAGAAAGTCATACCGGTTTGGAAAAGCATGATGATGAGAGAATTTTAATTTTTGAGTGAACTGTGCCTTTAAACTCCTGCCTTTGTGCTTTTGTTGTAGTGTTAAAATCAGATAACGGTTATACACTGTCTCTGTGATTTGTTTTTCTATTAGCCGTGTCAAGGCAGCAGCAGCTGGCCACATATCTTGTGTGTTCAATACCAGGCAGAAAGCTAATAAGGTTGTAACGACTGCCTGACCATATGTAATGTTATACTGAATAAAGGGAAGGGATTAGTTTGCTCAGCATCATTATAACCATTAGCTTTGAGCCAGTTCCCCATGTGTCCCGTTTTTTCTGTTGCTAATTTGATTTGAGCTGCTAATATTGCCTTTCATGATTAGGAGTCATATTTGTATATCCTGATGCAAGGGGATTTTTAATGCGAGCCCTTTGGTTTACAAATGGCCTGGTCTTCACTACAATGGAAAGAGATTGATTATCTGACCCTGCATTTATGAGGCTTTCTGTGGCTTTCATGATCGATTTAGAGAGGTGGAGGAATAGCTCTCAGAAAGCTGTCCAGATGAGAGATTATACTGATAGCATCCAGAGAAACAGAAGTCAAAGGATTGGGAGGAGAATAGCGGGAGGCAATTAATGCACTCTGACAGGCTTTGTCCCGATATGAAGGATTCTCATTGACACTACCAGAGCCCCTCCAGCGGAGGTCGATCACAGCATGGCAGAACACAGTTTAACACTCCACCAGTTGCCCTGTCCAGCTCCCTCTAGTTTATGATGCACACACATCGCTGTATGGCTCCTATTAACAGCCTGTGCAGTCAGATTATCAAGACGACCAGAGAGAAGGTTTGGATTAAGATTTTGGTTAGCTTTTAGTAGTTACAGACTTATATAGCACTTATAGACTGATATTTGGCCAATTTGAAATGTACAGTCAGCCTAATCAGTTGAGATAATTAAATTAGTTTGACTACACAAGTAATATTAATAATAATAATGTATTATTTTAATAAAAAATTATATTATTTGAATGCTTTCCTGCTTCATTATTATTGTTATTATTATTATTGAATACTTGTTGTTGTTGTTGTTGTTGTTGTATACACACAATATTTTATATTTTAAAGCCAAAAATAATTTATTAGATTGTGAATGAGTAAATAGGTAATAGTAATAATAAAATGAAGCAGTAACGTTTTATTAATAATAATATATATTTTATTATTAAAATAACACTATTATTATTATCATTGGAAACTTGTTTTTTTAGATGTATACAAAACCAATACTAATAATAATTACTATTACTATTATTACTAATTATAATTTTTATTAAATATTGTGTGTGTATATAATAACAATAACAAGTATTCAATATTGCATATTAAATATACACACTACATTGTTGTTAGTATATAAAGTAATCAAATAACAATTTTATGTATACCTTTGCGTTCATTAAATTATATGTATCAAATATATATATATATATATATATATTTTATTATTATTATTATTATTTTTTTTTTTTTTGTATCTGCATTTTATTGTAATCAACCTCCCCGCTCTCTGAATATTGATTTTAGCATTGATCATTGAAAAATATATCTGTAATATCCGTTTTTAGTCTTTATTTGGAATATTGGGAGTAAAATCGAAGGTCTTTTGACAATTTTAGATTGAACAACTGTGAAAATTGAACAGTAACAGCAAAGTTTTCTCATCCTCAGCTTTTTCAAAACCTCAAGAGATTGATGAAACCTCATGCCATTGAGTTTAAGTCTCCTCTGGAGCTGTCAGCTCAGGGTGAGTGTACTACACACACACACACACACACACACACACATGACAGAGATGACCACTCACACATATTCTGACACACATGCAGTAAACAAACTACGAAACATGCATTTAAAAAAAATATATATAATGTCAACTCTGTCTTTATATGGTGGTCTGCCAAATAAACGCTTGCATGGCAGATTACATGCACAGTATGGAGAGTTCTATGTGCCACGTGAACTCTGACCCCAACTCTCATCAGTGCCACCGCTATTGATTTGACAGTAATTATTCTCCAATTAAAACCTCATTATCTTCTCCCACTGTTCCTGTCTCTTCACTGGACTCAGGAGGCCCACTTGCTCCCCTCCCTCCTCTTCTGTCTCCCTTTTGTCCCCTATGGACTCTACACCGCTTGATTTGCACTGTTGAGGATAATTACCACTGTTTTAAATAGAGAACAGTATTTAAAACACCCACAAATGCCTATAAAGGCTTCCTAATGTAGATCTATTTTACACAGCGGATGGTACAATAGATGTGTGACGTGCTGCCTGTGATTTGATGGTCTGATATTTTAAGGAGAGCTAAAAATGTTGTGATCTCTCCACTCTTAGGTAAGGAGATGATCGAAATGTACTTCGACTTCCGCCTCTACCGCTTGTGGAAGAGCCGCCAGCACTCCAAACTTCTCGACTATGATGACCTTCTGTGACTTTGTGTCGTTGGTTTAAACAGCCCAAGAGGCAGGTAGCTTACTTTAGAGCCCAGGCGGCAACGTTCCCTCCCGAGAGAGAGAGCCTGGGCGGAAAAGCCCTGAGATGGAGGAGGAAGATGAGGTTGAGGATGAGGATGGATGACATTGAGAAGATGTTTGAATTCTCTGCCCTCAGATGTAACAAGAGGGGAAGCAGCCATTACTGTTACTGTAGGGGCTGTGTGTTCACCCCATCTATTTGAGCTTTCAGCCTGACAGAGAAACATTCGCTAGATATCAGCAGGTCTTACCTTTTAGCCTGTGTGAGGTCTAGAAAATGATGTTCAATTTCTTTGAGAATTGAGAAAGCTGTGATAACACGGAAAAATAAGAACAGATTTGTTTGTTAGTATTTTTGAGTAGCTGTTTTTGTGGTGAACTAGCAGGGACAATGAAACAAGGCCATTTACTAAACAGTACTAGAGGTTCTAATGTTATTCACTATCTACAGGTGAAGGAGAAACTGTGGACTTACTGTTGTATGTACATATTCACTCTAACTTAAAATAACTACTGTACTTTATCTTTCGGCATAATATTGCACTGTTTTAGTTGTTAAACTATGGTGTGTTTTTTTTTGTTTAAGATTCACGAGGGAATATTACTCAGGTTTCACTCTGTACTGTACCTTCTTTAGATAGAGAGATGAGACAAAAGAGAAACTTTTTTTATTTCAATAGGAAGTTCTTCAGTTTACGGGATTGAGCTACATGAGTGGGGTTGAAATAACACTTGAAATCTGTATCAGGGGCTTTGTGTGTGTTTAGACATTTTAGATTTCTATAGACTTACAGATTTTTCGTCTAAAATTCCATAAAATTACACACTTTGTGTGTGACATTAAGGCATGTGTAGAAGAAGCTCATTTTAGATCAGCAGATTTTGTCTTTTAGCTTCAACGTTTTTCAAAATTTTCTTAAGAAAACTTTGAATAAGATTTTAAAATGTATTCAATTTGAACCTATAGACAACGTTAGACAATTAGCGAGTTTACGCTCGAATCGTGTCATATTTGTGTATTTCCGTCTCTTTGTTTGTCATAATCGTCTGTATGTATTTGATGTGATGTCACACTCTGTTTTGTGGTGTTTTTTCTTTGTAGGTGAACGATAACTTATTTCTGATAAGTCAAAGTGCAATTGTATCTGCAGTATTTCTCTTTTCAATAGTAAGTGGTTCTGAATGTTACATTTTTTTCATAGTATACAGGATAGTACATTTAGCCTTTAAAGTGGTCCGCCGTAGTTGGTGCGTGGGTGTGTTTTGGATGCACCAAACAGATAACTCGGTAGATAGTTGTAATCTTCAATCATCACGAGTGGATGTTCAAGTGCAAAACATCAGCAGCTGGTGCAATAGACAGTCCAAAGCATTTCATCGAAAGCTGCCAGATAGAACAAGTGCAATGTGGTTAGTCTTACTGGTGTAATTATGTGAAGATGGGAATGCATTGCAATATCCAATGGAAGCCAGCAGAAAAAGCATCCCTAGTATCGCTATATTTAGAGCATAAAGCCGTGGAGAGTATAATGTGCAGAATTACACGTTTATCTATGTCTGTGTTTGTGAGTGAGTTTTAGCTTTAAAGCACTGAGATGTCAAGGATGCGTATCTGTTTTCCTTGTGTTGATCTATCACATCTCTTTTCATCTCTGACCACTTGTGCAGACGCCCTGAAAATCAAATAAAGCTCAAAATCTGTGTTTCTGTTGGGCCATCGGGGGAACGGATTGTGTTTGGATTAGATCCAATCAAAACAGCCCGACCGCTTCTTTAGATATGTTTAGATGAATGCATGTCTTGATGGTTTTGATTTTTGGCTTCCAAGCTCATTTAAACTCATGTAATCCTCCCTGCACTGTTTCTATCAAAGTCATTGTATGCTATACCATGATAGAGTGTAAAATAGATAGTTATGAATATATATCTGTGTGGGTGTAATAGAACATAGCATTTGATGTCTTGTGTGTTGACACTGATTGAGCCAATGGCACATGAGAACCGCAAGGACTCCGCTAGAGCTCTGAGGATCATGGAGCCATTTGGATTTGCTGAAAGGTCTATGGCAAGTCAGGTGTGAAGCGTGAATACTTACTTTTGCAATAAGTGTTTGCCATATGGCCTTGTGTTGATCAGAAAGCTCATTTAGTTATGTCATGTTAGGTGGGATTTAGGAAATGAAAGGAGAGTTTGGTGGAAAAACACATTTTAAAACATGCATGCGTCTCATTCCAAATAAATCCCCCCCCCCCCCCCCCCCATCTATTTTCTGTAGCAATAGACATTGTAACATGAGCTGTATTGTTTCTAGGACAGACTGTGCTGCTTCTAGGACACTGTTGTCTAAATATATTTTGGATGCTATTTATGTTTCTAACGGCATCCGTTTTAATTTTTACCACAGCCACTGGCTTTGCAACATAATGGAGAAAGACATATAGGGTGTTATTGAGCTCTGGGCAATAATATTTGAAGGCTTCAGGCAGTTTTTCCCTTAACTGTACAAATCATTCATGATTCCCACGTATAAAGCAATTCAAAGAAATGGTGATGCTAATTCGAACATTAATACTGTAATTGGTAAACATTAAACTCGATGAGGCACTAAGATACATTATGTTTTAAGAAAACACAATATTATTGTTGGTTCCCTTTGGACTTTGTGGAGCAAAGCCTGTAAGCCTGATATGTTGAGATTTAAAGAGAATTTATTTAAATGGTTCTGGTGTGGATTTGATGTGCTACCCGCTTGGGGAAGAGAAAAGGCCTCCAGGAGCCTGATTTTGACCTAATAAATGAAGAATATTAGATAACACTTAATTTTACAGTGTCCCTGTTACACATTTTACATGTAGTTACTAACAACATGTAAAGAATGCAGTTACATGCAACTAACCCTAAACCCAATCCATAATTATATAGAAAGCACATATTGTTAATTAATATTGCGCAGTACTTACTTGTATAATTACACTGTAACAAGGCCACCTTAAAATAAAGTGTAACTGAATTTTACATCAATTTCTTTTTTTAAATGTCTGGACTGTTACACTGCTTCAAATGTAACTTTTTTTCAGCTCTTAAAAGCCGAATATTTTAGTTTATATTCTTCTTGTCCTGTGTCTCTCGTCCTGCTGTTTGATATGGAGTAGTTGATTAGATTAAATGCTGAATGACTGACAACATCATGATTGCATCGTCAGATTCTTTGGCTCATGGGGTATTTTAAGAGAACTACTGTGGTTTTTTTTTGTTTTTGGGGCAGTCTTGCAATGTCTCTTAATTTCTGCAAGGCCTTACTGGTGAAACTAATCACTTTAAAGCATTGTCAGTAGCAATGATACTTTTAATATAGCCTTTATTACAATATCTAAAAGTATTTGAGGAGTGCTGGAAACATGTATGGTTTTCTTAGTCTGGCTACATTGCCAAATATAGTGATATAATAGTGTTTAGTTCAGATAAATGGTCAATATTTCTTAAGCAAATGAGCTCATCTTGTCATTTTGCTATTTTAAATGACCGAGCTTATGCTCGTAGTTTCTATCTCTTTAGCTCAGTGTTCACAGTATTTAACATGAGACGTTGTATTCAGGAAGGTAGTTTGCTCTAAAACTGTTTGTTTTGTCTTGTACAACCTCTTCACAGCAGTGAACACTGGAAATGTTTCTTAATCTGTTTTACAGTAAAATGTGCCCAGTTTTAAGTGGAATTTTGTCTCGAGTCTTCTTTCATCAATTCAAGTTACCTTTTTATATAGTGCTTTATGCAATACAGATTGTTTCATTGCCGCTTCACAATAATAAACAGAGAAATAACAGAATCAGTGATTCGGCTCAAGTCAGTTCAGTGTTGATTCAGTTCAGTTCGATAGCTGTGTTTTCAAGTTCATCAATTGTAAAAAGAGTTCAATTAAACCACAAGTAGTTCCACAGAAGTTAATCGTGTCATTTAT
Organism: Rhinichthys klamathensis goyatoka; assembly: GCF_029890125.1. NCBI lineage: Eukaryota > Metazoa > Chordata > Actinopteri > Cypriniformes > Leuciscidae > Rhinichthys > Rhinichthys klamathensis. The sequence goes on along the minus strand of NW_026606672.1, from coordinate 936,371 downwards.
TCAACTCAATTCAGTTCATTGTTGATTCAATTCAGTTCAATAACAGTGTCAGTGTTGCAAATTGAATCTATTATGAAACCAATTTGATTCAGCTATTAAGCAGCTCTGCAAAAGACAATAGTGTCATCATCCAGCTCACTTCAGTTCAAGTTAGTGTCAAATCAGTAACATTACTAAATATTAAGTGTCTTTTAAACCCCAGTTAAGCCAGCCAAAGGCGACAGTAGAAAGAAACCCAAACTCCAGGTGACCGAAATGGAGAAAAAAAACTTTCATCACCTCAAACCCGATTTATCTTTCTATAAACACAAGTGACCAGCCCATATCCAGGAGAAAACCAGACAGAAAAAAATGGGTGACATTTGCTTAGATTTCCCATTGATTTCTCAGTCTATCTATGATAATCTCCAAATACTTATAATCTCCAAATGCTTTATACACCATATACCCATACACACATCCCGCCACCCTACGAGCGGATTGGAGAATGGATGGATAGACCCGTACGCACTTGCTTACACAATCAAACACATGCAACACTTCGATTGGTAGAAGCCCTGGGCTGGCAGTGAGAAGTCCAGGGGGATCGTAGTTCTTTTCTCGTGAGCAAAAAGCTCTGGTATAAGAGTGTGGGTAATAGAAAAACAACTGTGGTGAGATTCCCTGTGGTACAGAACAGAAAGCCTGACACAATGCCGCCGGGAAAGGTTACCATGTGCAGGATACATGGACAAACCGCTGTACAGCACGAACTAATCTAGAACAACCTCCCTCTGTCTCTCTCTTTTTCTCTGTCACTCCTTTTCTTTTTCAGTTTCTTGTTTCCAATAGTGACCCGGAGATCAGTGTATAGGCCACTCTGACCAATCTCTTGACATGCTCACAGATTGCACTGTTTAATTGATGCTGCAGCGCTCGAGTTGAGAAACCGATGGTCTCGAGAGACTTTTGGTTCATTAAAAATAATGAGTCAGACAAGCTCATCAGCACCACAAAAGCTTTATGTGATTCAATTCGAAAATATAAACATATACATGTAATTAAAAACATTATCAACAACATGTAAAAAGCAGTGGCATTACAAAAAGAAAGGGGGAGAGAGAGTGATCACCTTTTTTTGCTGGTCAAGCATTTTGATTCTGTGTGAGAGCATAGTACAGAGAGGGGAGTAATCTATCTCTGACCAACACAAACACTGTGCAGGCTGTGAGAGAAACTAAATGTGTTCTCTCAGATTTACTGGCATTGGCCCCACATATCAAGGACATAAAACCACTTAGTGTCTGTATTGTTACACACAAAACCATTGTAAAGCCTAAATACCTACCAGGAATCTGTAATGCATCATATCTGCTAAAACATATTCAACCACCCCCTGCTTTCGTGAAGTTATTGATCATGATGGGAAAGATGTCTGATACTGCATGGCAATGCATTAAGCAGTTATAAGCAGTGGTGGTAATGAAGTACTTTACTTAAGTATTTTTTTCGGGGATCTGCACTTTACTTGAGTATGTTTTATTTGCATCTACTTTCACTTTTACTCCACTACAATTTGAAAGACAAAGTTTACTTTTTACTCCGATACATTTCCCCATGCTCGCTCCAAGTATTTATTACACTGGCTTTGTGTAATAAATGTACAAGCTGAGGAAAAGCTTCATGACTTTTCCTACCTCAAGCAATTACTGCTTGACACTCACTCACAGAAGAGAGAGCGGCACCATTGCATCATCTATTTCTAGTTGGGTTATTAGGCGTGACTGGCTTGAGCATCTTGGTGTCTGAAGTGATTAAGGGAATGTGTGCTGATGGGAGAAGGGAGCTATCGGGTGCATTGCCCCAGTGCATCCATCATGATTATGTGAAGCTAAGGAATGCCCCACCCCACTCTGCTTCACTGAGTGATGATAATAATAATGCCATGATGCCACGAGTGATTGTGGAGGCTGGTGTGTAGATAGAAAAGCACCACTGATATTACCCGTGTATTGCTGTTATAACAGTTCACATTTTGTTTCAAATTTTATGGCCATGTGAACCATGATGTCTGTGATACTGAACAAAACTGATGATACTGTATCATGAATATTTCGAGAACAGTGTTCGAGAACAATCTTGGTTTATTGCTGCTCCTACTCTTTTATTGTAGGCCTCTTTTAAAAACATTGGTGTAAAAACAACAGAATCAGCAAGTAACACATTGAATTAAACATGACATTTTAAAGTAGAAAGACTGGAGTATTATTGCAGTTCAATATTCAGGTGATAGGGATCTAGTGAAGGTGCGAGTTGAGACAGTACTGTAGGTTCAGCGGATGTAACACATACATTAACAGTTTATAGCTGAGTTAACCGATCTAGTTTACTGAGATTAAATTCCATGTTTATTTTTCTTACTCGGTTGACACCAGTCACCACGGTATGCCAAGTTGAAAAAATGATCGCACCTTGTTTTCATTCACATCAGATTAAATATGCCAGTCTATGGATTATATACAAATTGATTACCCCCCCCCCCCCCCCCCCCCCACCCCCCCCCAAATTGATTGTTTACCCTTGGACCGCATGTCAAACCTGTTTTCATCAACATTATCATATACATTTTTGATCTATGGTTATATGATCAAGTGAACTTGTGAAATGGGGCATCATTGTAGTCTTTCTTAAAGTCTGCATGAAAAGGAATTCTTTTCTTTCATATTTCGAAATATATCCGAGTAGAACAAACAAAAATGTAGGGTGGGACATGATTTTGTCTATTGGGAATTGATTGGATTGTTGTATGTTTGTGGTTTGCTATTGACCTCTGTGCTCACACACACACACAAAAAAACCATCATCAGAGAATAGATGAGATGTCTCTCCAGGTGGGAGGGGAAGTTATTTTGATCAAAGATTATGAGGGCACATACATTTAAAAAAAAAATGTGCACAGATAAATAATTTATCACAAATACTTCAATATAGCCTACCAAAAAAAAAACAAGAATTGTCCATTTTGATTTCATGCTATTAATTTAACTATTTGGCTACTAGTAGCACCAAATGAAATTGCAAAAATAGTGACGTTTCCAGATTTACAAATGTTTTGAGTGATAATCGCGTGCAGGCTGCTGTCAGATTCTTTTACGCTGTTTACTCAAGAGATCCCGGCTGTTACTGAGACAGGATATCTGTGTCAGTGATATTTGTCAGGTTGAAGTGACATTTTATACGTGGTATTTCAAAATAGTCACAGTTTTAACTTCAGTGTTTTATCCCAAACACCATTTCAGATGTCTGTATAGACAATTGTTTTGTTGTTGTTATTTTTTTAACTAATATTGATTACACAGCAAGGGGTTCAGTTATCAGCTTACAGTTGTCGATGTTAATCAGAAAAAGAATCAGACTTCTGACTGTTTGCTAAGGTTTGCTCATTTATCCATGCACTTCTTTTTCGGCACCAGCTGATGCTATCATGCTACTGATTGGCCTAATTTACCTAATCAGACTGCAGTGATGGCTCATAATTTTGAGAGGCTGTCTTCTCATTTATCTGTGAACACTGTCTCAACATCAAAGGGTTTCTCCATTTCAAATGTAGGTCTACCAAACTCCACAACAGGACTTTTTGTTAGCAAAGGGCACTTTGTCAAACTGTTGTGCATTACATGAATACATTCTCACTGACCAAAAATGTGTTTTCAAGGCCTGCTGCTCACTAGAGGTGTTAACACATGTTGACGGCAAATATAGGAGTGAGTCATTAATTGATGAGAGCTGCTGAATAGAAGCACACCTGTGGCATCGGTTACATAAGTGAAGCTAAATAACACTGGTTATTATTTTGTGTTCCTGCAGCGCATGTACTTGTTTTCAACCCGGTCGTTCAGCAAGTTGAGTTACACATTTTTTTGCCATGGCCCCGTGCTAATACACGTGTATCTGCCTGGCCGAGAGCAGTAACGCTAGGCTCGACCAGCAGAGACGTCATGTCCTGACTGACGTTGTGTAGCACAACATTCAGGTTTATTCTCATCTCTTCGTGCTCCTGCTCTTGTCTCAGCATGCCGTGTCTCTCCACATTAGGCCGTGAGCGAGTGTGAATGACCCTGACAGAGTGCTAGCAACTGCTGAGAGTGTTTATTTGCAGTTTTACTGCTGAGAGTGGCTGTTATGCGAGTAGCTGACTGTCCAAAGATGGAAGTTTACTTTAACTCTCATCATTTAAAAGAGTGTGAGGCAGCTTTTGGTAGAAGGCTGAATATCTATTACTTAGTTTATTTTGGAAATGTTCCAATAAAGCTTTATTGTTCAGGAATACAAAATTGTCTTGTCATTCATATAATTAGCTCATTATACAAATATGTAGCAACTTACACTATTGTTTGGCCTTATTGACTTTCTTATGCTAAAATGGAAAGTGTATGAAACTACTACTAATAATAATAATAATTCGTTACATTTATAACAAAGGACATCCTGGGATTTTTAATGACCACAGAGAGTCAGGACCTCGGTTTAACGTCAAGTTCTTTAAGTTCATGAATAAAATACAAAATATCAGATAAAATCCATGTAGGCTCAAACACAGCTGGGTACCATTCAAACCCGCCAGCTACCGTTAAAATGTTCATTCTCCCATGTGCAAAACTACGGTGCCACCAAAGGGACAAATTTCAACATTACAGGTGCACCGAATTTCCGGTCAATCACATACTAACATTAAAGCACATACAAAATAAAATAAAAATATTTGAATAAGTTACAAACATTTTACCAATAACCCAACCCATACTTCATTTAATCAACAGCATACATTAACTCCAAAGTGGTCCTTTACAGTCTCATCCGAAGGACGGTGCTCTTTGACAGTATAGTGTCCCTGTCACTTTACTGGGGCGTTAGGACCCACACAGACCACAGGGTGAGCGCCCCCTGCTGGCCTCACTAACACCTCTTCCAGCAGCAACCTGGTTTTCCCAGGAGGTCTCCCATCCAGGCTCAGCCCTGCTTAGCTTCAGTGGGCAACCAGTCTTGGGCTACAGGGTGATATGGCTACTGTATAAACACTTCTTTTTTTAATTCAGTTTTTATCTGTGTATTTATAAGTAAGAATATGTTTTCTATAGGCGTTTGGGCTCAAAAGTTTGGGTTCAGTTAAAGTATTTTTCTGTAACAAATTAATACTTTTATTTAGCAAGGATGCATTAAATTAATCATTATAATGTTACAAAAGTGTTATAGCATTTATCAATTTTTTTCTGGATTTTTTAAATCACAAAAATACAAAACAAAAAGCAGCACATCCGTTTTCAACATTGATAATTACAAGAAATGTTTCTTAAGCAGCAAATCTGCATATTAGAATGGTTTCTGAAGGATCACATGACACTGAAGACTGGAGTAATGAAGCTGAAAATTCAGCTTTGACATCATAAATAACAATAATAAATTACATTTTAAAACATTAAAAACCGTTATTTTAAATTGTAATAATCTTTCACAATATTATTGTTTTTATATTTTTTATCAAATAAATGCAGCTTTTTGTGAGCATAAAAGGCTTTTTTGAAAACATTAAAAAATCTTACCAACCCCAAAGAATTCAATGTATATTCAATATATATTGCTATACAATTCAAAATCACTCCTGAGAGATTCAGGTAGTGCAGGAAAAAACACTTTTCGGCATGTACATTACATTGCCTGAAAGTGTTGCCGTCTTAGTCATAGTTGTGATTGCTAGTGGCAGGAGTTCCTCTGAATGTCAGGATGAAAGAGGCCTGGAGTTCTCGACCCGCCTTGTCAAAAAGGGTGAAAGTCTGTGCCTGTCTGTAAGAATACAAGTCCAACATTCACCCAGACAATGCCCTTTCTTAAAAGGTATAGGCCTATTCTCTCTCTCTCTCAGAGCCGGCCCGAGCCTTTTGGGGGCCCTAAGCAGAATTTGATTTGGGGGCCCCTCCCACTACGCGGAGTCACCTGTGCTTGACGATTATTGACACAAATATCATGCAATAATGATACATTATAAATTAATACAGTGAGGTTATGTATAAATACAAAATAAATACTTAATAAAAAATAGATAGCCTACGTATTTTTTTTTTTTACTTTTACTTTACTCTTTTATTAACTCTTTGAAACTTCTTAAAACAAACTGTCTCAAAACAGCAAATAAATGATTTGCCTAAATAATGACAACTGAGAAATCAAAAACATAATAAGAGCAAGGGTTCAACAATGACAATTATTGTTGAAAACTGTAAAAATGTTATTTCTCAACTGTCTAAATACAGTGTAACTGTCCACAAAATCTTTTTTATTATTATTATTATTATTGTAACAGACTTTGTTAGATTTTACATGACAGAATCCAACAAAGTCTGTTACTATAATACTGCAATACCGGTAATGATGTACTGGCGCTCGTTGTATATGTGCATGCAATGTATTTTTCCCCTCTGGGCTTGCCGTAGATAGGAATGGTTCAATTGCTGCACAAAACATTCCGTAAGTAATCATGCAAATGTGATAGAGTGAATTTTATGTTTATTAATTTCTTCAAATGCATTATAGAATTGTTCAATGTTATTTTCTTGATATTGATAATAGTGCTTAAATGCTTATTTGTGCTATGTTAACAACAAGAAAAGAGAGTTATGTGTATTTATTAATTTAATTATTTTCGTTTGGCATACCGGCGTGATGACGTCATCGCACACTTCGGTATGTGGCGCGCGCCCGTGATACGCTCCATTCAGAATCAATACACTGTTAAAGAAGCAATCACTGCAGTGCTCTCTTCTCTTTTATTTGATTCTTAATCATCTTATACTTCTTCTTCAGGTAACTAAAACACTTCGGTTTTGAGTTAAACATTGTTAATGAAATACTGATGAGTTTTACCGATTGAGAGTAGTTCGTTTTAGTTTAGTGATGGTTCTTTTTAGTTTAGTGATAGCAAAGCCCGTCTACGGAAAGCCTGGCCACTCCCTATTAAGTCCTATTGTACCGAATGTTGGTTGTAGTTCCACCAGAGTTCCACTGTGGGCGATCGTCCGAGTGCAAAATGAATGGGAGTCAATGGGGCTAGACGGCTAAATTTGTCTCTTTTACCCGATTGTCATTGAGAAATCTCAGATTTGAATGTAGGTTCTGCAAGTTCAACATGGGTTATAGGTCGAAAGTTGAATGAACGAGTGCTTATGTCCTTTCGATTTCTTACAGGTTGAGTTGTTGTTGCCCATAACACGCTAGCATTTTGCTAATGGACGCTGATTGGTCAGTGAAGGACTGATTACGACCAGAGACACCGCTTGATGGCATCGTGGCATACGATATGCAGTGCAAATAGTAAATATAAGATACAGTGAGTAATAGTAAATAGTTTAGTCAATAAAATAAACAAACTGTATACAGCAAATAAAATAGTAATGAAAAGGCTATATAAAAATATAGGCTATATAAAATAAAATGACACAACCCTGTCTATTTTTGTTAAATTTCAGTTTTATTCATCAGTAAGAGACATTATAACAGTATAAGTAGCCTAAAAGGTATAATAAGTTATACAAGACAATAAATAAAGTAAACCATTCAGACACAGCAGGATACAACGTTAAAATAGCCAAAATATAAAGTTATGAAACTTCACTTTGCCCTCAGCCAAAACGACTTGCCAGGGAACAAATGATACGATTAATGATACCAAAGATCGCCCGTTAGATATACACAAGACGAATTATATCTCATGTTTAACCAAGTTAGAGAGAGACATCAGAGCCGGCGGCGAACGTCACAAGCACTAGCCGAGGAAAGGCTGTTCCAGGCGGGGTGCAGAGCGCTGAGACCCGGTGAAAGACTGGTCCTCACAACTCCGAAAACGTCAGATCAAACTTTTAAATAGGCGCTATCTTTATAAATAAACCACAGATTTGAGCTTTAAACAACTACATTGTCGACTGAAAAACTATTAAAACTACATTTCGTGACACAATAACAGTAGTATTTTTAAATTTCGCGGCTTCTCTCGTCTGTCTATGCGCGAAAGCACCAGTGAATGAAGGATTGCCGTAAAGCAGGTTTCTGGTCGTACGATGTGTATGACGTCATTGACATTTTAAAAGACTTTTTAAAGCAAATAAGTGACTCTAAAAAATCTAACACCCAGTAATGTGTAATTTTGTTGCATCTTCTTTCGAATACAACATTCAAATTACTAGACAAAAAATTATATCCTGAGAAAAGTGGATTTTTAGGGGTATTGCTTAATAGACCTCCATTCATTCTGCACTCCGCCTGTGAGCGCCCTCATATGGATCTAGAGTGGAACTGCAACCAGTTCAGAACCCGGAAGTTTAATGTGAGTGGGAGTTCTCCCCATATTATGCCGCGTTCCAGGCAACCTGTAACCTGTGTTTTTCCAACTCGTAACTGGGAGTACATCGTTCCAGGCAACCTGTAACCCGTGTTTTTCCAACCTTATACCCGTGAAAGTGCACTGGAACGGCAGTCAAACCCGTGACTTCCCATCCGTGAACTCGTACTAGATCGATGTACTCCCAGTTACGAGTTGGAAAAACACGGGTTACGGGTTGCCTGGAACGCGGCATTAGTCTCAGCCTCAGACGTCACGCCCACGGAACGTTGGCTAAACGTCTGATGCATATGGTACACTTAACTGGAAACACTTCAGGAATGTCGAAGTCGTCATCTGATTGGTTGAATTTTAACGGATTTCCGGGGGGCGCGAGTGTCGCGTTTATTTTCGGTCCGCCGGGAAACAAAGCGCAGACGTGTGATTGCGGAAGAAAAACTGTTGTGTTTACATGAGTGACAATGAGCATTTATCAAGATCAGCTAAACGTAGGATTCTCAAAAGTATGCGAGGTTCACGGCATAGACTCTTGAAGTTTTCTTCTCCTTCTTTGATTTTCTATGCTGACTGACTTGTTGCACGCCGGTCTGTTGTTGTGGGGACATTTCCACGTCCCGAAACGTGACGCTGAACGAAACAAACTGTAATTGGTTGTTTTACATGTCGGTCAAACGGCCTTATGGGCGGGCCTTGGCCAAAGAAAGCTGCTATGAATTCCAGACCTTCAGCCGTCAGTCTGAAGGTCTGGCTACGCGAGACTATCCCCATATTAGACATTCTCTGGTGATAGTGTGTCATGAGTTAGCCTGTCCGAGCACATGGTTAGCATGGATCTCCGCGGTTAGCGCGTTAGCCTGCTATACACGAGAGACGGTCACTTACACTTATGTCAACATTATTTGAATATATACGTTTTATGAGTTATCTTATATTTGCATAGTTGGGTAATTAACTCTGTCTGTGAAGTGAGTTATGCATTTCGTTAGTTTTCATCAGTTTTGAATGTGACTTTATATTAGGAAATGCATAGGACACGATGTCATTGTGAACATTGGGTAACGTTAGATATGAGTATGTGATTAGTATCTCAGCTCCAGTGTTGTCATCAATTTCATACTGTCATTTAGTGGGTCAAGGTAAATATTAATTCTGAAAATGTGTTTTCTTTTTGTAAAGGATTTGAGTGTCACTGTGTCAATTGTAAATGCCACACGTCTCTTGTGTGATGTGACATGTTTGAAGTCACTTACGTTTACAGCCAGTCATTACTGTGAAAGAAAAATGATACATGTTGGCTACTGATAATATAATGTACTGATCATTTGTTACACATGTATGCTTTTATTATTTGCCATTCAGAATCAATACACTGTTAAAGAAGCAATCACTGCAGCGCTCTCTTCTCTTTTATTTGATTCTTAATCATCTTATACTTCTTCTTCAGAGGTACTACAAAACATACTTTTATATTGCTCTTTTTTTCTCCTCCGGTGTCATTTTCTTCGTTCTATTTTCGGCACCAGAGGGATACGTCCTTTTTTTGTGACATGGCTTAACATTAACATTAATTGCGCACGAATTGTCTATGCACGCGCGAGGTGTATAGATTATGCGCATGACTTAAACGCTGGCAGACACAGCAGCAGTTATAGGGAGGTATATTGATCATGAAATCAGAATTTTCATTCATTCATTCATTCATTCATATTAATTCATTCATTTATGTCACTTGTTTAAGTTATCCAAAAAAATATTTTTCGATTTTTCGACTCGATTGGGGGGCCCCCAGGTGGCCAAGGGACCCCAAGCAGCCGCTTATGCCTCGTTTCCACTGAGCGGTACGGTACGGTACAGTTCGGTTCGGTACGCAATTATTTGCGTTTCCACTGTCAAAAGTTGTGAATGGTACCAAAAAGCCGAACCGTACCGTACCACTTTTTGGGTACCCTTCCGTTGTGGTACCTAGCACAGTGGTACGGTACTAAAAGGTGGAGCTAGACTCACTGCAGAACGCTGATTGGTTGACAGAGTATCGTCACTTGCGCGTGCTACAAGGGCATTAGAAGCATACAGTTAAAATATAATACTACTGTTATTGTGTCACGAAATGTAGTTTTAAGAGTTTTTCAGGCGAGAAAGTAGTTTTTTAAAGCTCAAATCTGTGGTTTATTTATAGATTTATGATAATTTGAAGATCCATTCCAAGCAATCACCGGACGCTCGGCGCTCGTGCACCCCGCCTGGAGCCGCCTTTCCCCGGCTAGCCGTTCTGATGTTTGCCGCTGACTCTGACGTCTCTGTAGTGGTTAAACATGAGATATAATTCGCCTTGTACAGACCTAACAGGCGATCTTTGGTCTCGTGAATCTATAATTCGTTCCCTGGCCAATAGTTTTGGCAGAAGGCTAAGTGAAGTTTCATATATTTGAGCGCTGAATTTGTATATTTGACTGAATTGTTTGCTTTGTTATTAAAGCTTTACTGTATATATTTTTGTACCTTTTACTTAGGAGACCGGGGACGGTTGTAACACGGGGCTAGTTGTAACACTACCAATTCCACCAATCAGGGATAAGATAGGAGTCATGTGACAGTTTCAGTTTCCTCAGGCTTCCTTTACGATCTCACACGGAGGTTTTTGAGGTTTTCAAGTCTTTGTTGCAATCTCTCCTGAAGCTACAGCAGAAAATCTAATTCTGAGATAAGAAAATAAAAAAACATAACAAGATAATATTTTGTTTAGTACTTCTACCGTTGTAGATAATGTTGTATGAGTTATATCAGGTCAAACTGTAGTTTCTATAGTAAAGAATGGTGTATCAATCTCCTGGTAATTTCAAAGCACCATGCTAATACAGCTAGTTAAACAATTGTGACAGTGGCGGGGTAGGTTGTAACACGTGTTTTGAAAGTGTTATTGTGTTAGTGTATAAGTCCATTGTGACTTAAAATGCATTTCATTTGTTTGTTCTTGTCACCATTGTGACGTAAAATGCATTTCATTTGTTTGTTCTTGTCACCATTGTGACTTAAAATGCATTTCATTTGTTTGTTCTTTTTCACCATTGTGACTTAAAAATGTATTTCATTTGTTTGTTCTTGTCACCATTGTTTACACATGCACAAACACGAAATATGCACATACACCCCCCATATTCACACATATTTTATTGTTGCAGCCATTCATTTAAAATAAAAATGATGTTGTGGCATATCACTTGGAATACCCTTAGTTTTTGTGCATTTTGTCTACCTGTTACAACTTACCCCAGTATGTGTTACAACCTACCCCAGTAGTGGGGTAGGTTGTAACAAAGGACCACCTTGTATTCATGATCATCTCACAAAGTCTGTGATATATTTTGAAGAAATTTAAATTGTTGCCATTTGTAGTAGACAAATATGGGTACTTTGCCTAAAAGTTTCAGACGTGTAGCTAAAAAAAAAAGGTCGTTTTAGGTGCTGAAGAAAAAAGTGTTACAACCGTCCCCGGTCTCCCCTACTTTTACAATGGCTATTATTGATAAAACTGAAATTCAACAAAAATAGATAGTTTTGTCATTTATTTTATTTTATTACAAGATCATCTGTAATGTTGTTTATTGCAACATTTGTACCAATGCAATATGCAATACATTGCCTGGAATATGTTTAATATTTTTAAATTTAAACGAAAAGAGGCAGGATTGTGTTTTATATTTAGTTTTGTTATAAATATAACGTTACATGCAGTGAATATAATCAATATAGGCTATGCGTTGCCTGAACCACATTTGTGTGCTTATAATGTTTAAAATGTATTTAAATTAAATCGAAAAGAAGCAGAGTGGTGTTTTATAACATATTTCGTTTTATTGTTGCCTAAAATGTACATAACCGGAGTAGCAGAGCGAGCTGAGTGGCGCTTTCAAGAACGCGCTGTTCCATCAGCAGAATTACTGGACTCGCGTCCTCGGGAGTCATCTCATCTCCTGAGTCGGACTTTGCGTGGCTACTTGGTATTGAGAAACGCCTAATGCCAGCGCTTGTTTCTTGTGACAAACATCCTGAGAAGCAAGAACAAGATCTGCTGTCTGTCATCCATTGTTGTTTACTATGTCCTTTTTGTTCGCGCGAAAATGACGTCGATCGCTTCTCTCCGGCAAACACCACGCCTATCAAGTGACGTTATCAATACTTTCCGGCATACACCACGCCTATCAAGTAGGGTACTGTTGGCAGTGGAAACGCGATCCCCGATCATGGTTTAGCGACCCGACCCGAACCGTACCGTACTGAACCGTACCGTACCACTCAGTGGAAACGAGGCATTTGTTCGCTTATGCCTCGGGCCGGCCCTCTCTCTCTCTCTCTCATACCCATCCCCCCCCCCCCCCCCCCCCCCCACAATAGTTTTTAATTTCAATTAACTTATCAAAAGGTTTTTCCATAATCTGTGCATTAGACCTCTGTGGTGTTGATAAGACTTTTAGGAAATTAGAAGAGGATCCATCCTAGTCCATCAAATCTGTCCAGCACCAATTTTTTTACTCATAGTACCATGAAGGATAAACTGTCATCGGCCTCAAAGTGCTTTGGACTGGCATTTACATTAAATGGGTTGTGGTGTAATAGATGGCCTAATTTGTGGTTTTGATGGTTCTCAGCTAGTTCAAGGAACCTAAGATCAGGGCCGTGTTAAGACAGTGTGGTGCCCCTGGGCACTATACCTCAAAAGGCCCCCTATATTCAAATGTGTCAATTAAAAATGTACATAAATTAATTGACAGCGTCAATTCACGTTTGCCCAAAAATAATAATAAATCTATCAGGTTTCTTACCTCTACAGGCATGAAAAGGGGTCAGGGGTGAAAAAGGTGAGAAGGATATTACCCCTCTAGGGGGGTCCGGGGCATGCCCCCCCGGAAGAATTTTTTTAAATATTCCATATTTTATAGCATCAATCTGATGCATTTTGAGATGCATTTTTTTTGCCAACCTGGGGAGAGTTGGAGAAACTTAACTTCAGCCATGAGTCAAAAATATTATGGCCTCCGTAGCGTTAGCTAATAATTTCCCACCAGAGCTTTAGCTAGCTGGCTAATGTTGCGTTCTCTCCTGCTGTGTTCAACTCAATTCATCAAGCTGTAACTAACGTTAGCAAAGCCTATGTCAACAGAGCTCCTGGGTAACTTAAATATAGCCTACCAGAAAATATTAGGGATGTCCCGATACCATTTCTTCTGAACCGATCCAATCCGATACCAAAAATTCTGAGTATTGAATTATAGGCTACCGATCCGATACCAGCGCAGTTAAAAAAAAAAAAAATCAAGTAGAATTTCTATAACTCTGTGTGTTGAACTGATAATCACTATTTTCTGTTAAACACAATCTACTTAATACAGACAACTTCATTATAAAGAAAAACAACAAATAAAAAAAAATATGATAATAACCTATGACAAAAATTCTATTATATAAACTAGATTAGTGGGTAACTCAGCAGTAAAATTTAGTCTAGAAAAATCACAAGTGCACAATAATTGTATAAAATCGAACATTTAGTGAAAAAAAAAAACATTTTTTAGTGAGGAACAAATAAGAGACAATAAGTGTAGCACTAAATCTGGTAAAACGTTTTCATGTATTAAGTTTAGCAGAACTGCTCCTTCCTTGATTTTGCGCAAGCAAAGGTGTCAACTACATCCCCAAAGTCCATTTCTTTGTTACCGTCTCCACAGTTAGCTCCGGCTTCGTCAGACTCAGCGCTGCTAGTGATCGCAATTCCCGTGATGTTCTCACAAAAAATCTTTCGATACCTGGAACATTGTGAATTGTAGCTACGTCTAGCGTCCTTGTCTTTCTTTAACTTTCTTTTTGCAAAACCACTCAATTGACGTCTGTCCAGTTTTGATTTTAATTCATTTTTTTGTAGCCGTTAAAAAAATGACACATTTGCACGTATTTGTTGTGGACCAACGCAACTCTGACAGATTGGGGAGGGGGGAGTGATAGTGGTCATGTAATCTTTATTTATTTATAATTTATTATTAAATCATTATTGTTATTATTATTGTTAAATTTCAAGTTAATAATATAACAATTTACGAAAAATATTTTTAAAGCTTGACTCATGTGGTGCCCCCCTAGTGGTTGTGAATGGTTGGTGCCCCTGGGCACTGGCCCAAGTGCCCTTATGGATAATCCGGCTCTGCCTAAGATGAATCCTCATGGGCGAAGGCATCAGGCGAGAGAAGACACAATGCATGCTCACATCTGTCCCAAGAGATTTCATTTCTTGCCACAAGTGACTGCAACGAGTTGGACTGTCAAACTTGGCGCTTTAATTAGAAGATAGGAACAAACCTAGTTGTTTGGTGGTGTCATAAAATCTATTGGGTCTTGCATGTCTGTAGTTTTTTTTTCTTCTTCTTCTTCTTCATATAGGGACGCTAATAAAACACGACAGTTATTTTAAAGTTAAGGGTAATGGTACCCCAGGACAAAAACTCTCCTGGCTTTCTGCCGAAAGGTCACAGCACAGTATCGTAAAGACATTATGAAAAGGATGTCTGCACTTGACTGGCTGACTGAGCTTCATGAGTCATTCGGGTGGTGACACATTGTTTCATTCCTTGGAGGACTGTGAGGTTTTGGTGGCAGGCAGCTGTTATTTTATTTTAGACATTTCATTTGAAGTGTAATGGAACTCTGGGTAATCCTCTCATTGATTTCAGAGTTACTTTGACAACATTGTTACATTGTTCACTGAAGCTGTTTATTGGAGCTCTAGCATTCTTCATGGTTATGTGTCTGCTGATATACTCCATCTTGACCTTTCAATATGGTTTTGATCTTGCTCAGTATTTTTTATGAGCCTGTGTCTCTGAGTAAAAAAAAAGTGAGATAAACCTCAACATAATAAATAAAGTCAAAATTGTGAGAAATAAATTAATTCACATTTTGAGATTGAAAAAAATTGCAATGGTGAAAAAACGTGAGATGTAGTCAAAATTACATGAACATAAAGCTTAAAAAAAAATCACAATTATGACAAAAAGTTGCAAGAATGAGAAAGAAATTCACAAATGTGACGTGGCATTACATTACTATTAATAACATTACTATTTTGTGGCATAGAGTCACACTTACCCTTTTTTTTATTATTTGAGGCAGACACTTCCGTCCATATATCCACCGTCTTTGTTTCTCTTGCCCTCTTTTTCTGTTTTTACTTGTTTTATGCTTAAATCTCCTGGATGATGAAAGGCTCTAATATCTTTTCTGCTCCACAGCTCATTTATCTACACACACACACACACACCAGCAAATACGGCCACTATTAATTCCACCTCCCTCTCTCTATACACCCCATTTCTCTTCAGTCTGTGTGCACATGAGCCAAACCTATAGCTCACGTCACCTCAATCTTGTCTTTAATTTATCCTCTTTGCTTCGTTATCATCTTCTCACATTCACTCCCTCGGCCATCTTTAACTTCATCTCACCCTTCTCCTCTGATCATCATCTTCTGCCCTGAGGTTGAGTTTCTTCATCATCGCTTTTGTCATTTACACCACTCCCTTCTATTTTCATTATCCATCCTCCCAACTTGCTTACTTTTTACTCACCTCGAAGCAACAAAACCATTTACAGGCACACAGTATATAAATACTCAGTATAAAGCAGACACTGCCATATTAGAAGTACAGCATTCTCCATCATGGGGCTGGGGCTGTTATTCTTTATTATATTCCCTATTAGTTTCAATTTCCTGTTGTCCATTAAAAAACACAATAGAAATATTATAACAAAATATAGGTTACACTTTATTTTAAGGTGCCTTTGTTACAGTGTAATTATTAAAACATGTTCTGAGTAATTCTTCTGTATGTTTAGGGTTAGGGTTTGGTTTAGGAGTAGTTGCTTTTTAATTATGCATGATTTACTGTTACTACTTTAGTAAGTACATGTAAGATGTGTAATAGAGACACTGTAAAATGTAGTTTTACCAATATATA